>NW_006435764.1:16883-23378 GCF_000325575.1 Pteropus alecto | reverse complement strand
GGGCTGGAGGGTGTGTGGCGGTGTGCAGGTCCTGGGGCGCAGGGCCAGGGGGACGCGGGGTGGGGGGCATATGGGGAGGCGCAAAGGAGTGGGGAAGCGAGGACACGGGAACGCGGGTCCGGGGGTGCACTGAGGACGGAGCGATGTGGAGCACCGGGGCACGTAGGGACAGAGGAGACACTTTGTGGGACCGAGGACTCGGTTTGCTCTGAGGATGGGGTGGGGAGAGGACGGGCCAGGACACAGGGGTTGGAAGGTGTGGAGGACTGGGGGACTCAGGGACCAGGGGGCGTAGGGATAGAACCCCAGCAAGGCGCAGGCTTTGGGTGGGCGTCGGTGGGGACACTGGGGGTTTGGGGAATGTGGGGGGAAGGCCGGAGAAGGCGGGCAGCTCGGTCTGGGAGGTGGAGCAAGCCTCCTGAAAACAGTGAAAGCGAGGAACAGGGCTGGAAGTGGAGGACGGCGAAGGGAAGGTTAGGGAGAGACGCATGTGGGCAGGTGACGGCGATGGCTGCGGGGTGAGGGGGGCTGGGTGTGTGGGGTCAGCGGGCTGGATAAAGGCGAGGCTGAGGGTCTCAGCAGCACATGGCTTCACGCTGAGGATGAGGAGCCACCAGAGGATCTTAGCTTGGGGGCCGGAGTCTCACCTGGGGAAGCTGGTGGCCTCCACTGAATCAGACACTCAGATGGGGCGGGACCAGCTGGAAGGCGTGGAGTGGGGAGTGTACAGGTGGCTCTTCCCCTTCTGATTTGCGTGGTGGGTCCATGGTGGTGGGAGGGGACTGTGGGTTGATGACACACTTTGCATCTCAGTCCCTTCCCTGCCCAGCTGGCCTCTCCTCCCTGTCCCTTCCTCCGTGCGTGTTCTCTTGCTGTGTAACCGCCCCAAACCGGATGCTGCAGAGCAGTGGTTTGTGGCCCTCTGCGGGCCGGGGACTCAGGGCCCAACAGGACAGCTTTTCTCTCTGCCTCAAGATGTCACAGGCCTCAGGTGGGAAGACATGAATGGCTGGGGGCGACGCCAATGGCGGGGCCGCATCATCTGGATAGGGCTGCGCCCCTGCGTCAGTACTGGTGGAGATGGTGGGTCTCGGCCGGGCTGATTAACCACAGCACCTGGATGCGGCCACTCCAGGGGGGTGGCCTTTGGGCTCCAGCAAACAGGGCAGAGCGCCTCATGAGTCGCGTTCGCCATTCTGCCATATGCTGTCACAGGCCTCCTGGTTGCAGGAGGGGACGCGGACCCCACCTCATCCCGGAATGTTTGCCGGAGAAGTCGCAGCCTCGTTTTCACCCTGCCACGCCAACCCTCTGCCTTCCACGTTCATGTTGGGGCAGAGAATCAAGTCGGCCTCGGGCCTTCGTTCACGTCGTTCTGTCTCCTTTGCTTCGAACAGCAGCGGCATCTTTCCCAATGCTCCTCCCGTCGCCTCCATTCTCATCCCTCCTCCAACCCACTTTCTGTAGCTGTTACCTGTGCATTTGTTAGAATACAGACCAAGTTGCGTGTATTTTCAACACCGTATTCGCGGTACTGTGCCATCAACCTGTTTCCTCCGTTTCCTCCCAGGCTCACATGCACACATCTGTGTGGCTGCGTGTGCACTCTGAACACCTCTAGTCCGGGTGCCCACCCCTTCAGCCACTAGACCTTACCTGGGACCGCAGGAGCTGAGACCGAAGGGGCACAGTACTGAACAAGGCAGGTAAGGTCCCTCCTTTCATGGGCTTATATTGTTGTAAGCAGAGACAAAAATGTGCACAAATAATGGTTTCAGATGGTAGTAGGTGGTGGTAAAAAAATGAGCCGAGGGTGAACTGGACCAGCTGCAAGGCAGGTTCTCCTGCCACGTGGCCGTTCTTCGGGGGAGTGACACTGACCTAAGAAACAAGCACGTCTTGGAAACCAAGCACTGGAAAACGTGTCTGCGACAGGCGACCTCCTGTCGGCCTGCAGACCAGCAGGTGGGGTGAAGGGCAGGAGGCGCGAGGGGAGGGCTGGAATCTGCTGAGCACATCTGTTCTGGCCGCGGGCGCCCCTCCGACTTCACCCAACTCCTAGCTTAAACGAGCTGACAGGAGACCCACCCGGCAGAATCTCCCGCCTGACAACCCAGTGTGGACAGACGCGTAATTTTAAACCACGTTTAACTTCCAAATAAAAACAGAGGCAAAAGTAGGCTTCTGCTTAATACGGTGCACCTGCCCATAACAACGCAGGCGAACTCTTCAGAAGGGACTGAAGGGAAGTTTCTTAGTGTTTTACCCACCTTTGTGTGACCCTGATTCTGATGGAGTCGCACGCTTGCTCAGGAGCCGGGCACGGGACGCAGAGACGCAGGGTAGCTTAGTAACGGCTTCTGCTAGGAAAAAGGAGAGGAGACGGACGAGGGAGCAACGAACTGGTCAGTGCGGTGCAAGTGCCCACGCCCAGACGGCGAGGACAAGTGTCTGCAGGTGAGCGCAGAGCCGGCCACGCCCATTCCACGTCCCTGTGTCCTGACCTCGTTGCCATTCTGTCTGGCAGAGTGGCTCAAGCCCCCCTTCCCAAAGGGGCTGTGTCTGTGTTGGGGATTCCGGCGTCCACTGGCATTTACTCCAGGACGGAGGGTTAGGCAGACAAGCCCTGGGGACCCCCTCGTCCCAGGATCCTCGCCCCGTTGTCAGGGACACTGCTTTCTCAGGGGACCGTTGTGTCGGTTAGCTAGCAACCGTCTGTCGAATCCCTGGTTAAAACATTTCATTGCTTCTGCAGTGCCAGTGGATCCACCGCCTTGTGTTGAAAACACGATCCTCGCCGTGGAACGGCCTTTGCCCGGGTCAGCGGTCAGCTGGCTGTGTCCATGGGGGTCTGGTTCCGGGCTCTCTGTCCGCTTCCACTGGTCAGTGTGTCTGGCCTGTAGCCAAACCTCCAGGGTAAGTCACCCAGTGCCAGTCCTCCAAACTCGTCACCCTTCTCAGGGTGCCGTCGGCTACCGTGGGTTTGGGCCTTTTCATGTAAACTTTAGATCTGGTTTGTCAACATCTACAAAACAGCTGGCTGGGGTTGAATTGGGCTCGCTCGGAAGCGGTGGGTCACGCCGGGGAGAACTGACATCCGACGGCACCGAGCTGCCACCGGCGAACGCGCGGCGTCTCGTTCATTCGGGTCCTTGCTTCTTCCGTCGCGGGATGATGGCGTCTCCCTGCGGAACCTCTAGGTGTTCCGCGATTCCCACCCGCGTTTTCCACGTCCACGGTGCGAACAAAATGGCATCGTGGTTTAGATGTCAGGGCTCCGCGGTGCCCGGCTCGCGCGGACGGCGGCGCGGGCCTTGTACACGACCTCGTACCCCGCGACCCTGCCGCGATAGCTCACTCGTCCCAGGAGGTTCCTGGCGAATTCTCTGGGTCTCCTGCACGGACCGGCGTGGCATCTGTGGAACGAAGACCGTTTTATTTCTTCATTCCCAGCGGGCACATGTTTTATCCGCTTCTCTCGTCTTCATCAGCCTGGATCTCCAGCACGGTGGTGAATGGGGGCGACGAGGGGGCACCTCTGCCTTGCTCCCGACCTTGGGGGAGCATCTGATTTCTCACCATTAAGTGCGATGACGGTTTTCTGGCAGATGACGTTTTTCGAGAGAGGAGGTTCCCCTCTCTTCCCGGTTTCTTGACCGTTTTGATCAAGCGTGGCCGTCGGATTTTGTCAGAGGCTTTTTCGGAATCGAACGAGACGGTCATGTTGTTTCTCTATCTTAGCCGGTAGATGTGAATGACGCTAATTTTTTAAATACCGAACCAGCTGGCTGCCCCGGAATCGACCCCACTTGGAAGAGGCGTACGATTCACTGTTGGATTCGATGCGCTCGTGTCGTGGGGAGGACTTTGAATTTATGCTCACGAGAGGAAGCGACGCGCGGCGAACTGTCGCTTTCCTTCCTTCTCATGCCTTTATCTGGTTTGGGCCGCATGAGGGTCACGCTGGCCTCAACACGGGGTGAGAAGCGTTCTCTCTTTCCTTTGTTCCGGGAGACACCGTAGAGAAGGAAGAGCATTTCTTCCCGAGACCTTCCATACGATCCGCCAGGGGAAACCCCCGGGCCCGGTGCTTTCGTGTGCGGGAGATGACGGATTATCGCCCCAACGTCTTCAATAGACATCGGCCCACTTAGTTGGTCTCTTTCTCCTTGTGCGAGTTCCGACAGACGATGTCATTCACGGAACCGGTCTGCTGGTCTGATCATCAGATTGGTGGGCGTGGGGTCGCTCAGGGTCCTTCGCCGCCCCCTTGCTGTCCGTGGGACCCTCAGCGATGGCCTCTCTCGCAGGGCTCCCTGCAGTCGTCTCTGGTTCCTCTTTTTATCTCTGGTTAGGCTGACAAGGTTTCAGTCTTACTGAGCTTCTCCTCCCCAGATAACCACTTTTGGCTTCATCGAGGTTTTCTGTCGATTTCCTGATTTCGATTTCCTGGATCTCGGTCCCAGTTGCTATTATCTGTGTCCTTCCACGGGCCTCAGGCTCACGTCGCCTCGTTGTCTCCGAGCCCTAAGGCGGAAGTTGGGGTGATCGATCCTCGGTCGCCTCCACCCTAACACGCGCCGACACCACAGATGCCCTCTGAGAGGGAGTCCCACGCGTTCGGTCAAGCTGGGTTTTCATTTCCACGCCCCTAGATTATTCTCTCGTCTCCTCTTGGGACTTAACGTGAGATTCACGCCCCGGTGGCGGTCGAGGCCGGGGCTGCGCCGAGACGTGGCTGCCATGGCTGGGGAGGCCAGCGCTCCCGGGAGCCAGGCCACGTTCAGCGCGGGGTTACGTGTTCAGGTGTGGGCCCTGCCGCCTGCCCCTGGGGGGCGGGCTGCCTGCTGGCCACCGTTGCCTCTGACGACTGCCGCGGCCCCCATCCCCCCGACCACATCCTCCCGTTGGACAGCCAGAGTGTCCCAGTGGCGGACAGACTCCTGGCTCCGGGTGGCAGGGCGAGGACGGTCTCCCAGCCTGGACCTCCGGGCCAGGGACAGCGGTCAGGACCCCATCTACCGGGCCGGTGAGATGGCACGGCCCTGAGGTCAGCGGTGCCAGCCCAGCTCGGCGTGGGTCCCGAGAAACGCAGACCTCCTGGCGTGTGTCCGGGCTGAGCGGGGAGCGGCACCTCCTGCTGTGTTGGGTTATTGCCACTGCCAGGCCCCCAGAAAGGACCTAAGGGTCATCGGAGGTGCCACCTGCACCCCCTTGGGACTCGTAAGGGTCCGAGTCAGGACCCTGGGGGAGGGCAGAGGTCAGCACCGCGGGCCACCTCGCCCCGATCGAGCCCGTGTGGGACAGAAGGAACAGGTGTGGTCTCGGGCCCTGTCGGCACGGCGGACCTGGGGCAGGGTGGCCTGCTCCCTGACCATTTCGGTTCAGGCAAGGCGAGGGTTGTGGAGGGTGGCCGCGGCCGTAGGCCCCGTGTGTCCTGAATGCTGCCTGTCCTTTTTCAGACGGCAGGGCCTACTGTCCAGGGCTGTGTGGCCACCTGTAGCCACACCACCAACAACCGACTTCTCCCAGGGGGAGGGACTGGCAGGTCTGCTGCTGGCCCCAAGACCCTGGGTCCCTCAGCTGTGACCTGACCCTTCGTGCGTGTAGCCTGGGACTCGGGCCAGGGACCTGCTGCTGCCAGGTGAGGCCGTGCGCCCTGACCCTGAGTCTCGCGGGGCCCTCCCGGCGCCTGAGAGCGGTGCCAGCTCGCCGCCGGCATCCACCGTCTCCTCTGGCCGGAATGCTCTCCAGGCTCTTCCCTGCGGCCTCGGCTCTCCGTGGACCTCTCCTCCCCCTCCCGGAGAACGCCTGGCGCTGACCCCCGTGACCACATGGACCCGCCCGCCGCGCCCACATTCCCGCGTGGTCCCGCTTCCTTTCCGGGGTCGCGACGGCCTTTTCCCGGCTGCGCTTGACGCTCCATGAGGACAGGGCCAGGTCGTCCTGCCCGGTGTGTCCACCGTGGGGAGGGGGCGGTGTTTCCGCGACTTCCTCTTGCCGGGGCGCGGCGGGCTTGGACAGAGAGCTGTGCGATTTGCCTCGGTGCCCCCCAGTGCCCCCAGCACCCCGCTCTGCCCGCGGTCGGCTGTTTGGCGAACAGGGGCGCGGTCCGGCAACGCGGGACGACTCCCCCGGGAAACGCAGACCACCCTTGCGGCGAACGCTGGCCCTGACCGCACGCCCGCAGGGGCTCGCGCGGCCACGCGGGCCTCCCACCATCTCTGCGGGTCGTCGCCGGGTGCGCGCGGCCACCAGCCGCAGCTGAACCCGAGAGCCCCGAGCTAACGCGCGTCCTGATTTGGGCTTCGGTCTGATCGGAAACGCGAGGGGGACAGACCAAGCTCAGAATCGGGGTCCTGTGGGCTGTAACGCGCCTCTCTGTCCTTGGGATGGGGGGGAGGGGGACCACCGAAGGCGGTGATCGGGTGACCGCTCCTGGGGGAGGCCCCTCCTCCTCCGTCCTCACCCTCCTCTCTTTGCCCCCACGCCCCA
>NW_006435764.1:11684-16522 GCF_000325575.1 Pteropus alecto | reverse complement strand
AATGAGCCGGTGGGGGGCTGCACGCCCAAGGAGACTGGGCATGGTCGCGCGCGAGTGGGGGCGCCGCAGGGTCGGGACGGGCTGGCCTCTGGGACTGGGGTTGGGGTGCGGTTGCCACATCCGACCTTCCCCCCTTTCCCGCGGGAGATGTTTCCTCCGCTTCCGCGAAGTGATGTGTGCTGGGTGGGTCCGCGGCCGGAAGCAGAGTCTCATTCTCAAATTTATCCTTTTTCCACCACATTCTACATCTGTAACAATTTATTACTAATGACCTCAAGCTGAAGGTTGGGGGGGGAGGGGCCCAGGTGCGCCCTGCGGCGGGCAGAACTTGGCCTGACTGCAACAGTGAAAGCCCGAGTGAGGAAGTGGATGGGTTTGTGGGTGCGCCCCGCCCTCTGCACTGACACCCTGCTGGGAAACAGCTAGGGGGAGCAGAGAGAGGGAACGTGTCCTCTGCTGAAGCCTGTGACCCCTGCCCGGCAGAATCCAGCTCAGAAGAGCGGCCACAGGGACATTCCCTTTGGGTCTGAGCCTCGGGTCACCGCCCTCCAACCTCCCCAGCCGCAAGGCGCCTTCTGCAAACTTGTTCTGGACCTGACACCCCTCGAGCCTGCCGGAGGGGACGGAGGCAGGTCGGCTCTCAGACCTGCCTGTGAGCTTTTGGGATGGAGTGGGGGGCGTCCCGGACCCTCTAGAGCAGGGCCAGCTGGAGAGGAGGAGCCCGGAGACACTGCCGGTGGCCTGCACTCCCCCCTCGAAACTGTCCTTTCTCCTCGCGACCAGCCCTAGAAGATGGAGACACCGTCGCCCGCCCCAGCGCAGGGCAGCTCTGTCTACTGTCCAGTGCAGTCACCGCAGTGTCTTCCTCGGGGCGAAGGTCAGGCCGGTATAGAAGAGCCAGTGCCCTGGGCCCAGGCCGCGCTCTCAGCAGGTGTCCCCTGGGCCTCTCCAGACCCCTGTGGGGGATACCCTGGCACTGTCCTTGACCCCGACCCCCGACCCCGGGGTCTGTGCCTTCTGAAACTGCACAGGCTCACTTGTCAGCGAGCCGGGCGGGTGAGGTCTCTCAGGGAGAGCATCGGAATTGTCCGGAGACACAAGCAGGGCCCTTCCAGGCCCCCAGCAGCCCCGCCCGCCTTTGTTCTCTGGGCCCTTACACCTGATGCTGAGCTCTGGCCAGGCCCCCTGCCCCCTGCTAGGGAGTGTCTCCGTCAGGAAGGGGAGGCCTCCCGCCAGCGCCAGCGCCAGCGCCAGCAGCGCCCACGGGCAGACGGAAGGGCGGAGCTGGGGGCAGTCTTGCACGTCCTGGGGGGTGGGGGGACAGCTTTCGCTGCCTTCTCACCCTGCCGTGGACAAGGGCAGTGCTCGTTACAAGGACTGCACGCTGTTCTCCGGCCCCCCTCCCGCACCCCTGTGTCCAGCGCAGCCTAACAGAAATGACACTTTAGATGGGAGGACAGCACAGACACGCTCTGGGGCTGTGACTGCAGGAAATCAGAACACCCGAGTTGGAACAGAAGCACTTCCCAGCAACCTTTCCCTCCGCGAACTGAGACTCCGAAGTTCAGGTCCACAAACACTCAAGTACCAGGGAGGGAGACGGTCCCAAAGGAGGGGAAAAACGGAACTTTTCCGGCAAAGCGGAGGTCCGCTGGTGTTTTGATGAAGTGCCACGGGATTTCCGGCCCTAGCTGGCCCGAAGCGGGCCTACCTTGGCTTGGGATGTGGGACGGATTCTCGCCCTGGGGACCTGCCCAGACAGGGACCCGACACTGGCATCTTGCTGGTTCCTGGCAGTTACGTCTGCGATGAATCACAGATAAGGGCCCACAGTGGAGCTTTGCTTTACCGATCAAAACGGGCTTTTGTTTCTAACTCTTTCTCAAGGTCTCTGGGCCCCTGGCCCGCTGAGCCTGGGAGGCGAGGGGAGAGGAGCGGAGGAGGGGTCCCCCGGCCCCCCCCCCGTTTTCTCCCCTCCTCCCCCAGTCAGTGCTATCCACCCAGTTGTCCCTTCTAGGGTCTGGGGTCCATCAGCCTTCAGGGTGCAGTCAGCAGCCCAGCGTCCCCTTTAAGGAGGCCCAGCTTCCTACCAATGCAGGGAGGAGGCCAGAGGTGCAAATGCTAAATGAGCTACACTCAGAGACTGCAGCGTGCCGATCAGCCGGCCCCTAAGCCCGGCCAGGAGGACTCCTGCAGAACAGAGGCAGACGTCCGTCGGGGATTGCTCACACCCCGTTTCCCACCCCGGTGAAGGGGAAACAGGGGGCACAGAGTCTCGGAGTGGCGGCCCCACACAAGTAAAGTCGCTCGCTCCCTGCGGCTGAGAGCAGGGGGAGACCGTGGACCAAGGGCTGGGAACGGCCTGCGGGCCTTGCTAGTTCCACTCCGCGCTCTGTGCCGTCGCGCCGTAGGACCGTCCCCGCCTCAAAGGGATGCGGGTAAACAAAGTCCACGAGCTGTGATTCCTAGAAACCGAGAATGGCACATACACCGAATTCCCCGGACACTGGGGTCCCTCTCACTGTCCCTCGCCCGTGCTCTGTACTCTCGCTGTCCTCCTCTCTCAGGCTCTCTCCCTCTGGGCCTCTGAGAGGAGACCCCGCTCCGGGGAGTGGTACCCCCTTTTCGATGAACTTGCCTTTGACTCTCCCTTTGGCCTGTGTGTTGAATTCTTTCTACGTTCGCTGTCAAAGGACCCCCTCTCCTCTCCTGCGGGGCTGGCTCGCCCCCCACCCCGGGGAGCTGCCCCTGGCCTGGCCTGCGTCAGCAGGGTCAGCCCGGGCTCCCCATCACCAGGTCCACGCTCACTACTTAGGACGCGGGTCTCTCCGCTTCTCAGACCGCTTCCAGGCAGAGTCCCAGGGCTCGAGGAGCAGAGGCCGGGGGGGCCCGGGAGAAAGGGGAGACCGAGGACACGGGCCAGGCTGCGGTCACTCCCCAGAACTCACCCCCCAGGGGCTGGGGGCCCGATCAAGCACCTGAGTGCGGGAAGGGAGGGACAGCTGGTCCTCACGCAGCACCTCCACGGGCCAGTGGAGAAGGAAAGAGGGGACAGAAAGTCACCGCCTGACAAACGTCACGGTGACGACGGTCGTAGACGGGGCTCACCCATGGGCGCCAGAGCTGTGGGTCGACGTTGGGGAGAAACACGGTCTGCACGGCCTGAACGCATCTCCCCAGTATGTTAGTCGCCCACAAAAGAAAGAGCGGCTTTACACAGAGGCGCCCAGCAGACGGCCCCTGAGCCCGGACCGCGGGCGACACCGGCGGCCGCGACAAGTCCACGCCACGAGCTCCGTGACACGGTGCACCGGGCAGGGTCCCACGTCGTTCCTGCGGTACCACCGTGGCCCCAAACGCGCCACCTCATCCAGACCTGGGCGACACCACACCGACGCACGCCGGGCAGCGGCGCCCTGCAAAGCGGCCCGGGACACGTTTCAGGGCACTGAGATCGGGAGACCCGGAAGGCCGAGGGCCTGCCCAGCGGACGGGGGACCCCGGCGCAGCAGGGCCGTGAGTGGAAACGCTGGCGGGCTCGGCGTGATGTCCGCTCGGCAGCGGGGTGGCGGCCAGGTCAGCGCGAGGCCCTGGCCGTGGTGCGGTGAGCGGGCGCCGGCCACAGGAGGCCTGGGCGAGAGCATCCGGGGCCCTCCGCGCCCTCTCGCGGTGTTGTCACCGGGCCTGACTTGCTTCCAGGCACAGAGCCGGAGAAACGCGACGTTAGGGCGCGTGGCGAGACGGGACAGGGAAGGCGGAGCGGGCCAGGTAGCCCGGCCGCTGAGAGTGCGGCCCCTGGAGCCCGCCCCCTCGCGCCAGTCCCCGCCCTGCTGCTTTCCGGCTGGGCCACACAGGGCAGGCCACACGGGGCGGGCCACACGGGGCCGGCGGCCCACCGTCCCCACCGTCCCCACCGTCCCCGCGCCCCCGCTTCCTGTTCTGAAAACCACAAAGTGCCAGCGCTCGTCAGGGCGCCGCGAGCGTGACCCATCGAGACGTGCGCAGCATCGAGAGCACGACTCCGGGCACACCCAGTGCCCTGAAGTGCCAGCTTTCGTCACCGCGGCGCTGACCAGAATTACAGACAGCGCCCGGAGCCAGGCGAAGGGCCCATCAGTGTGTTGGAGCCGTCCTCCGAGGGGACACGGAAGAACGAGGAGACGGGAGCTGCCACGCAGAGCTGAGAGTGCAGGGGACAGAGGCGGCGCCCGCGTGCCCGGGACGGGAGGAGGACACACTGGACAGGCGGCGGAGCTACGCTCCGCGGATGGCAAGGCAGATGGAGGGCTGCGGGTCGAAAGACCGCGAGAGGCGAGGCGAGGAACTACCCGCGCTCACATCTGCTGCGGTGACGGCCGAGAGGATCGAAGAGAAGTTTCCAGAAGGGGAGGGTCCAAAGAGAGACAGGTCACCCGCGACGCAGCGAGAACCACGGCGATACCCGAGTCCTCGGCAAAGCATGTGAGAAGGTGACGACGTGACAGTCCAGAGAATCGATCGAAAAATATCTAGAATCCTTTGTCCGAAGCGTCGGCCGCATGTGAGAGGAGACAACGAGGTCATCTGCAGAGGCCTCGCCACGTGTCCCCTCCTCCTAGACAGCTGCACGGGCCGCTCTTGGAGGGGGAAGAGAAGCAAGCGAAACAAACGCAGGAAGTGCTGGGAGCCACCGCGGGAACCAGGGGACAAATGTCTGTCTTGGGAGCAAGCGACAACCCACCGGCCAGCAGGGAGGGGTCGCGGGCGCCCGGAAGGACAGACTGACGGACTCGGAGCCATCGCGCGCGGGCGGAAGGGAGGATGGGGGGGCGGGGGGGGCGGAGCCGAGGGTGCCTGTC
>NW_006435764.1:10820-11056 GCF_000325575.1 Pteropus alecto | reverse complement strand
GGGCCGCGGGTCGCGGGACGGAAACCACAGGCCGCGTCGGGGGCGGGGGCGAGGGGGGTACGAGGTGACCTGCAGACGGCAGGAAAAGAACGGAACGTCCAAGCTTTCGGGTGACCCTCGGTCGGAGAGGAGGCGGAGCCCCGGCGGGGTCGCTGGGGGCACAGCCCAGGGGCACACGTGCTCTGCGTCTGTAGCCAGCGAGGGGCGGTCCAACGAGGGACAGCGGGAGTCTCCGC
>NW_006435764.1:7920-10343 GCF_000325575.1 Pteropus alecto | reverse complement strand
TTGCGACCACCGCTGCGGAAAACCGTCCGGCCTGGTCCGCGGACGGGGGCCCCACGAGGGCCGCGGGCCGAGGCCTCTCTGGCAGCCACCGTGAGCCCGTGCTGACCGTCCCCAGGGGAGCGGAGAAGCCCTCGGGGACAGGACGCGATGTGGAAATCTGAGCAAACGACTTCAGCTCCACCCAAGGGAGGCTTGCGGCACAGGCGGTCTTCGCCTTCCCGACCAGCGAAGCCAAGCCCTCGTCTCCAACTGTGACCGGCACTCCGCGCCCGCGGTCCCACGCGGTGAACGCCCCGGCGGGGGTGTCCCGGGACGGCGGGCGCACGGTCCCCTCGCTCCGGCTGCGTCTGGCCGGCATCTGCCGGGCATCTGCCTTTGAGCGAGCCGTTCAGGGCGGCAGTTTGGCTGCAGGCACTTTGCTGCCGGTTTGTTCAATGTCACGGTAAGGGAAGTTTCAAAGTGCCCAACGACGGACTGCGCATCCATCAGCCAGGACAGGTGGAAACGCCGGGACAGGGGCACCCATCAGGGACCGTGTTTCCCGAGTCGCCAGGATTCCGCCCGTCAAAGACCTGGGGAACACGTGACACTCCGCCCCGGCGGCGTCTCCAGTGAGTGGGCACTAAGCTGAAGGCCCACGGGTGACCGCCGCCAGGACGGGGCGTCAGTCGGGGCCGGCTGGGTGAGGCCGGTCGGTCACAAGCCGCCCCGAATACCCATGTCCCGTCCTGGCCACACCCCAGCGAGTCACCAGGGGGCACGGCTCCCCACCGCCGCGCGAGGACCAGGCCCGGTCCCACCGTGACACCCGCATCCAGGGGCCCTGAAGCGGAAGGAAGGGCACTCGGTGACGTGCACCCGGGAGGCGCCTGGGCCCAAGGAGGTAGACGCCACCCTGCCACCTTCTGGAGCAGCCAGCGGTCCTGGGCGATGGCAGCAGTGACCGCCGGCCGCCTTCGGGCAGCTGGTCATCAGGAGCCGGGACGCTGCCCCCCCAAACGGGCCGTCCCAAAGTCTCCCCCCCGTCCCCTGACAACCAGAAGCGATGCCAGGTCGCTGTGCCAGGCCTCCACGTGTGCCCTCTGGGGCAGAACTCTGGGCTCGGAAGGAGAAGCTCGTGCCTCCAGCCCCCGCCGGCGCCCCACCCCACCCCCGGGGAGCAGGGCACGCAGGAAGTCCCTCTCTGCAGCAGTCCCGAAGCCCCACGGAGTGGCTGTGCTGAGGACCCCGTCCCCACTGTCCCCCACCCCCAAGGCCCAGCTGGGCACCCCCAGTCCTGCCCCTCTGGCCCTTATGCGATATGCTGCCACACGCCCGGGGCTCAGCCCTCTCCCGCCGCCACAGCGGCCTCCTCGTGTCGCGAGCGCCCGGCGTCCTGGTTCCCGGGGGACCCTGCAGAGAGGGCCTAGAGGCCTCCCGTGGGCCCAGCGACACAGGCCTTGGGTGCCCGACCTCAACCAAGAGGCCCGACCCCACCGGGGGAGGGACTCCAGGCCAGGAGAGACCGAGGGACTGCAGAGCCAGGCCCGGCCAGCCCAGCCCAGGGGTGAACTGGCAGGCGGGGCTTCCCCTGGGCCAGAGTGTGCAGCTGGTGGGAGACTGGCAGGCTCCCAAAAAGGTGGGGCCTGGGCTGGGGAGAGGGAGGGCCGACACGCTGCTCTCGCTGGGGCACTGTCCCCAGGCCCCCTCTCCACCCTTCATGGGGCACTGTCCCCAGGGCCCCCCCACAGCCCTCAGTGAGGAGAGAGCGGATTTGAGCTATGGGGACAGGAAACTCACCCTTAGACCACAGCCCCTCCCCCCATGTAACCTGACACTCGTTGGTTTCTTCCACAGGCCTTGGGTGCCCGACCTCAACCAAGAGGCCCGACCCCACCGGGGGAGGGACTCCAGGCCAGGAGAGACCGAGGGACTGCAGAGCCAGGCCCGGCCAGCCCAGCCCAGGGGTGAACTGGCAGGCGGGGCTTCCCCTGGGCCAGAGTATGCAGCTGGTGGGAGACTGGCAGGCTCCCAAAAAGGTGGGGCCTGGGCTGGGGAGAGGGAGGGCCGACTCTCCACTCTCGCTGGGGCACTGTCCCCAGGGCCCCCCCACAGCCCTCAGTGAGGAGAGAGCGGATTTGAGCTATGGGGACAGGAAACTCACCCTTAGACCACAGCCCCTCCCCCCATGTAACCTGACACTCGTTGGTTTCTTCCACAGGCCTAGTCCCCAGCCAAATTGCCAATTTTCAAAACACCAGGAAACAGAAAGTTCTGAGAAATCAAAACTAACCCCGACGGGGAGGGGCCCTGAGCACCGTCCAGGCATCAGCCCACACTGCTCAGCGTCACCTGCCTGCAGAAACCCACTTTGCCTTTCCTGGGATCCCCTGTTCCCCCAAAGCTGGAGATGATCACCGAGGAGCACGAGGTCGCCATGCTGG
>NW_006435764.1:4811-5779 GCF_000325575.1 Pteropus alecto | reverse complement strand
CCGGCTCCAGGAGTAGGGGGCCCTCAGTGCACAGTCCTGCTCAGGCTTCAGGGAACAGGGAGGGGCAGGGACCATCCAGCAGAGGACCTGAGTCACGCGGGACCCCTCCAGGCCCCTCACCATCTCTTCTCCCCCAGTCTAGGGACCGGAAGATGGTGGGCGACGTGATCGGGGCCCAGAGCTACGCTTCCACCGCCAAGTGCCTCAACATCTGGGCCCTGGTCTTGGGCCTCCTTGTCATTATTGCCGTCGTCACAGCCGTCGTCGTTATTTTCGTCAACAATCTGTATCGTGCCTATATTCCTGCGTATTATGGAAGTCATAAATAGTTCTGGAGGACGCCAGCAGCTGCCCACGGCCTGAGACTGTCGGTCTGAGACTGTCACCCTTTCCCTGCTGTTTAGAGCACACGCGCCCTGTCCTCTCTTGTGCCACCAGCGCCTCCCCCTGCCTGCCATTAATGCTGAACCCAATAAAGGCCTGTATGTGAGCTGCTTGGTTTTACTTGGGGAGGGGGCCTTGGTGAGAGTTCCAGGGCTCTCAAGGTGGGAGAGCCCACCTGCTGGCTGCCCTGGTGGGTGGGTCGAGTATGTTTCAGGGAAGGGCCCATATTCTGAGCACGGGCTGAGGTCAGGAAGGGCGGGGTTGAGGCCTGAAGCCCAGACCTCCCTTCCTCCAGAAGCACACCTGTGCTGTACTTTGTCCTCGTCAGGCCCGAGGACCAGCCACAGCCTGGGCATGGACAGGAGTCCTGTCTGTTCTTCCTCACGAGGGCCAGGTGGGAAGAGAACCCTTCCTTGAGAGACGGCTGAGGAGACTAGCACATTTTCCGCCCTGAGCCCAGTGGCCCTGGCCAGATCCCCGCTTTGGCGGAGCCCATGTCCACCACCCACCTCCTCTGCAGGTGTCCCCGGCCCCGCCTCCTCCACAGCCCCGCCCACGCGGCCACGACGCTGTCGCCCCCCCCC
>NW_006435764.1:3085-4800 GCF_000325575.1 Pteropus alecto | reverse complement strand
CTGGGCGCCCTGTCCCGGCCGCCCCGCCTCCTCCCGGGTCAATCATCTAGGCGTCACGTGACAACCTACCCACCTACGTTTTAACCAGGGTTGGTCTGACTCCCAGGATTAAAGATGCTCACGGATGTGTCCTTACGGGCCCAGTGATTAGTACCTAGGACCTTCCTGCTGCCCTCAGTTGTGACTTCGTGATGCCGCCTGCCTCCCACGTGATTTTGGAAAGCGGGAGGTCCTGGCTTCCTTGCTTCCTGCAAGCGAGTGTCTTTCACCTAGTAGGACCCTCGTTCCAAGTCAGCGTAGTTCTGACGTGGTTCCTTCCAGGGCTCAGAGTCCTTCCTGACCGCTCCTCCACAGGGGATGTGGGAACTGTCTTGTGTGTGGGGTTAAGTCCTCGGGGTCACAGGATGGCGCCCCCTACCCTGATTCAGGTCTGCTCAGACCTTTGGCTGCGCCCCACCTTCAAGCAAGTGTTTCTCGGACCCAGAGAATCAGATCTCTCAGCATTCCTCCTCCATGGCGGTTGCTGGGCCTGTCCCCTCCTCTGCTCATGTGTTGGCTGGAAGATTACTGCTTGAAATTTATTATTTGCTTAGGAAGATTACTGCTTGAAATTTATTACTTGCTGGAAATTACCATGTAGCTATTGCCATGAGAAATGAATTATGGGAACATAAACATTCTAATAACAAGTTTTCTGCTTCCGTACCCTCGCTTGCACACCCAACCTGTGGGTTGACAGGTAATGAATGAGAGAAAACAGACCTTTGTGTTAAGACAGAATGAGGAATGGAATTTAGGGCTTAAAAACCCTGTACCTCTACATTTTGGGGCTGCTTAATTTAGGGTCTGCGTGCCCCTGGCAGACCCAGCTGGCTGAATAAAGAGTGTGTTTCCTAAAACTCACTGATTTGTGGTAGTCCGTGTGTCTTTCGGGGGCTGGCAGCTACAACACTCAGAGGTGGGATCCCCTAGGAGCGCGGGGCCCTTTTAGGATCCAGTGGCTTATACTGTGGACTAAGCCACGGTATCAACCTGCCAACTGCCCCCTGGAGTTAGGGTGCTGCTCTGGGGGCCTAAAAGGCGTTGGTGAGTGAGAGGTGGGGATTACAGTAGCTACGGTCTGGGGGGACAGGGAGGGGCAGGCTATGGCTTTCCAAGCTGTGAACGCTTCTGTCCAGCTGGCTTGAGAAGGGGTCAGCTCTGGGGAACCTCAGGTGCCCTTGAGATGGGACATCACTTGTAAAATTCTTAATCTTTTATCAGGAAATGAAATGGGACATCTCTTGCAGAGTTAATCTTTTTAGTAAACGGAGTTAAGTTTTCTTCCCTCCATTCTTTGGAAAAAAGGCCCTCTCCCTCAAATCCTGACAACTGCCCTGGCTAATCATCCTCTGGCTATTGATAAGGGTCATCAGCCCATTGTTAGCAGAAATGGTGTTAAGCCAGGCAGAGCCCTTGGGGCGGGGCCAGGGGTGGAGGGTGGGGGTGGGGGGACTTTAGGCAAAAGGTCTTTCTTTTTACCCTTTAAGAAATATGTTAACCAAGCCTGCTTCCCTTTACTCACTTAATAGGCAAATCAATAATAGAAATTAATAGATGTATGATTTAAACAAGGAGTTGGTATTTTCTTTTCCTTCTCCAGGGACTGAGGTAGCACTTCAGGAAACCCAAGACTGAGAAACCTGACTGAGGCAGAAAGGGAAAGCTCCACGAAA
>NW_006435764.1:0-2996 GCF_000325575.1 Pteropus alecto | reverse complement strand
CAGGAAGCAGATGCAGAAGAGACCTCCTGTCTTTCAACGTCATTACCAATAATAACGGGGTTCATGGCTCTTAGAAAAGAGCTAGGCAGGAAAGTCAGTTAGGAGGTTTCCATCTGCGGACAAAGACACTGAGGTCATCCTATCCTAGAATGGGTCCGCCCTAATCCGCCCACAATTAAGCAAGTCAGAATGCATTTTTTTAACTCACACAAAGAAGCCAGTAGGCAGAAAATTAGGTGCCACTTTAAGCCAGTCACTCTCACTTGCGCAATGAAGACCCAAGAACCTTCCACTCACCTGAGCCTCATCGTACCATCATTATAATATGATGCACATGCCCGGAACTTCATTAATATCATTATAACAGACTGAATTCTGGGAACAAACATGCGCAGAACACAAAATGATGACTCACTGAGTCCTGTCAATCTTAGTTGTCAATCAAGGAAGCCCAGTCCTCTAAGAAAAGTGGCCGCCCACCGCGGAGAGGAAGAGCCCTGAAGTCTTTGTCACTAGGCCTTTTGAGCCACCCCTCTCTTGCTCCGGCCCGTGTCCACTTCTGGAAGTGGACTTTTCCTTCTCATAAAACTTTTCTCCTGTATTTCAATGTCTCGCTCAATTCTTTGTTCGAGACATCCAGAACATGGATGACGCGCCAGGACCCCACTCTCGGTGACACCCTCAGGTCTGGAATCCTTGCCAGAAATGGGTGCCAGCTTATTGCCAGGTCAGGGTAGGAATTTTGCCTCAGCCTAAGGAGCAGGGGACACATGGACTCTCTACAGGTGGCCTGCGGAGTCTCTGATTCATGTCACCTGCAGCCTTCTGGAGCTAACGAAGGCCTTAGAGGCCAACTGTGTTCTGAACCAGGGCCACTCTCCCCTAAATGAATCTTTCCAGGTCAGAGATGAAAACTCTGGCAAGTAGGGGTCCCCCACATCCCCCATTCACCTGTTGCCCTCAGCTGGCGGCCAGGAACTGGGAAGAGCTGAAGAGATGAGGCATCCGACCCCGAGGGCAGTCAGGAGGTGGCACAGGAGGGGATGGGCTCAGTCTCAGTGGCAACAGTCCAGGGACTCTCATCAGGGCCCCCAGCCCAGTAAAAACACAGCACCCTTGCATATAAATCCTTTATTGATTCGATAGTAGGCACAGGTATGTATAAATAGCTGTGAAAGGGTGACAGCCACAGGCGGTGAGCAGCGGCAGAGGCCTCCAGAACTCTTTATAAATCGTAAAATTCCTGAGAAAACAATCAGCGAGCCAGGGTAGCAGTTAAAATGATGAGAGCGATGGTGACGACGATGCCCAAGACCAGGGCCCAGATGTTGAGGCACTTGGCGGTGGAAGCGTAGCTCTGGGCCCCGATCACGTCGCCCACCATCTTCCGGTCCCTAGACTGGGGGAGAAGAGATGGTGAGGGGCCTGGAGGGGTCCCGCGTGACTCAGGTCCTCCGATGGATGGTCCCTGCCCCTCCCTGTTCCCTGGAGCCTGAGCAGGACTGTGCACTGAGGGCCCCCTACTCCTGGAGCCGGAAGCTCCTTCCTCTCAGACTCTCTGCCTCTCCAGGGGTCTCGGGCGGGTCCTCACCCTGCCCTGGTCCCTCTGCTGCTCTGCTGGCAGCTCAGGGTTTTCTGGGTCCCTTTGTCTTTCTGAGAGAGCCTTGGAGCCACAGGATGAGTCTGATGGATGTAATTTCTGGTATGGACGGTAGGGAGATCCTTGGAGTCCCGGGGACAGAGGTTGACCCTGGCCATCCCCAAGCACCCCATGCGGCCTCACTGTGACCTGCACACGCACAGGCGCCACACACACACGTGCGCACACACACACGCACCTGCAACACACACACACACGCACATGCGACACACACACACGCACAGGCGCCACACACACACACACGTAGGCACGCACACACACACACAAACACACACAAATGTACACGCGCACACACGTTACACCACACAGATACACACCGCACACTCATACCACACTGCACACAGCACGCACACACACACACGTGCACACACACACATTACACCACACAGATACACACTGCACACTCACACCACACCGCACACAGCACGCACACACACACGTGCATGCACACACGTTACACCACACAGATACACACGTACTCACACACATGTTACACCACATAGATAATACACATATTCACACACACACTCACGCAGACACAGCGCTCGTAGGTTGGGGGGACTCCGGAGCGGGGGCCAGTGAAGAAGGGCTGGGAGCTGCAGCTCATGGTGCCAGGGTGTCAGGGTCCCGGGAATGACAGGAAGCGCAGTGATCACTCGCTCTCCCTGGCGGTTTCGTTTTCTCCAGTTTCCCTCCCCTGGCCTTTGAGAAGTTGAGCATTGGCTGGGAGGGCGTAACAATTGTACGAGTGTCAAGTTACACAAGGGCAGGGTCAGAGGAAGGGAAAGGCAGGCTAGGGAAGGGGCAGGGGGACACGTGTCCTGTCCCTGTCACTCAAGCCAGGTCTTATCTCCTTAACGGGCCTCTCTCCTCCACCCCATGTTTTCCGTGTCCTGTTTTCTGGAGAGGACGTTTAGGATGCTGGCTCGGGCCCTGCCGGGGTTACTCATCTTCTCGGCTGTCTCCCATGCGTGTGGGAAGCGAACGAGGCGGGCTGGTGGTGCCGAGGCGGGTAGGCTAGAGGTGGGAGGTGTTCCCCAGCCACCTCGGGAGAAAGCGTGCTCTTCCCCTTGGGCCGAAGTGATTCCTGGAGGAAGCAGGGCAGGCAGGACTCCTGACCGTGGCCAGGCGAGGGCTGGTCCTGAGGCTGGTTCTGGGGTGGCAGGAGGGCAGAGGCGGAGGGCAGGGCCAGCACAGGTGTGCTCCTGGGCGGAGAGGCATCTGGGGACCAGGCCCCTTCCTGACCTCTGCCTTGAAAACATGCTCGGCCCACCCCCAGGACAGCCAGCAGGCGGCACAGGTGGGGATGGGCTCTGTCACCTTGACAGGCCTGGAA
>NW_006435763.1:7204431-7230264 GCF_000325575.1 Pteropus alecto | reverse complement strand
ACATCAGGCTGGTCCAGGGTGGCATGGCCGTAGACTGGTTTTCTCCTGGTTTGCAGATGGCCATCTTCTCGCTCCCTTTTCCCATGGTCGTCCCTCTGGGCGTGCTCCCTTTGTGTGTCTCTGTGTCCCAGTGTCTTCTAGGAAAGACACACCAGTCAGATTGGATCAAGGCCTGCCTTAATAGCCTTGTTTTAACTTAATCACCTCTTTTAAAGGTCCTGTCTCCAAACACAGTCACAGTCTGAAGTACTGGGGGTTAGGGCGTCAACGTGCAAAATTTGGGGGACACAATCTTGCAACGGTCAGAGAAAAGCGATGTTTGCCGCACGTGTTCAAGTCCTGCCCTCCTTCAAAAGTCGTGGCTTTGATGCTACATCTTTCCCTTTATCCTGCTCCTTTCAATGAATGTTTATGAAAAAAGAGTCATCTGCACTAGCTAGTTTTATCTCCCTTAATCCCTTGCTGATGGCCTGTAACTATCGGTCTTCTACCCTTTAAGACTCTACTGAAACTTTTCTTTCGGAAGCACGTTTTCTAATGTTCTTGCTGCCCGGATGGAAGGGGTCCTTTTCAGCTCCGACCCCTGGCCATTCTCGGCAGTGTTAATGAATTCTTGTGTCGCTCTCGTCCATCTCTCTGTCCTCACACCCTACCCTTTCTGATCCTTCTTTCTCAATATTGTCCATGGGATCCTCTTCCTCTCTTCTCTCTTTAAATATTACCATTCACCGAGGACTCATCCTCAGCTGACAGTTCCTCTCATCCCATAGACACTCTGTCCATCTCATTTATTCATTCATATCCTCCCTCTCCCTCTCTCTTGATAATTTTCCTGAGCCACCTTGAAGATCTTGACCTCTCCCCTGAGTTCCAATTTCAATGTGTAACTGCTGATTAAACATATACTAATCTCGGTGTTCCTTAGATTAACAAAGACAAACTGACATGACCATGGCTGAATTCAGTGTTGCCACCTCCACACCTGCCTTAGAAAGCACTGTAGCTGTCTACCCCAGTTTTCCTAACCAAAAACCCAGATGCCAACCCTCTGCGCCTCCCCTCCCTTAACCCCATGGGCCTTGCTTAATCACTAAGTCACCAAGTTCTCAAAAGAAGGAACTTGTCATTGGAGCATTTTTTTTTCAATCTCTCCTTTACTACACTCAGCTAGTGTTGAGTGTAATGGGGTGATCGTGTCGAAATACACCTTTGACTGAGGTCGTTAGTCCCTGGATAAAATCTAAGCTCTATCATGTGATCTCGCAACCACGCCTTCTGTTGTTGGCAACTGAAACCTGATGTTGAAATCATCCTGGGTGTGAGCGAGGTGACTTCTCTCCTCCGGGCTAAGTACTGCCTTCTATTTACGAATCATAGCAGGCCAAAGGTAGTACTTAGCCCGGAGAAGAGCAGTCACCTCGCTCACACCCAGGATGATTTCAACATCGGGTTTCAGTTGCCAACGACAACATGCGTGCGTGTGCCATCAACACACACACACGCTGGTTTGCACAATCCATATTGTGTCACCCAGACTTGGCAATCATTACTTCTTGGTGCTAGGGTTCCTGGGAGTTAACTGGGGTGTCAAAGGGTTTTACTAGACACGGACAGGAAGGAGGAGGTGGTCGGCGGAGACCGCATCACAGTGCAACCTGGTACCCTTCTGTCCCATCCTGTCCCTTCCCATCCCTTCTCCTTCCTTCTCCAAGTGTTGAGCCCCAAGCACTCATCATAAACCTCTTGCATGTCACTCTCCTTGCCAGAGTCTGCTTCTCAGAAAACCCAGCTGTGACAATTAGCCTGTGCCAACAAATTATCGGCGAGCATCTGGGTTACATAAGAGTCTGAGGGGCTTTATGCCTAATGTGGTTGCTCTCACCTTCTACCCCAGACTCAAAAAAGAAAAAAAAATTTTTTCCCCTGGGGCACACTCCTATCTTGTACCCAGCTTTTAAAACTGGGTGCCTTCCATGTCAACCTCTACCCTTAGTTCCCTGCCCCAGAGTGAAAACAGCTGAAAACTGGTGGAGTGGATTTTCTGCTTTTTGCCTTTCCAGTAAGAGCATTTCCTTTTCCTGTGGGGAGCCACCCCTCCCTCCAGCAGTCCAGGTCATGGGCTTAGGGCAGCCCTCTCCCCCATCTTTCTGTACTGCTTCAGGGGTGATCACATGACCCAGACCTGGCCAATCAGAGGGTTCTATTCCCTGGTTATGGGCTTGGTTTAACGACAGACACATCACCTGCATGCGTCCAGTGTGGATCAACTTGAAGATTTGCTGGTGCCTTTGGGGGAAAAGATGTTCTTTTTCTATTGAGATTTGCTAAGCTGCTAAAGATATATGTTTGGACCCGCTGGGGGCCGACACTAAGGGAGAGCATCTCAAGAAATGAAGCCAATACAGAAGGGAGAATCATCTTTGGCCACATAATTTGCAGCCTTGTTACCAGCCACGACCGAAGCTTCACCCGGCCCCAGACTTGCCAGTTGTGTGAGCGATAAACTTCCAGTTGGACTTCTGTCTCTTGCGATGGAGAGAATTCTGAGTAATGTGGCCAGACCTCGGCGCAGAGTGGGAATACGGGCCAGGTACTGGCTAGAACATTCCTATGGGAGCATCTGACTTTCAACTCAAAGTGAGCTAAAGACTGAGGCCAATTTTCAGAAAGTGATGGGACTGTCTTTGGAGGCTTTCTTGGTCATAGGCAGGCCGAACGTTGCAATTAGAGGTTTCATTCACAGCTGGATAAAGTGAAACGTGAGAAAAGATCATCCAGGCTTCCTCAAGTCTGGGGGACGTGGGAGCCCAGAGGCCTCACCTTCCTCGGGTATGCGTACGGGGCTGTCACTGACTTCACATGCTCCCGGAGCTCCTTGGTGAGCTGGTCTGAGTCATGGGACAGTAACTGTGGAGCCAGGACCACAGATGCCTTCGGCCCCTGTAGTGAGGATGAAGACCAAGAGAGAAGGGAGTAGAGTGTGCCGTCGTCTCCCGGGGTAATGTGAAGCCACGGCCACCACCTTTATATCCTCCCAACTGTACCTCCAGATATCCGGGGCCAGCGAAAGGGAGGAAGGGGCTAAGAAAGGCCAAGATCCCAATTCTCTCTCAAGTGCCTTACTGATTGGGCAGGGAGACCGAGACCAGGCTCAGCTTGTATCCTGAGACAATAGAGAGTGATCAGGAGAAACTAGATATAAGAGAAGAAAATAAAAGACCATAAACCTGGATGATTTGTTGAACTTCTCCAAACTACGGTTTGCACATCGGTAAAATGGAGATCCAATTGTCATACTTAATTCATGGCAAATACAGTGACCTCAGTGCCCGGCACATAGGGTTTTCTCAGTCGGGGATCCCCTGGTGCTCCCCAAATAGTATTGATAAGTGGCTCGGTACAGAGCAAGGTGAATCTGCATCGTGCTCCAGGAGCCCCAAGGTTCCGTGGGGTTTCAGTAGATTCTTGTCCTCATCTCTCACTTCCATCTGAGCATCTCGGCACCAAGCCTGACATGTTCGATAAACTCGGGTCTCTGCTAAAATGTTACTCCGTCACAGAGGACTTTCCTGACCACCATTTCTGAGAAATCAGCCCTTCACGCCACTTCACCCCATCTCACTCATCTTCACTTTTCTCCATAGAACTTCTCA
Source organism: Pteropus alecto (assembly GCF_000325575.1). NCBI lineage: Eukaryota > Metazoa > Chordata > Mammalia > Chiroptera > Pteropodidae > Pteropus > Pteropus alecto. The sequence goes on along the minus strand of NW_006435763.1, from coordinate 7,226,611 downwards.
CTATCTGCCATGTCATATATTTATTCGTTTGTCTCTTTCCCCGACTCCCGCTAGGATGCGATCCCCGTGAGAGCAAAAGCTTTGCCTGTTTTATTCTTTGCTGAATTTTCAATACCTATCCCATAGGAGGCGCGCAATCAACGTCTATCGAATAAGTGCTTGATAAATGGTGGCTCACATTTTTATTATCAAAGAGACTTCTGAAGCCCACCAGGTTGACCAGCTCACAATATCCCCTAGGAGCAGGTACCATTTCTGTCTGGCCATAGAGCTCTTGGATGCCCAGTCCTCTCTGGCCTCTTCAGTTCTCCAGTGTCTCTCCACCCACCACTGTGGCAGCTCTGTAGACATGGGAACTTGCAACTGAACCAAACTGTGCCTAGGCCTAGAGCTGGATGCTGAGTATTTTGATAATGAGGATGACTTCATGGGGCAACCATGATCAGAGGGTCAGAAAAATGAGCATGTGTATGTGGGAGAGGCAGGACGATGGGCCAATAGATCCAGAGATTCTTACTGATCCCCAGGGCCCCATCGCCTGGAAAGATCCTGTTGTAGCAACGTTTGGTAAATGATGATGCTCTGACCATGTTGTTGGTGGGGCACCCGAACAACACCTGGAGGCAGAGAGCCAGCTGAGACATCAATCACCGGGTCAGATGCCAAACTTACCAGTCTGCACAGTGGTTACGAGCGTGGGCTATAGCGTCGTAGGGTCTGGATTCAAACCCTAGCTTCTTTGCTGGGTCTATTTCAGGCCAAACGAGCCCCAATTTTCATGTACCCTCAAGCCAAAAGCGACAGAACTCATCGTTACAGAGAAAAGGTCCGGGATGGATTTGGGACATTTTTGTCAAATCGAGCTGCTTATTCCTGCTAATTTAATGACTTATCTTCATACACACACTTCTGGGATCAGTCACCAAGGGAAGGAGATCTGCCACTGTCGCAAATCAACTGTGCAGTGTCACTTAAGTCTCTTAACTTCCTGGGACCAGCTTTATAATAGTTTAATTTCAGCCCTGTTTTCCTAAAAAATATCTTGTTGGGCCATAATTCAGGTAGAAAAGGGCTCTGAAAGGTTAAAAGCATCTCTAAACATTTCAGAAGAGGTGCTACTAAAATTTAGCTAGTACCGAATAGTTGCCAGACCCTGTGAAGTCTCATTTAATTCTCACAGCAACCTCGTAGAGTTCATATTCTTATCCCCATTTTACAGAGAGGACAACTGTGACTCAGAGGGTTAAGTAACTTGCCCAAGGTCACACAATCAACCAGTAGTGGAGCCCATGTTTGCAGCCTGTATGCTTAACTGTTATGTGACACCACTTTCATCCTATGCTTTGCTTTGTACAGAATTTATTAGAAAGAATGACAGGGGAAAATGTCTAGAAAAAATATTAACATTAGTGAATTGTGCAATTACGTCCTCCAAGTGCTCTTGATGAAGTAGCATAGCCTATGAAAACCATCTCATTTCCCTTATTGTCTTGCCTTACAGGAAGCTCAGTATGCAATGACCTACTTATTTGCTATACTTCTCCTTACTCTCTCCCACCACAAGTCCATCCTGTATTTTCCTAATAAGCTTTCTGACTTTACATCTGTTTCCATGTTGCTTTTTTTTTTCTATTTGTGATATTTCGCAAAAGCCACTTCAAATCCTTTTTGGAATGAGACAGAGTAAGGGTATATTTAAAACAGAGGGTGACAGAATCATTGACGAGAATCTCCTGAGAGAATCCAGACCATGCCTAACCTTTTGACCTTGAGGGTGTCACCCATGGCTCATTTTGCTTCTAGAGTCTCTGTTGCCAGCCAAACAGACATCTGGGTGGGTCCTCAACTCTTACAGAGACCTGGTGGCCCCAGGCGGCAATGGCCCAACTTCCCATCACAGAGTTCAATAGCCGGTGTGCCTTGGCAAGCAAAATGAGCTCATTTCCATTGCTTTGTCATTCCAGGGTCAAGCCACAATGCCCATCAACAGGATAGAAAAAGAAATAACAATAGATTCGCAGAATGGAATATTGCACAGCAATTGAGAAGCACGAACTTCTCATACTGCCCGTGACATCTGTCTTCAAAATATATTCCTTTTACCTGTACATGGGTCTGTTGCCTTCTCTGAACCGTCAGCTCTCTGAGGACAGGGACGATTCCATCTTGCTTATTACTAAACACTGTCCATCTATGGATTAGTCAAAATTAGATGAACCAAAAGAAACTGCAATAAACTGGAGTGTGTAAACTTTGGACTCACTCTGACTGTCCAGTACAAACTGGATCCTCTCTTACCTTCAGAATGGCCAGCGAGTCAAACTCTGGCCAGAGATGGATAAATACACACGTTCCAGGAACGAGGCCATGATGCTCAGTATCCAAGCTGTGTCTGATGTGGCCCAGAGTAAGTCCGAGGCTTCCACGCCTGCCCGTAAGCTGAGGAAAGAGGAGAAACATAGGCACATGTAGGGAGCTAAAGCTCCCCAAATTCAAAAGAGTGCATGGATTGTCTCGGGAGGCCTGCTTGCATAAAAAGGAAAAGGCTGGTTCTGTGGAATTCCAGGAAGAAGAAGATTAAGTATAGCCTAAGGGAGTGTCAAAAGGAGTGTCAAAGGAAGTGTCAATTGTACCTGGATCTTCAGGATGTTACTTTTATTATGTTATTTGGGGATACACAAAGGAACAGATTGTGTTTAAAAGAAGGATAAGAAATAAACTCGGAGAGACAGTTGTGAGATCTGCTCTCCCTCCTGCACCCTGTCTGTCTTCTCTTTTTTCTCAGTCCCCGCTCCCCCATTCAGGTACCCGGTTTGACTTGGTCGGCTGGCTTCCGACAGGCACATATACGTGAGTGCACACTGGGGTGAATGAAGCATGAGTGTGCACGTGTGGGCAGGTGTTTGTGTACCTGAGTGTGTTCGCCTACCTTTGCAAGAATGTGGAAGTATAAGTAGGCGGGAAAAGAAAATTCTATGCACATCCTGTTTCAAGAAGCGGGGAGTGTGCAGAAGGTGTCACTCAGCTGACATAACTTACGAGATAATTGGGTCTTATTCTCATTTTATCCCCGGAATGTAGTCCAGTTTTTGGCATGTGGCAACCACCCAGAAAAATGTTTACTTACAATAGACATCTAAGTTATTATTCTAACAAGTAGCCTTGCTAAGTTCAAGTTCGCCTGAGTAGACCTTTCGTTCTTTATCTCGAAGCATCATAAATTGCCTAAGTTTTTTTCCTTTCTCTCTTTGGCCGGAAGAAAAAGTATTAGGTCTGCCTTAAAGCACAAATAATTTAAGCTAGATGTGAAGAATTTCCTTGTGCCTGGGAATCACTACAGTATGTGTCCTAAAGATGATTAATACTTTCAGCTCTGTAGGAAAATTAGGTCATCGTCTATTAGGAACAAATTTGGGGGGTCAGAGGGGGTGGGAATTTAATAGGCTGGGGTAGGCTGGATCCTTAGGAAGTACTAGTAACGAGAGGCAGGGAGCAGAGTGGTTTGGACACAGATGTCCCTGGGTTGTCAGAGCTATAAGGGATCTACTGAGAATAAGGAGAAAAGTTGAGTTGGTTGATGTCACACCACTGAGTCTAAGGCCAACACCTCCCCCCACCACACACACACATAAAATGCCCTACAGGCATTTCCTGTACCCAAACGCTCTTATGTAATCATTAAAATAATAAGGAAGGGCCCTCTTCATGGTCCTGCAATAGCACAGCCACCTCGATCCGGGCTCTTTCTCCCAAATCGGGGATACCGGATGCATTTTTGTTTTTGTTTTCTAGCCAGATGAGACTCTTGCAGATTCGTTTTATTCTTCCTCAGAATAACAACATTTACGTTCCACCTTTGACGAAGCTGATTTCACATGCTCTTCCTGATGCACAGCTTTTCCCCCGGGCTCACTTTCTGCAGGATGTGCACGGCAGACCTGTTCACCACCGCAGACCTATCTCTATTATTATGATCCTACTGACTCTGAGTTCTCCTTCCCTTTGGACAGCATTCCCTCCACATGTCACCTTTCTCTCGTGGCCCGTTCGCTCTTTCCATGGGGCTCCAAGATCCCGCAATTGTGGTCAGCTTCCTGTGATCACTCCTCCTGATTGATGAGAATACCTGTGTGCATGAGGAAGAAAGGCCAGGGTGGGTAGGTCGTGAACGAGGGGAGGTTGGCTTAGCGTGTCTTGAGTCTCCCTACATGCTTTTGTAGGGATATAACTGACATGTAACATTATGCCAGTTTCGGGTATGCCCCATAATCCTTCGCTATATGTGAATACTGCGAAACGATTATCGCAAGTTAGCAGCCATCATCACACACAGATGCAAAATTTGTTTTTGTGTGATGAGAACTTCTCTGATCTACTCTCCTAGCGACGTTCAAATATACCATTATGGTATGGGTAAGTGCAGTCACCATGCTGTACATTAACTCCCGTGACATATTTTTTCGTGGTGTTCACTGGAACTTCGCGTCCTTTCTTGAACACCGCTCGACAGTCACCAAATCGAACACCTCGTGTCTCCTCGACACCCCCATACCTGCGTCTCCCTGTGTTCCTCACTTCGGTGAAAGACAGTGGCGTCACACAGTCACCCAAGGGTCTGTGACTTCTCCGTCCCCCCTGGCTTTCTTCCTCTGCTGTATCTCATTCATCAAGAAAACCCTGCTACAAGCTTCCCCTTAATTGTCTCTTAGACCCACCCACTTCTCTCCATCTCTGTCACCCCACCCAAGTTGAAGCCATCATCATCCCTGCCTCTTCCCTGAGTTTCCCGCCCCTATTCTTTCTTCGCATTCTCTACACGCGAGAGTGGCCTCTACAAACAGCATGTGATCACGTCACTTTGTCCCTTTATGTCCCTCACTGGATAAGGGTCCAGGACCCTTGCCTCAGCCCTACGGTTCTGTTAGTTTAGTACTCGCTACCTTGTCTTCCAAATCGCTGATTCGACCCTCTGCTTCATCTCATCTCCTGTCGATTCCCTCTAATGTGTTTTTCACTTCAGTTATTGTATTTTATGTCTTCTATCTCTTAGTTAAAGTTCACACTGAGTTCATCTACTCTTCCCCTAAGGTCATTGAGCATCCTTACCACCAGTGTTTTGAACTCTGCACCTGGTAGATGGCTCGTCTCCATTTTGTTGAGTTCTTCTTCTGAAGTTTGGTTCTGTTCTTTCATTTGGGACATGTTTCTTTGTCTCCCCACTTTGCCTGCCTCCTTTCGTTTGCTTCCATGTATAAGATAGGACTGCTATGTCTCCTGGTCTTAGAGTGGCCTTATGTAGTAGATATGCTGTGAGACCTACTGGCACAGTCTTTCCTGGTCACCTGAGCTGGTTGCTCCAGCTGTGTCCCTTGTGTGGGTTGTGTGTCCCCTCCTGTCGTGGTTGAGCTTTGGTTGCTCTTTCCATGTCTGGGGAAAGGATTGACTCTCAGGCTGATTGGTTTTGAGGACTGGCTGGTGAGGGGCTGACTCTGTGGAGTGGGATTCACCTTAGCAGAACTCTGGTGCCTTCCCAGTCTGCCCTTGGGGTGTGTTGTCCTCAGATGCAGCCATGGGTGGTGCTCTAGTTTGGTCTGAAACTGACTGGGTGTGCCAGCCCTGGAGCCTCCTGGGAGGGACCCCACTGCAGGCCAGGTTTGGCTGCAGCCTGTGCCCCTCCCAGGGTCACCTGGCATGAACCACCAAGCAATCTTCAGATGGCCACCACCTGCTCTGGGCTTAGAGGTGCCTAGAGAGGCCAAACTGTGAACCGAGGCCAGCTGTCGCTAGTGCCAGGCTTGGGGCTGCTCAGTGAGAGGGGTACAAGGCACGCCAAGGCCATATGCTATTTGTTTGAGTTTTATGAACCTTTGAGAGATTTTAAGAAAGTCTGCTGCATGAGCCAAGACAGGCTGTTTGTATGGAAAATCCTCCGGTAGTAGCTTGGGTGGGCCCAAAAGTTGGATGGGGCGGAGTCTCAGGAATCACTGGGCGGGGTGACTGGCGTCAGCCAGGTTGATGGAGACTCAGACATGGCGGCCACCTGCGTCTGCACGCTAAGTGAGGGGAGGGCCCAATGAAGGAACAGTGGCTTCAGCCAGCACTTCTGTCTAGAAGAAAGCCGCCTCTCCAGCCCTCATCCCAAAGCCAGATAACTCAGTTCCTCCCCATGTGTCCCTGGAGCTTTTCGAGGAGCGGCCCCAGCACTGGAGCTCAGAGCGAGCGAGTCCATCAGTGAGTAAGTCTGTGCGCGGGCCCTTTGAAAGGAAGTCCAGCTGCTCTACATCTCACTCGGCCACCATCTCTGCTGGTTTTCACAGCCAGAGGTTATAAGGACTTCTCTTCCCAGCATTGGATCCCTGGGCTGTGGAACTGGGACCCCTCGCTCCCCCGAGGGGACCGCTGCAGCCAAGATATCCCTCCTGATTCTCAACCACCACATGCAGGTGTGGCGCTAGCCTGATCCCCGTCTCCGCTCCTCCTACCTGTCTTGAGGTGGCCTCTTCTTGTGTCTCCAGTTGTAAGACTTCTGTTCAGCTAGACTTCAGGTGATTCTCAGTGATGGTTGTTCTGTAGCTTAGTTGTAATTCTGATGTGGTCGTGAGAGGAGGCCAGCACAGCATTTGTGTGCTCTGCCATCTTGACCGGAAGTGCGATGGAGTGGGTTTTTTTTTTTCTTTATGTTTATGTAGCAAATTTATTAAGTAGCTTCTTTTATAGGTTCAGAATTCTTTTTTTAAACATGTAATTGCCACTTTATTTGAAATAATATACCCTAAAATTATTTAATTAAGATAAATCAACTTCGTACATTGCTACTGTCAACTGGAAAAACTCAAATTCTGTTCATAGCATATTTTTTTAACAGTGTAAATATAATATATATATTTACACTGTGAGTTCACCTCCTATAGTTAGATTTCTTTCTGTCACCACATATTTGACCCTCTTTACCCTGTCTACCTCCCCCTTCCCCCCCTCCCTCTAGGAACCATTAGTCTGCTGTCCATGTCCACGAGTTTCTGTTTATTTCTCCTGTTCATTTGTTACTTTTAGGTTTATATCCCACATGTAAGTGATATCATGTGATTTTCGACTTTTTCTGTCTGGCTTATTTTGCTTAGTATGATTATCTCGAGGTCCATCCATGTTGTTGCAAATGGCAGTATTTCATCTCCTCTTATGGCTGAGCAATGTTTCAATGTATATATGTACCACAGCTTCTTTAGCCAATTATCTATTGTAGAACACTTCAGTTGCTGGCCACTGTGAATAATGCTGCTATGAACATCGGTGTGCAAATATCTTTTCTGATATGGGTTTTCAAGTCTTTGGGGTAAATACCCAGTAGAGGGATTGCTGGATCATATGGTAGCTCAATTCTTAGTTTTTTGAGGAACCTCCATACTGTTTTCCATACTGACTGTACCAATTTTCAGCCCCACCAACAACATATGAGGGTTCCTTTTTCTCCGCATCCTCTCCAACATTTGTTATTACTTGTCCTGTTGATTATAGCTACTCTAACAGGTATGAGATGGTATCTCGTTGTGGTTCTGATTTGCATTTCTGGGTTCAGAATTCTGAGTCATGGTAGTAGAGACCTTCCTCATTATTCTAAGGAGGTCTAACTTTTAAAGAATAGCCAGAAATCTAAATTTTTATCTGAAAATGTTCAATTTTAAAGTGCTGACCAAATTTGATTTTAAGCCTGCCCTGCACCATGGGCCACCTCAGCCTAGAAGCCCAGCATTTGCAATCTCTGCACTAAGGTTGGGTTACGATGTCGGAACCTCACGATAACATCGTGGTATGACTCCCTTTGAGCACCGTTCTTTTAAGCCCATGCTGGCAGACCCACCTCATCATGCCCTATGCCCAGCCAGGAAGAACCCTTCCATCCTCTAGAAAGCTGCCCAGAGCCTCAGGTGGAAGGCAATGACGAGGTCAGTGATCAGTGGGGTAGAGTTCTAGAAGTCCACGGTGGGAAAGGAAACAAATTTCCTCGTCGCTTTTTCTCTGCTGTCTTATGTCAGATTTCTTTTGACAATCTGTGCCTAGTGAACATCCTGCTTACTCACCCCTAATGATAGGGACACAATAACTTTCTGACAAGATGGGCACAGTTTTTGCTTGGTGCTGATTTTCTCTTGTTAAATCCAATCCACCACCTCTATGAGCCCAGCCCACTAGTCCTTATTTCACTATGGGAGGTCATGACAGAGCATTCAGCTGCCAAGTTTGGTTACCAGATTGCTCCACTCTGCCCCAGCCTGCGGGCCTTTTTTTTCTGCCAAGTCATTCTCTCTTGTGCTCACCCCGTGCTGCCTTCATGAAAGATGAACATCTCATAGTACCTAGCACAATGTTCGATAAATATTAAATGAACAGAGGACTTAATAACTCAGCCAAATTGTCCAACTCTGTGCCTCTTCTCCACCCCATTAACCTCTCCATGCCAGCCCAGTGATCCATCACGAGCAAAGTTAAACTTGGCAGGAACTTCCTGGTGGCCCCACGGCAGGGATGCCAGTGGCTCGGTATGAATGTGGGCGGTACGACTGGACATCTGAGTCCCCCATAGGATGCAAACCTTCTGGAGATTCTGCAGCCAATGCATGGTCAGACCCGTGAAGGAAAGACAACACAGAGGTGAATCTTTCCTGTGTAAACTGTTCTATTAGTCATCTTATATGAATCTTTCCTGTGTAAACTGTTCTATTAGTCATCAGCTGCTTATGGAGATCCATCCTAACCTGACAGCGTTCTTCCAGAAATGACTTTCTCGTGGTTCTGAGCTTATGGAGATCCATCCTAACCTGACAGCGTTCTTCCAGAAATGACTTTCTCGTGGTTCTGAGTGAATTGGCACTCAGCATCCATTTCAGTTTCTTTCTGGCACGCCATTCTCCAAAAGCACAGCAGCCAGTCTGGATCCAACCATCCCGGCACTTCTGACAGTTGTGCAAACACCTAACTTCATGTAATAAACCCTTCTGTTCTCAAAATACAGTGGCATGGTAGACCGAATTGTTGTTCCCAACACCGTACCCCCTCCCTGCAGTAGGATTCCATATCATTATTTATTTTCATGTGCTCTACCCAGTGCATCCTGGGGAAGAGCACATATCCAGCTCTCAATGACTCTGGCTTGCCTGGGAGACATAAGAGGATATGACTGAGTGGTTGGTCAGGAACCCTTACTTTCCTGCCCTCTGTCGTGAATGCAGCATATCTCAGATGGGTGCTCTGCTTTCAGCCTGGGTCCCAGATAGATAACACAAGTAGAGGTGAGCGGAGAGCAGCACAGCCAACCCACAGACCCGTGGGGGAAAATACATGTGGTTTTGAGCCCTTGAGATGTTCGAATGTTTGTTCATACAGTGACAAATATACCGACCAACACACGTAGCATCTATGTCCTTCGACTGAACCTTGACTGAGCTGTCGTGAATACTATGAGCCTAGCACACAGGACCTAACACCCAGAATCACTTGAGAATTTAAAATTGTCGTAATTATTGTTTCCATCTATGCAATGGCTCCGGAGAAACTGGTCCCAAGGCTGTGTAGACTGGTCTCTGAGTTCCAACATGTGCACCTCGTTGAGGGTGGCAGAATTTAAGTCTCATGCCTTTCGATTCAAGGAATGCAGTGATGAATCCCCCAAGCTGGCTGGCTCCCATTCCCCATGGTCAAGGCCAGAATGCTCAAGGTCTCTGACACTTGCGTCTCCTCTCTTATATTCCTAAAAGAGCAGACGTGGAGATTGTCTCACCAGCTTCTAGGCAGGACTATTTATTGCCTTTGCTCCTGCTGGTCCCTTTCTCTTTCCATGGCTGGCTCTTTCTCATTCTTCAAGTCTCGCATTCTCAGAAGGGCCTTCTTCCCTAACCACCACTCGAGTCCCATCCGCCTTTGACTGCCTTTCTCCCAGCCACTCCGGTCCCTCCCTTTCGCTGTCCTAACAATACCTACTCCTTTGCCCAGTGCTGCCTCCTCACTAAGACCTGGCAGATACTCCCTTTAGAGGCCCCTAAGGATTGCAGACTATTTTTCCCTGGAGATTTTCACTCTCTTGGATCACTCTGGCTTCTAAAGATTGGTTAGTGCAATTATGAGGCATCTGCCCATTCCTGGAAACAGCGCTCACCAGCCAGGAAGTTTTCCTGAGAATCTATCAGTCCACTTTCCTCCCGAGCAAACAGCTCCAGAATTCATGGAAACTCTGGAGCTAACCATTAACTGTAGAATACCCCAGAGACTCTCTTGTGGTAAAGTCGGTTCTAACTGTGGTCATGGATTATAGGGTTCATGGACTGAGGTCAGCAGAGGCTGGTTTGTTTTTTTTTTTTTTTCAATCCAGAAGGTCAAAAGGAGATTATGTATGGGACTGACAGCAAGTTATTGCTCCAACCAGAGGCTGAGAGACAGCGCTCTGGAGGGCTTGATATATGTCCTCTCCCCTCCTTTAACCCTTTTTTCATCAGACTTAGTCTCTTTTTCATGATTCCTCCTCATCTCCTTTATCTACACTCACTCCAGATGTGATCTCATCCAGCACCGTGGCTTGGACCCCAGCTGCCTTGCCAATGACCCCCATACACATGTCTGGGGATCTCTCTCCTGCATCCTAGTCTGCTTGACTTCTACTCTTGGTTGTCCCTTGGGCATGTCAAACATACTTTGTCCAAAGCTGAGCCCCCAATATCCTTGCTTTCTGCAAATCATCTCACTCCATCTTCCATCTTGTCTATTTTAGTAACTGTTAGTTTTCAGGCAGCTCTGTTTGAGTCACGGGGTCAGAAAAACAGATCTTTCCAGATTCATCGAGTGGATAATATGAAATCTCGTAGCAGAACGATAAATCGCTTCAGGTCCCAGAGCAAGTCAGTCCCACATCTGGACCTGGACCCCTAACCTCCCAGAAGTGTGGGTCACGCCGAAGTGGCTAACTAGACTAGCGCTGGACATCACAGGGCTCTGAGCTGGTGTTTTTCAGAAATACTCACCAAAGAGAAGAATCTAACAGCCAGGTAAGTGACATTACAGGCCACCTCGAATCCTGTACCCTCCCAGATGGAGCTTTCCCATCCGCTCCCACCCCAGTCAGCCTGCTCCCTAAGTGCCCCTTGTTGGAGAGTCATTCCTTGGAGGTGCTGGGACCAGGGTTTCATCTGCTAAAAGGGCCCCATGACAGGTAGGGATGGGGCGGGGGGAGGTTCCTAAATGAAGAGTCTCTGTTGAAGACACCAGCTTTGGCAATGGAGACCCACAGGCCAGGGAAAAGATTAGGATGCCAGTTACCTGGCAATGACTAATCGCCGGGGGTACAAAGTTGGGACAGAGACCCACATCAGGGGATATCTGGGGGAGCCTGAGGAGCTTCAAGACCCTACAAGCCACAGTCCAAGGTGGCGATCTAGGGAGAGAAGAGAGGATACGCTTGGAGAAGACACCAGAAACAGTGTGGGTCCCTTTCTCTGGGCAACCCAAGAAATGATAGGGCTTGAAAAACCTGTTTACATAGAGCAGCTGCCAGTCCTGGAAGGGATTCTTCCCCTGCTCTGGGAAAAGCTCACAGAGTCCTACCTCCTAAGGGTGTCTGCCCCATCTTAAATACCCCTGCAACAGGTGTTCCTGAATGCCTCAGAGTCACACAGTCACAAGCCCCCTAACTGTCTTCCAGGAAGTTCTCTCTAGAGTCTGCCTGAAATCCCTCATGCAGCTCTGTACTTTCTCACCCCTTACCTGCAATGAAGCTCCCGAGCACCGAGGCCAGGAGGCCAGGTGGACAACCCCTTCCCTTCTTTCCAGTCTCTCCTTTTATTTTGACCCATTTGCCACAGAGGGGGGAGGAGCAAGACCCTAACGCCTAGAGTAGAGACCTAACTCTCGTGGAGGCGGCCACATGGCTGTCCCCTTCTAAGGACCTGTTCAAGGACTTTAAGAAATAGTCGTATCTGCTTGGGAAAGGGAGATGATTTTTTCTGAAGGAACTTGGTAGCAAGCAATATGGACGTACCTGCTGGTCAGCGCTAGGGTCTCCTGAGATGCTCAGGCTCTTCCTCTGGGTCTACCAAGAGTCCCGAGCTGATCGGCTATTCTTCCTGACGCCTTCTTTCCTTTTAAAGTCTTCCCGACCCCATCTTGGGCATCTATCGGAGACATCAAAGCCGTTCACCTCGTTTGCTTCCTCTGACTGGGGACAGAATAGATTTCACCCTGTGCTACCCATGCCTGCTCACTGCTACTCTCGATGTCTCATACGCCCCTCTTCCTAAGACGGGATCTGTGCTTCCTCCTGTTCCAGTTACCTACTCCTTCTGCACAGACACCCTCTGGCCCTTCACCCCAGGGGTTCACAATCTCTTTATCCGTGGCTACACAGCAGAAGCTCGTGGCTCGGGACCAAGGACCTGATGACGGTCTAGATATGAGTTTGGGTTCCCCTGCTACTGGGCTGTGTGCTCTTGAAAAAGTTATGTGACCCACACCGTGAGTCTCGGTCTTCTCATCTGAAAATGGGGGATAATCCTAGAAGACCCCTTAGACATGCGGGGATCCTTGACAATGCACAGCCAGCACCCTGCACGTGAAGATATTTAGAATACCACTAGGATGGTACCCTTGAAACCCCAAGTGCTTCTGGAGAGGGAAGCTACTTGGACTTTGAAACAGGTCAGAATGAACTCTTGTATTAACTTATGCAAATTCAGATTGTATTTACTTATTTAACAAGTAGATAAGTAAAAGTTTTCTAAAGCGTGGCACAGAGTAAGCGCTCAGTAAATCCTTGTGACTGCAGTTTAGAACAGAAGGCTCAACACACCCATGTGGAATGAGGGTCTGGGTCATTGGCTGTTCCTGCCAAACACATGGGTGCAGCCGATTTGGGGAATGAAGGTCATGGTCTTGCGAACAGTGACTAGGGGCCCGTGAATAGAAGGGAACTCAGGAAAAGTCATTTGCTCTCTGAGAAATGGTGGCATAAAGACTCACAGACGCATTTGGTTGGGAAGTTCTGAAGCCAAGTTCCCCAGGATAAGCCATGGAACACTGTCCCGCCTGGAAATATCTGTCTCTGTCAATTAATCGACAAATATTCATTGACTGCTGTTCTCAGATGGACACAGAGGTGACTAAGACAGTGTCTTACCCAGTTTGGATGTGAGACAGCTAATAACATGTCAGATGACTAAGGTCATTTCAGATACTGGTTAAGACTAGGTCAGAGGTCAGATTATGTCACATCTCTGCTCAGCACCCAGCAGTGAGTCCCAGCTCCATGCGAAGGAATGTCGAACTAGTGAGCACATTATCCAAGGCTACGTGGTCTTCACACACCCTCCTCTTGTCCTCTCTGGCTTGATGTCCTGTCCCTTTACAGCTCACTGACTGCCCAGCAGCCCCACTGGCCTCCTTGCTGTCCCTTGCAGGCATGGCCTCCCTCAGGGCCTTTGCCCTTGCCCATTCTTCTTCTAAGACCACTTTCCCCAGGTACTGTGGATAGCCCCCTCTCCTCTAAATCTTTGCCAAAGATTTGTCACCTTCTTAGTGAAGCTAACCTTGACCATGTACTTCAAATTGTGACCCACCTCCTAACCGGTTCTCCTCACCCCGTACTAGTTTTTCCTTAATATTTATCACTTTCTTACATATTATAGAATGTACTTATTATTTTTTGTTTCTGTCTCCTTCCTTTAGAATCTAAGCTATATGAAGACAGAGCTCTTGGCCTGTCTTGACCACACAGTACTTCGACCAAAGCAATCGTGACGGTAGCCGAGTTCATCTGGAAGCAGAGATTAGGAACAAATTCTATTCAGACACTTGAAAAACCACTTGAGTCTCTACAGAATTCGGGCTGTAAACACTCCCTTGAGACCAGCACTCTCATTTCAAAGAGGAGAAGAATGAGTATTCCTAAATGAATCGGTCACCCTGCCGTGGCTCAAGGAGGAAGGCAGAAGGCAGAGGAAGGGGCCACCCCCAACAGCACGGGGGCCAAACTGAGTCCCCGTTGCTCTTTGCTCTATCTCTTAGACCCTTACAGGAGTTAAACCCCAGCCGGGACACTTTGGGGGCTGAATGGCGTGGCTCTTCACCCCATCTCTCTGTTTTAGCTGTCTCCAGCAAAAGTCTGTTCCACCTGGCGTTACATACGGTGCTCTGGGGGCCAAGCGGATGGTGGACAGCCGGAGCTCTGAGCAAGAGAAAAGTGTCTAGTCCCATAGACCGGAAGCAAGGTGACGAGTGCGTGTCCAGATGTGGGAAGGTGAGAATGTACGAATATCCAGCCTGGGCATCCTCTGAAACCTTGGAGAGGATGTTGGACCTGACTTGGCAATGTGGGACGTGGCCTTGAATTATTTTATTTGGACATCAAAGGTATGGGTGAACCCATATAATTGGGGGAAATGGAAAAAATCTTGGGGCAAGAGAAAAAATAATGGTAACGATACTCCAAAGGGAAGCTTTTATCATGCAAAGTGCCTAACGCAGTGGCACGTAGTAGGTCCTCAAGGAAAGTACAGGGACTCTCTTACCTTGGCCATCAGTTAAATAGACCTTATATATCATGGAAAAATATGGAGAAGTCTCCAAACCTGGGCGCCCGTTTCTTTTCTTGAGAGCTGAGTGCACTAGAGTAGTGCCCGCTTTTCTAATTTGTGCAAAAATATGTTAAAATGAAACTTATAATATTTTTGGGAGGGGAGACAATCTACTCACCAAATGGTTGAATTAAACTTGTTCACCCAGAAAGGTTAATTCTCTGGTGTGAGTCCGTACCTTCTGTTGTGCAAACATTATTATTGGCAAAAACATCTATATTCTGGGTAGACTGTTCTGTGGACATAATTGGAAGGAGTGGACAGCATTCTACGTGCTGAAAAGTGTCCGGGGACTGGAGAAATCAGCTCTTCCCCGAAAGCTGTTGTCTTGCCTTTTTTTGTAAAACGGCCCGAAAACAGTGATTTCTCCAGCCCTTTCAACAAGTGCGTGGGACAGGGCCAGCAGAGGCCCTCTTAGCACCCAAGGCTGTGCCCTTTGCCCCCTCCGAGCCTCCCCTGGAAAAACCACCCTAGAAGGGCCCCTGTACGCCATCAGCTCCGTGATTTGAGCAAAGGGGAAGTAAACGGAACTCCACGCCGAGTTCAGTTTGCTCATCTCCCAAGCCTTGTGGACACTACAAAGCTATGGCAGTGGCCCTGCTCACTGACCTGTCCGCATGCAAGCTATGTTGACCAGCCACCATTCTGGGATTCTCGGGAGCACGAGCATCATCCTGTCGCCGGGCTGCAGGCCGCACACGCCCACTAGCACGTTAGCCGCCTTCCTGGACTGCATCCCCAGCTCCTCAAAGCTCCACTTGACCTCTGCTCCCTTGCCATTGACCCAGCAGAAGGCAGGGATCGGGGGCCGGTGCCCAGCCTAGACAGAAGTGCAGGCAGAGAAGAAATCGGAACAATTTGTTGATGGTTTTTGTTTACTCGTCATTTTTAGCTTGATTTTTATCTTTTATAATAGTGATCACGGACACGGGGTTCAAAAATCCAAACCATATGAAAAGATTTGCACGGAGAAGTCTCGTTTTCCTCCTCGTGCCCACCCTTCTCAACGAGGAACCAATAATATTGGTTTCCTCCACATTTTCCAGTGTTTCTTTAGGCAGACAGTAAGTATATTCTTTTTCCCGTACTATTTTTAATGTAAAAGGTAGCCTATGATTCACACGGTTCTCTTTCCTCCCCTCTGTAAGATATGATTCTCGTGCTATAAAATTCGCCATTTCAAAGAACACAGTTTAATGTTCACGAGCCGCGTGCAGCCATCGCCACTGTCTAATTCCAGAACACGTGTATCATCCGAAAAAGCAGTGCTGTGCAGATTAGCAGCCACTCCCTAGTCTCTCCTCACCCAGCTCCTGGCAGCCACTAATCTGCTCTCTGTCCCTACGGATCTGCCCAGTCTGCACCTTTCACACGAGTGGAATTATACACCCAACATGACGTTTTCAAGATTTATCTATTTGGCAGCACGGATCAGGGCTACGTTCTTTTTCACAACTGAATAATATTCCATTGCCTGGATATATCACCTTTCGTCTGTCCATTCGTCAGTTGATGGGCGTTTGGGTCGTTTCACATTTTGCTTTTTATGAATATCGTTGCTGCGAACGCTTGCGTACACATTTTTGCGTGGACAAATGTTTTCTGTTCTCTCGGACGTACACATAGAAGTGGAACGCCGGGGTCATATGATAACTGTACGTCTAAATTTTTGAGGAATTGCTGAACTATTTTCCAGGCGCCTGCATCATTGTATATTCCCACTAGCATTGCTTTGCTTTACATCTTTACACTTGTTATTATACTTTTCTGTCTGTTTTTGTTTTGAGCCATACTGCTCTGTGTGAAGTGGTACCTCTCTGTGGTTAGGACCGCCTTTCCCTAATGAATAAAGATGTCAAACACCTTCCCGTGCACTAACTGACCATTTGTTTATATTCTTTAGAGGAACGTTTATTCAAATCCTTAGCCCGCATTCTAATTTGGGGTATTTGTCTTTTTATGGTTGAGTTTGAGTTCTTTATAAATCTGTGGGTTTATATAGCAGATATGTGATTTGCAAATATTTTTCTCCCGTTCAGTGGACTATCTTCTATTCTGATATACAAACGCTATTCATTTTCATGAAGTTCAATTTCTCTATTTTTTTAAATTTCCTTGCTCGTGCGTTAGAAGCTGTTGCCTAAACCAGGATATACGCCTATGTTTTCTCCCAAGAATTTTATGATTTTCGTTCCTTCGTTTTGGTCTTTGATCCATTTTTGAGTTAATTTTTGTATGCGGTGTGAGGCAGGGACCAGCTCTTGCACGTGATACTCCAGGGCACCAGCACCATTAGTTGGAAAGACAATTCTTGCCCCATAGAATTTTCTTAAAACATTTGTCGAAAATCGATTGACCGTATAGTTATGGTTTTTTTTTTTTTCTGGACTCAATTCTATCCCATTCATTCATGTCTATCCTTACATCAGTGCTATGCTGTTCTTTTTTGTTTTTTTTTTTTTTCTTTTTTTTAAACACGGTCTTGGTTACTGTAACTCGGTAGTAGTTCGTAATAGGAAAGTGTGATTCCTCCAGTTTGGGGTTTCTTTTTCAAGAGTGTTTGGTTATTATGGGTCCCTTGCATTTCCATATGAATTTTGGGCCTCTCTATTTCTGCAAAGACGTGTACTGGGATTTTGATATTGAGTATGTAGATCGATTTGAGACATAGTGTCATTTTTTCTTTTTTTGCAATCTTATCATTTCTGCTTTAATGGGAATCAAGTTTGAAAAAAATGTACAGTTCAACTTATCCATACTATTCCTTTATAAAAGGCAGGTGTAATGTAGAAGCTAATATTTTCTGGTAGCCCTTGGCTCCTGAAGGCAACAAATATGTTTTAAATTTTTGTCAAAATAGTCATACAAATATGATTTTTTTTTGCATACTGAGGCAATATATCAGATTTCCTTTTTTATTCTTTAAAAAAATGTTTTAAAAATTTTAGTAAGTTTCAAGTATGCAGAACATTGATTAGATATTTATATAGTTTATAAAAAAATCTCCCTAATTGCTCTTTCTCTCCTCTGGCTCTCCACCTAGTCGATATATTAATGCTAACTGCATTCCCTATGCCGTGCTCCCCATCCCCGTGACCATCTATCAACTGCTAATTTGTTTAACCCTTGTTTAACCCTTCACCCCATCCTCTCAGCCCCCTAAACCCCTTCCCCTCTGTCCATCACCAAATTCTCCACTGTATCTGTGAGTGTGTTTTTGATTAGTTTGTTCTTTTTTTTCCTTCGATTCCGCATATAAGTGAAATCATATGGTATTTGTCTTTCTCTGACTTATTTCACTCAGCATAACTTCTAAGTCCATCCATGTCATTACAAATGGTAGGATTTCATTTTCTTTTTAGTGGCTGAGTCATATTCTTTATCCAATCGTCTGTTGATTTAGTTTGCTTTATCGAGAGGTTTTCTTAAAGATGCATCCAAATCCTTAACAAGTGTTTTTTTTTAATAAATACTCCCTATGTTACTCCAGGCTCTGATTAATTTCTGGAGTCCTGCAAAAGTTGATACTAACAATTTTTCTAACTTTTTGGTGGTGGTGTTGCTTTTCTGAAGGAGATCATTTTTGAAAGCCCCTATTCCACGGTTTTTGCCGCTGACTTCACCCTGTTTGTGTTCATCATGAGAAGGCTTCTAAGGATGCTGCCGGTGTAGGAAAAAGAGCTTAGACTTTGTAGACGGGCTCCAGCTGGCTCCAGCTCTTACAGACACGTCTCATTTAATCCTCGACAACTCCGGGTGGCAGAGGGTCTGACTCCCAGTTCACAGTGAGAAAACCGAGCTCCGAAGAGCTTAGTCACACCTCGAGCGGATGAACAATGCCCACCTGACTGCCACGCCTGCTCGCTGCAGCCATTCTCACGGTGCCTACGTAAATTTTACCACGTCTGCTAACAATATCACTTACCTTCTTTAAATTCTTCTTTAAACAAGTGCTTTTTAAAATTAACATAAACGATTTTTTAAAAATTAAAGTTTATGTTCCCCTACTATAAATAAAAAGGTAGCATTCTCGACATAAATTATCAACATAACTTATCAACATAAATAAAAGATGACTATAAAACACACAGAGAAGGAGAGAGATGCACGAAGGATACATAAGGGAGGGGACAATAAAGAAAATAAGGAAGCATACGCACAGAGACACACAAAGAAATCGAGCTCATCTTATTCTGTACCTGCTGTGACCGGCGCGAAGCTTTGAGCTTGAGCCCTGCTCTTCCCTTATTTAAGAGGGAAGTACATGACAAAGACAGGGGTGGCAGGGGCGGGGTGTCTAAGGCTCACACGCTCGGTCACGAGGCTTAAATACCAGCAGCTGACATTTTAGGACTCACAAAATTCCTGAGTCAGAGCATCCACATGGACACGTCTTGTCGACGGGGTGTCGCTGGGGTACCCAAGGGCAGCGTCCGATGCCCGAAAGAGACGCTAGGACGCGGTGTACTTCACCTTTTCCAGCTGACTCCACACGTCCAGCACGTCATGGGCAAAGTCGAAGTACTCAGGCACAGGCTTTTTCCCCAGGCTGATGGCTTCCCAGTTGGCCACAAACTCCTGAGGGGGAGGTAGGGGCGGTGGCTGCCCGTGAAGCCTGCTGCATCCTCGGGCGCGCCGCAGCACGGGGAGGACCAGGCGTCTCAGCCACAGCCTCATCCTACCGCCTCCTCCTGTCACCAATGAGAGGAGAGAGAGCATTGTCCTGAATTCTGGGATTTAGGGAGAAGCTGAGGCCGGCCCCGATGCTGCCAGGAGGCCATGTCGACTTGTCCCAGGCCTTGGCCTTAGTTCCACTCCGGGGTTTTGGTCATTTCTCCCCTGAGCCCGTGGTCCAGGCTTCCACCTCTCACTCACCGCCTATGGACCTCTGGGTCCAGGTTCGGTGCCTCAGGACCCACGTCCCAAGGCCCAGTCTTTCAGAGGGGATCTCTCGAGAAGCCTTTGGTGAGTCTCAAACTGGCCTGACAAAACTGAAGAAAACTCCAGGGCAAAGCTATCCAATAAAAATATAAATGGGCGCCCTGTGCAGTATACGATTTTCTAGTGGCTTCATTCAAAAAAGTAAAAAGAAACGGATGAAATTAGTGATAATAAAACTTTTTATGTAGCCGGCTATATCCTATGATTTCAACATGTGATCGATATAAAAATAAATTATTATGGAGATGTTTTTTATCCTTTTTTCTTTTTTTTTTTTTTATTTTGGAGATGTTTTTTTTTCTTTTTTTTTTTTTTTTTTTTTTTTTTTTTTTTTGGTACTAAGTCCTCGAAAACCAAGATGTATTTTCTACTTCCCAGCGCCTCTCAGTTTGGAGGAGACACATTTCAAGTGCTTAACAGCTACAAGTGGCCTGTGGACCAGCTACGTCAGCAGCACCCCAGGCCCCATGCTGGGATTAGACTCCGCACTGAACAGGAACCACAGATGGGTGGCTCAGTGACCTTTGAGAAGTGTGGTCATGCAGAGAGGAGGCAAGGGAATTGTAATGTTAATCCAACTGCAGTCAGAGACTGCCATGGGCTGATCAGCCCAGCCAGGCCCAGAGGACGCCTGCAGAGCAGAGGCTGAGGTCTGCTGGGATTGCTAAGGACTCATCCCCTACACCTGTGAGGGGGAAACAGGCACCAAGACTCACTCCCTCTGGCTAAAACCGCGGGGAACCTGCGGATTAAAGGCTGGGAACTGCCCGCAGGCCTTTCGCTCTACAAGTTCTTACCTTTTCAGGCTACATACCCTTCCCCTTCCTCACGGTATGTCCATGTCACAGGAAATGGGAACTAAAGAATGACACATAAACTGAGTTCCCCGAACACTCGGCGTCCCGCTCAGGGCCTTCGCTCTGTCTCTCTCACTGTCCTCGTCTCTCTCTCCTGTCACCGTTCCTCTCGGTGCCCCTCTCTCTGCCTCCGAGAGGAGCCCCCACTCTGTCTGCGGGTGTCACCCCTTTTCCAATAAACTTGCCTTTTGACTCCAACTTGGGCGTGTGTGCTGAATTCTTTCCACACTCTCCACCAAGGGTGCAGCGTTTAGTCTCCCTGCCCCCCCCCACCCCCCACGCCCAACTCGGGGACATTGGTCCTGTCCTGTATCGATCAGACACCAAATCTGCTCACGCCGCCCAATCTTGGGTTTCCCAACCTCTAGAACAGTGAAAAATAATGTTGAAACCACCTGGATATGGTTTTTATTTTGTTTTGTTTTGTTTTTGGCATAGCAGCCCAAACGGCCTAAGGCAATAACCAACAATAATGTCACGGGAAAAACCATAACTGCCACCTGCCAAAGGCTCACTATGGGCCAGGCATTTAAAAAGTACTTTCTCTAAACGTTATTTCCTTAAATCCTTAGAACAACTCTGTGATGTCAATGTTACTTTCTCCATTTCACAGATTTAAAAAAACTGAGGGTCGGAGGGGCTATGACTTTCAGGTCTCACGTCCCAGAGGGGCCTAGGCTGCAGCCTTTGCCGTGGCCACCGTATGGCACCGGCCCAGACTCCTGTCCCTGACCTTCCCTACTCCTCGAGTCTCCTGACATCTGCCCCAGCCTTCCTCTGCCTCCCACCCCTAGATTCCCGGGCTCCTTGGCAGCTGATAATTAGAATGCCCAGTCCTCACTTCCAAGTGCCCAAGGCTGCTCCCTGTCAGCTTTCTTCTGGCTTAATCAGCTGACACCTGTCTCTCCATGCACAGTACCTCCTACCTCGTCCAGGAGCCCGGGAATTGCAAATGGCTTCTACGTGCGCTTCAGCTGAATGCAGGTCTTAATGCGTGCAAACGTGCAGCTCCTTGAGGCACTGGTGACGAACGATATACTGGCTCAGCCTCCACCCAAACTCAGCAGAGGACATGGTGGCTTCAACTGTTGAACATGTTAGAACCAGTGAGAATGGCCCTGCCAAGCCTTTCTCGCAGCTCACAGTCGGGATGCGGGGCGGGGGCGGGGGTGTGGGGGGACCGGGATTAAAATCCAACCCTAGCGCCTAGGACCTGGGGCGTCTTGGACCTGGGGCACGTTTGCCCTGAAAATTCAAGGCACAACCTAAAAATCTGAAAATAGAACAGAAACTTTATTATGTTTCAACAGAAAGGATGCAGTAGTGACGATATAAATCAAGCCACCTCCTTTTTTCTGCTCCAAACCCTCCAGGAAAGAGTTAGGATGGAGATGAGTGTTTGCCTGAGGCTGGGGGAGTATGAACAGGAGGTGACTGCAAATGGGCCAGGGGTCTCTGAGAAGCCACGAAGCTGTTCTAAATTGGGTTGTGCTTCTGGCTGCTCAGCTCTGTACATTTACTCAAAATAACGACCACAAACAACAACAACAACAACAACAACAAAGCAATCGCGTGAGAAGCCACCGGGGCCACCTGCCACCGGGGCCACCTGCCCGTCTGCCTCCCTCCCAGCTTGGGGTGGGGCAAAAACATCTTGATTTGAGGTGTTTGCCAATGTCTGTGTTTCAAAATTTCCACCGATGTCTGTGTTTCAAAATTTCCACCGATGTCTGTGTTTCAAAATTTCCACCGTGGCCGGTTTCCCAAGCT
>NW_006435763.1:7198447-7201580 GCF_000325575.1 Pteropus alecto | reverse complement strand
ACCGGCCACCGGGGCCACCTGCCCGTCTGCCTCCCTCCCAGCTTGGGGTGGGGCAAAAACATCTTGATTTGAGGTGTTTGCCAATGTCTGTGTTTCAAAATTTCCACCGATGTCTGTGTTTCAAAATTTCCACCGATGTCTGTGTTTCAAAATTTCCACCGTGGCCGGTTTCCCAAGCTACCGACGTTTTAACCACCAGCTTGCAGGCTTCCTGACTATGAAGGATCCCTCACGCACCCCTGCGAGCCGGCTCCAGCCTGTGTGTGCTGCCTGGTGCCTTTGTGCTTTGTGCTTGCTGGTTTCCCTGCTGGAGCAACCCCCTGGCACGTGGTTCCCGCTCACAGTGTCCTCAGCGGCCTCCCTAACCGCACCTGGAGCCCTCTCCCACCCGCCTTCCAGTCTCGGTTCTCTGCTTGATTTGCTTCTTCAGCTTTCATCACTTTCTAACCTTCGGTATATATTTTTAAATAGATATATATATTTTTTATCTTTTCCGGCTCTATCGGGGTATGACTGACAAATCAAGTTGTAGACCTTGAAGCTGCACGAGGCGATGATTTGATCTCCATGCCGTCGTGGAATGACGACCGCAATCAAGCCAATTAACAAACACGTCCATCGCCTCGCGTACTTTCCACTACGTATTTTTTGTTTGTTCGCTTTATCGTCCGTCGCCTCTCCCGCCACACCCGTACACCAGAAAATGAACGTTCGGGACCAGCACTGCACCTCCGGCACTGCCAGCAGCCCCAATAGATGTTTGTCGCGTTGATGAGTGGTCCGTGATGGCGAACGTTGAGCGAACATCCCGGATCACGGATAGGAGGAAATCGACCTCTGCAACTCTAGATGCAAAGTTTCTTTTTTTTCTTTTTTTCTTTTTTTCTTTCCCAGAATCACACCGAGCCTGGTGCAAGCTCTCAGCCCCCAGGACCTGTAGAAACTCCGGGCTCAGTGAATCTTCGGAGCATCTTTCTTCTTTATCCTCAGAATCGGCGTAAAGACCCCCGGTGGGATAGGCAGGACCCTTGGGAAGTACTAGTAACGAGAGGCAGGGAGCAGAGTGGTTTGGACACAGATGTCCCTGGGTTGTCAGAGCTATAAGGGATCTACTGAGAATAAGGAGAAAAGTTGAGTTGGTTGATGTCACACCACTGAGTCTAAGGATGTGTTTGGAGGACCGCGCTGCCTTTCGCTCGCTTCCGGCCACGTGGGCAGCTCCTCTCCCTCCCGGCGAGCTTGGCCACAGAGAATCATTATTCCTTGGCCCTCGGCGTCTGCTTCCTCTGACTGCGTCCAGGTGATCACACTCATCTCCAAATTTCCAGCCAAATCTGAAGTCACACTCTGTGTCCTCGGCGAGGCGCCTGGGCTGGCGGCCTGTGCTCCACGCAATCTGACCGGGGCAGCACGTAACTGGAGGCTGCAAACTCTGACGATGATGCAGATGATGCTGATCACAACTACCTTTCATTTATTCATTCAACCAACATGGCGGAGCACCTGTTAGGCAAAGTAAATGATACGGACTTCAGAAGGTGATTAGTGTGACAAGGGAAAAATAGATCCTCGAAAGAGAAGGGCGAGTGCCCACGGGCGGGGGACAGTCACGGTTTTAAACAAGCGCCCAGGAAAAGCCCGGCTGAGAAGGTGACATTTGAGCAGACTTGAAGGAGATGAGAGTGGAACTGAGCACACCGGGGTGGGGAGGTGCCCGGCAGACGAAACCACAAGGGCCCTGGGTGCGAGCGTGACTATCGTCCCATACGGCCATCGAGCGGTGTGGCTGGCACCAGGAGGTGAGGCCAGGGCGGGCCTTCCCGCCGTTCAGACCGCCTCTGGTCTACCCCTTACAACACCCCTGGGATTTGCATGTCTTTCTACGGGTGAAGAAACCGAGCCTCGGAAACCCCAAATCGCAAGCCCAAGGCCACAGGCTGCTTCGGGTCAGAGCTGGAATTCAGACCTCCACCTCTATGCCTCACCCAGCACCCCGCGAATGCGCTTCGCTTCTGGCCCACCATGCGACCCCTAGCCTCCCTTTGCCTGTGGCCAAGCCCCTCTCAGCAAGGGCAGGGCAGGGCCCCCTCTTACTCAACAATGGCCCATTCTTCTCCCGGGCCCCCCTGGTCCTCCAGAACCCCAGAACTCAGAACATTGCTGCCGTGAGGCTGCCGTGGCCTCAGCGTGTAGTTGCTGCCCCTAGATATCTTTAGAGCACCCCACTCCCTGAGGGCCGTGCTCTGCTTACAAAAGGGAGCCAGGAGCCTGTCCTGTGGACCGCGACGTCCCCTCTCCTGGGACGCGGAGCTCACCGCCCTGGCCCGGCTTGGCCCCAGGGGGCCCGATAGTAACCAGGCTTCCAGCAGGTAAGAGCGTGAGTGAAAATGGCAATTCTGACTGCCGCTGACCGCTGAGGTGGTTACGAATTCAGGTGTGGACTTCAGCATAGATGGCTACACATCAGGATCCCCTGGGGGCTTAAAAAAAAAGCTCCCCCTGGCCTTGTACGGGGTACTGCAGGCGGGGTACTGGGTACTGGGTCTGCAGTGGTCAGCAAAGAGACGGGGCTGGGGTTTCAGCGAGGACAAGAAGCAGAGGTGAGGGCCTCTGCGATACTCTGATTTATAAGAAATATACATCTTTGGTCATTCAGATGACCAAATACATATATTTCTCAGACGCGCCTGGTCTTCATGCCCAGTTCCTGGCTCACAGCTCCCAAAAACCCTGAGTGATAAAAACAATGGGAGCATCTTTCGTCCTGACCTCTGTCTGGTCTCTGGTCCTCAGTTCCTGAAAATGCTTCGGAGCCTTAGAAACGAAACAGGTGTCTCGTGATTCTCAACAAGCCCCTTATCACCACAACTGCGTTCATGTTAATGAGGTGAATTTGGGAAAGCACGAAAGGATGGGGGCTGGTTGCCAGGGGAACCAACCGTGAATAGAGGGTGGGAACTTTCAGTCCAAGCCCCTGATTTCCGGGAGGGGAGAGGGGCTGGGCTGGAGGTTGAATCCACCACCGATGGCCAATGAGTTAATTAACCTGGTAATGACGCCTCATAAAAGCCCCAAAAGACCGGTTCAAAGAGCTTATGGGCTGGGAATCCAGACCCCTTCCTAACTCCACAGG
>NW_006435763.1:7187499-7198410 GCF_000325575.1 Pteropus alecto | reverse complement strand
CATCCTCTGTAATGAACCGGTCACCTAGTGGGCGAACGAGCGTCCTGAGTTCTATGAGCCGTTCTGGAAAATTAACCAAACCCAAGAAAGTCGTTGTGGGAACCTCTGATTTACAGCCCATTGGTCGGAGGCACTGGTGACAACCTGGACTCGTGATTGACATCCAAAGTGGGGGACAGACTTGTGGGACGGAGCCCTTAACCCATGGGATCTGACACCATCTCCCAGTCGACAGTGTCAGAACTGAGTTGAGTTCTTGGACACCCTGCTGGTGTTGGAGAATGGCTTGTGGGTGTGGGGAAGCCTACACACAGACAAACATGCACACACGCACAGACACACCCATGCACACACACAGACACACGTATACACACATGCATACAGGCACACACAGACACATGCATGCACACACACTCACACCCATGCACACACACAAACACACACAATGCACACACACACATGCATGCAACACTTGCACACACAGACACACACAATGCACACATGTGCACACATGCACACACGCACACATGAACACACGCACATATACGCACACACACATGCACACACACAGACACACACAATGCACACATATGCACACATGCACACACGCACATATACGCACACACACATGCACACACACACATAGGAACTGAGTCCAGGGTCCCCCCAAAACCCCTTTCTCAGGACCCCAGAGGCATCGAGCCTCCAGCCACTCTCTTCCCTGTGGTGGGGGGCGGGGAGCAGGCTTTTTTCTCCTTTGGGGCGGGTAACTGTTTCCTCTGTCAACACATGTTCTTCCAAACCCAGAATCCATAGCATGAACCACTGGGTATTCAAACCCCTTTCTTTCCAAAAAGCCCATCCTTTTCATGTGAGTCCTGGATCGCAAGGGCCTGGCCCCTGGCATGAGTTTCAAAGACCTATTTTGGATTCTATGCTCTGTTGCCCCAGCCTCAGCCCTCCCTTCCCGGGCAGGGGGTGGAAGCCTCCGTTAACGACTCGGAACATGGTTCACTGCATACATCTCGCAGTGGGCAGTAGAGAGGCAGTGTGTCAATGATTCTGTAGCTAGACTGCCTGGGCAAAAATCCTATCTATTAGCTGTGTGACCTCGGGCAAATTACTTAACCTCTCTGTGCCTTGTTTTATACTAACTAGGGATTATAATAGTACTCTACCTACTTCCTAAGCTCCTTATAGAGAGGCGATGGCATAGAACGCACTGGAACAGTGCCTGGCACTTGACAAGTCTGTCATGCCATAAGTACTGATAAACTTTAGTACCAAGAATTAGTCCTAATTTTCTATATGCTGGACAAAAAAAATTACGATAGGTCTATTTAAAAAAAAAAATCAAATATTCATTCACTCATTCAAATATTCATTCACTCATTCAAATATTCATTCACTCATTCATTCATTCATTCATGTATTCACTCAGGCCACTTGTTCACTTTGCTACCATAAATGCCAGGTGCTGGGAAGACAGCAGTCGACGAAGAAGTTAAGATCCTGATACGTTTAATCTGAAGCGTGACTGGAATATAATGCTTACCTGTCTTCTTATCTGAGACACTCCTGTAGTCTGTACGATATCCTGGGAGGCGGCCCTGGGCTCGGGGAGGACGTGGCAAGGATTTGAGGAGGTGATGCTCTCTCTATTGTCACGCTTTCAGGGAGAGTGGCAGCTTCTGACTCAGACTGTCCTGACAGTTAAAAATCGCCCCCACCCAAAAAAAAAAAAAAGAAAAGAAACCATATTATAGATCTAATGTGTACTATGTGTACTTCTACGGAAAGGTATCTAAGATCTATTTTGTGTTATTAAGAAAATCACAACACCAAACACTATGCATACCTGAGTCCATTTATGTTTAAACATGTACATTCCCATAGGTGTTTTCAGCACCCGTAAGGATTCATTCCCACCTCAGAGGCGGGATCGTGAGAGAAACTTTCATTTTCTACTTTACCTATTTTTATTGTGCCGTGTCCAATTTTTACAAGTATGTCTTCTAGTCGGAGCTTTTAAAATTCATGTTCATACTTGAGGGGAAAACGTGTTCGAAAACCAATTGGGGTGCCCTGTGAGGTAGTGAGCTTCCCGTCATGAGGGGCATTCAAGCGGGAGCTGGCAGAGCATGAAGCAGAGGCTGTGAGGAGGGGTTGGACCAGACATCTCTGAGAGGCAGAGGCTCGCTCTAGGATGCCGGAGTGCAGCTCATCTCTGCAAAAGTCTCACCCGGTGTCTGTGGGCTCGGTGGCCGGCATGCCATTTGGCTTCTAGCTGCTTCTGGCGAGGTCACTGCACAGCTTACACGGGCCCCAGGGTTAATGCTTTGCTGCTGCCGAGCCACGGGCACTGTTAGGTCCGGCGGGCCGGCCGAGCTCAGGCCACGTTGTCCACGCAGGGACCGGCGGGCAGGGAAGTGGGGGAGGAGCGGGAGTGGTGACACGGGCTCCACTGGCCTCCCGTCCCGTGTTGATGAGTCCCCTGTCCCTGCCCCCTCCCCTGCAGGACAGCCATGAAGCTGCTCTGGGTGCTCTCGCTGCTGGTGGCCTCGCGTGTCCCCACTGTCCAGAGCTTGCCAGAGGACGACTTCGAGGACATCACTGTCAACGTGTCCCAGCCCCTGCACATCCTGGAGGAAGGCAACCTGATGGTGCTGACGCCCGCCGGCCTGGCCCAGATGCTGAACGAGACCCGCTTCCTCATGGTGCTTTTCTGTGAGTGTCCCCACTCCCGGGGCTGGGTGACGGGTGGGTGAGGCCACCATCCTTGCTCCTGGGCCCAGGGAGTTTTATGGATCCCTAAACACGTGAGGACACGTATTATTCACATTTAAAAACTAATGTGTATATAACATCAGCCCCGGTTTGCAGAAGAGACTAGGGAGGTCCAGGCAGGTTGAACGGTTTTCAAGATATTACGACGCCACTCGAGTTTTGATTTGCATGGGGCCCCTCTGTCCCGCTCGAAGGCGAGGAGGCAGGCTTTACCCTCAGCTGTCTTTACTATTCTGAAACTCAGGTTTCTCCTCTTTAAAATGGCCACGAATATCATGAGCACATGAATCGTGGTGACGACTCAGCGAGACACGTTAGGCTACGGGAACACGAGCCGCGGCCAATGGGTAGAGTCGAGAAAAGATTTTTAGATGTTCACGTTTATCGTCTGCACGGCTCGGCTGTTTTTATTCTATGGGCCGCTGTCCTTGGCATCTGCAGAACTTCTGGAGATGGAGAGAGCTTCTTTCTCCCGAGGCCTTGGCACAGAGCTGGGCCCGAGGACGGGGAGGACGGGGTTTTCAAGACGATCCTTCCTGTGTGCCGAGCACGGTCCCTTCGTGCCTCACTGAACGTTACGTCACGTGAACCTCACGACAGCCCCGCGTGGGGGCACCCCACGATTCCGTTTCTCAGCTGAGGGAACGGAGGCTCAGAGAGACCAAGCGATTTGCCTGAGGTCACACAGCTCACAGTGGGGACTGCAGACCCTAGGCTGCCCCACTTCCCACGTGACGGGGACGGGGGCGGGGTGGAAGGAGGTGGACGGCAGGTGTGGATGCCGGATGCCAGAACCCTGCCCTCAGAGCCACTTCGGGGAAGGGTCTGGCTCCGTGTCCGTCCCCAGGGTCCACCTCCAGGCTGTGCCAGGCCACCCGGACAGTGGCTGAGGTTCCAGAGCCCAGCGGGGCTGTGCAGCGCGGGTCCCCGTCCCAGCTCGGGTTCTGCCTCTGGCCAGGCAGCCCACGCCCAGTTCCCCGTCCACCCTCCTCCCTCCTGCTGAGCCGCTGTGGACTTGGCACCCCACCCCTGCCCTTGTTGGCCCTTCTCCAACAGTAACTGGAGCGCTGGGTCCCAACACGTACTGATGAGGTGGCTTTGGGCAAGTGACTGTGAGCGCTCTGAGTCTCTATTATTTGGCTGCGAAATGGGGGGCTTAAATCACGTCGTGTAATCCCTGGGGCGCTTAGCATAGTGCCTGGTGCCCAGCAAGAGCTTAAGGATCTATGGGCTGCCATTTTCTTACCCGTTACAGTTTCCGTATCTGTTCGAAAGGGTTAAATAATTTCTCCTCGTTGAGATGATGAAAATGGCTCAGATATGCAGTCATTGGTTTCTAGTGGACACCCAGTGGACGGAGCTATTCTTACTGTCCTCTGAGTCACCCCACGTTTCCTTAGCCCTGCTCGGTGCCAGCTCTGCTGGGTGGGCCCTTGCTGGGGTCCCAGTGGAGAGGGGCCCTGGTTTCTGCTCTCAGAGACTTTACAGTTTAAGCCAGAAACGTCGCAAATGCTCTACACGCCATTAGGATAGCCTAAACCCTGCACGCTGGGCGCCCCGAGAGGAGGTGACTCCTGGGGGACATGTCCTCAGAAACGGCTCTTCTACCTGCAAACCGGCCGAGCAGCTTCTCGGCCCGGGTCCTGGCTTCTCGCATCTTGGCACGCACCAGGGACTCCTGGGCCAATGCAGATGCACCTGGAAGCCCAGAAGCCTGAACCCTCACTATCTGGCTTTCCCGTGGTGACACGTGATGGGCAGTCTTTAGCCAGAGTTGCGGAGCAAACAGATGTCCTTGGAACCAATGGCCGCCGGTAGCGATATTTATCCAAGTCCCCAGGCCAAGCCCTGGGAAACCGCACGGAGTCCTCCCCAGCCTGAATCACCCACACGCTTCGGTCCTGCAGTGACCTCAGGGTTTGCTGTGAAGGACGTGGGAGCCGGGCCAGCTTGCGTGCGAAGTCCTCTTCTGCCACGAGCTAAATATGTGGCCTTGGGGACATTTCTGGGTGTCGCCTTTCTCTGTCAAGTGAGACCCATGAAAGCGGCAGGGTGGTTACAGGGATGACCTGAGGGTGCCTGCGAGAGACCTGGCATGTGGGAAATGCTCCGTAAACATGACTTCCTAGCCTCCCCTGGCCAGGAGACGGATGCACTTCATCGACGTCACGTCAGTGAGGTCTGCGCTCAGCGGCGAATCATGAAGAATCGCTCATGGTGGATTTCAGGCTTTATCTCATGTGCTGTGTGGCCGCAGACAGGCGGTCAGTGATTAGCACAGCAGCTCTACCGTGTCGAGGAGGACCCAGGCTCCTCTGTCTCCTTGCTCTGTTACCCTTGACATTTCGTAGCTCATGGTCACAAGATGGTTGCAGCGTCTCCTGCATTGCATCACACATCCTAGCTAGGGAAAAAGCGGGATGGGCGAATAGCAAAGGGACAGAATACACGACAGCCAACTCTGGCCCTTAAAAAACTTTCAAAAGCCCCACCGGTGACTTTGGTTCTAGCTTATTGGCTGGAACTGGGCCCATGGCTGTCCCTAAGCGAGGAATCTGGAATGGTGAATGTTTTAGTTTTCTGTGGTGGAGAGAGCTAGAGGAAAAGAGGTCTGTAAATGGCTGATTCACAGTGTTTGCCATGAGACCCAAGGTTGCAGGCTAACTCGGTCTTACTAGGTTACATAAAGGTTCATGTCACGCTTACAACTTAGTCCCACGCGGGTCTGCAGAGGACCTGTGCTGCATTCAGCCATCCGGGCAACTGGGACCCTCCCATCAAGCGACTCGAGTATCCCTTAGGGCCTAGGGTAGCCACCGAATCCTCTGCCTCCAGCCAGCAAACAGAGAGGAAGAGAGAGGACATGCCTCAGGGCAGGGTCCCCCTCCTCCCCGGGAATGGTGCTCATCAGTGTACTTGACGGGTGATCCGTGGACCGGAGGTGTCGGCATCTCTCAGGAGCTCACAAGAAGTGCAGACTCTCAGGTCTCACCCCACACCCGCTGAGTCAGAGCCTGCATTTTCGCGAGACCCCGGCGATGCACGTGCGCCTTACGGCGTGGGACGCACTGGTACACGCCATTTCTACCCACACTCCACTGGCCAGACCTCTCTGCTAGGGAGGCTGGGAAATGCAGTCTAGCGTATACACGAAGAGGAGCAGAAACGGAGTTTGGGGAAAATGTGGGGTGGACTGCCTCGATCTCATTGTACCGACCTCTTGCTGTAGAAGCCTTGAGACGGCCTTCGATCGTGACTTTGATCGTGACCTACCGCTGGTCCTCGTGAGCAGCCTGGTGGCACATGCCGTTCAAGGCTCTGAACCAGGAAGAAAGTTTATCTTCTGGGCAGGGACGTCAGAACCTGTTTACCCCGCGAGGAGGACTCTCTGGACCCTGCCTGGCTCAGGCGAGGGCTCCAAGGGCGTCTGGCTCCCAGCCCAGTGGGAAGTGACCGCTCCTCACCTGCCCTGACACCTGCGCAGCCCCAGCCCGAGGCCCTCGGTCTCTTCTGGATGCCTCTCATCTCTCGGGCTCATTTTCTCAGTTCTTTACATCTCCTCTTCTTCCCCCAAACCCCGCAGTCAAGGATGTAACAGGAAGCCCATGGGCTGAAGATGGCCGGCAGGTCAGTTACATTCAGCCCACACGGTGTTTTCAAAATCGGGAGATTTCACGATTAAAATTGAATTGACACCCCCTCTTGAAGAAACGGAAGATCCGGAAGCACTGGCTCACGTTCCTGCGATGTGGCGATCGGCTGGAGCCGAGGGGCGACTTCCTCTTTGGGTCAGAAAACATGCCTGTCCTTGTCCCTGTTGGCCACCTCCCTGTCTAGCCAACGCCCACAAGTCAGACCCCCGGTCTCGCCCCTATAGCTTTCGCATTTAGAAAACCTGTCTGAGATTCAGGCCTCCCAGTTCCTCCCCCGTCCCTGGCTGTTCTCATCCGACACGTTCTCTCTGAGCGCGCCCCTTCGACGGGGCAGCGTGGATGTGTGGCCGCACCCACCGCTCCGTTGCCCTGCGTCCCATGCAGCCACGTGATAGCCACATAAAACAAAAGAATCCTTTTCATTCTCTTCACCCTGATGGTTCCCAGAAGGGAAAATATGATCAGGTCATTTCCGCTGCCATCCAATACGGCGCATGCCTATTGCGGAAAGTTTCATCGAAAGACTTCCAGGCCATTTGACCTCCTTCCAGCTCAGGCTGTTCCCGGCTTCCTTCAACCTAAGTGCCAGAGCACACGCTCGATGGTGCTTCGAGTCCATGCAGACAGCCCCTGGAGGAGAGGTCCGGCCGGGCCAGCTTCTGCAGCAAGGCCACGAGCAGGGCAGGCATTTTCACTCGGCTGAACGACTTTTCCAGCCAGTTCTCCTCATCCCTCACCCACCGTGGGACTCAGGCCGCCACGTACGTATCTGTGTCACGGCTCCTTTTACGAGGGAGAATTGAGGAGCCTGCAGCCAGCCCTACTCTGCCTGCTGCAGAGCTGTAAGCCGGCAAGGTCAGGCATCCAAATCGTCTTCTCTCTTCCACTGTGGTGGATCCCGCCCACGTGAGAACACAAGACTGTTCCCCCTCCCCCGCCCCCTGGACTGCTCTGTTTTAATCAGGGGTAGAAAGGTCGGTTCAGGTCAGTTTGGGGCTTTAACTGATCTCTTTTAACTCAGGCTACACAGAGAGCCGATTGATTTTATAGTCTTTAATTACTCTTGATAACAACCGATTGGAATACTTTAAACTTAAACCATTCCCACCAGCTGGCATTTCAAAGCACTGAGCACCAGCGGAGATTCTGTTATCTCAAAGAGCCGCTCAGACTCATTACGTCTGACTATTCAATTCCTTCCAATACACAGTGAAATTAAAATGAGTCATGTGAACACTGGCAGAGCTTCTAAAGTGACCTTTGGAAAAACTAATCACTTGGCAAAAGCATTATAAAAGCTTTCCCCACACCCAGGCATAAATGGGCTCTTTACAAAAAGGATTTTTGCAATATTGTGCTCCGGGGAACCCTCCAGTGCTGTTCAGTTCCCCATCAAGCCAATGGTTAGGGGAATCTGTCCTCCGCGTGTCACCGGCACATCTCAAATGCCATGTATCCAAAGCAGAGCTCAGCATCTTTGATTTGCTCCCAGCAACCTGCTTCTTCTCACATCCCGTCCCAAAGGACAGCACCACGGTCCACCCAGGGTCAAAGACAGAAATCTCAAGGTTATTCCCGACTCCTGCCTATTCACACGTCAGTCACCCGGTCCTACCGAGACCAACTCCCGAAGCCCTGTCCCATCTCCACCGGCGTTGCCTTAGCTCCGGCCTCGTCCATCCCCAGTAAACCACAGCAGCATCTTTCCGGAGCTCTGCTTCTCCTCCTCGCGAGCTGTCTCCACAATGGACCCAGAGAGGTTTTTCTTTCTTAAGTGTGAAGCCGATTGGGTCACTTCTTGATGAAAAGAATGCCAACGACCCTCTAAGACCCCAAACTCCTTAACAGGGCCGCCACGTCCTCTGCTCGATCCTGCCTAGACCAGCTTCCCCATTCCCCTTGACCCTGACATCTTCGTGGTTGCCGGAGGGGTCCTATCAACTCAGACCACAGGGCCTTTGCATTTGCAGGTGCTCGACCTGGGGTGTCCCTTTCTGCACTTCTCCAGCTGGACGGTGAGGCGTAAGCTCATGGAGTCACCTTGTCGGGAGGCTGTGCTCACCTCACATCCCCTAGATTGGCAAGGAGCCCCTCCTACGTGCTCACACAACCCTCTATGTCTCCCCGTTTCACAGAGTTGCCATACTGTATGGAAACCACCTTTAAACTTGTGAGCTTCATGGAGGATAAAGACCAAATCTTGTTCATCTCTTGAGTCCTAACATCTAGCATTGTCTTTGGAGCGTGATAGGTCTGCAGGGATATTGAATGAATGAGTGAATGAATGAATGAATGAATGAGTTTGCTTTGGCCCGTGATGTTCTCCATTAATGAGACAAGGGAAGGCTACATTTAGTGAGGAGAGGCCAAAATGAGACTCGATCGGGAATTGTCTCTAGGATAATTTAGTAATTGTCCCTAAAGCAGACGTGACCAGGTTACCTCTGTAATCTGGGGACAAGTTACATGATGACATTGACGATGGTGATGAAGATAATGATGGTGACGACGATGGCCATTTATTGAGACCCATATTCCAGGCACTGTGCCTGGTGTCACTGTCCCCATTGGACACACGGGGCAAATCGGTCTCAGAAAGATTGAATCATTTGCCCAAAGTCACAAAACTCCGTCCACCTCACGGAACTGTGCCGATAACCGGGGACCTTATTTTTATATTTATTCATCGTTCATTCACTCATGAAATAGTTATTGCACATCTATCTGCTACGCGACAGACATATCTTAGGCACCGAGGGGTGAACGAGAAACAGGCGGACATCCTCGCTTTGTGGAACTTACATCCTGGAGAGGGGCGACTCGAGAGGAACAGATAAATAAGTGAAAAATAGAGGCCGTTGGATGGAGAAGAACAGAAAAAAGCAATAGGCCGTGCGGGGAACGGGCGGGGGCGGGCCTGCCGTTTCAGAGAGGGCGGCCAGGGCAGGCCTTTCTCAGAAGGCGACGATTCGGCAAAGACCTGCAAGCAGCAGGGCAGCAAGTCGTGCAGATAGGCGTCTGGGAGGAGGGTGTTTTAGGCAGCAGGAGCAGTGAGTGCAAAGGCCCTGAGGTGGATAGGTGCCAGGGTGGCCGAAACCGAGTTGCCGAAGAGTAGTGAGAAATAAGATTAGAAGGAGTAACGGCAGAACCTTTGGGACCTCGTGGGCCATTGCAATGGTCAGAGAAGTTTGTCGGCGGGCCCCCGAGGATCTAGGAGAACGATGACCGTCCCAAAGTCCCTATGACCTATGAGCACGTCCATATGCTGTAAACGGCCCTGTGGGATAGGGGGAGGGTTCTTCTCGGAGGACTATTCCATGCCTGATCTAGAGCTTGGTCTAAAGGAGGATTTCTCCTCCTTGGCAATATTGACGTTTTGGCTGGATAATTCTTGTGGGGCTGTCTTGTCTTGTCCTGTGCATCGCAGGGTGTTTGGCAGCATCCCCAGCCTCTACCTACTAGCTGCACTCCGGTTTGACAACCAGATATGTCTCTAGACGTGGCCAATTGTCCCACATTGAGAACCATAGTCTCAAGAAAGGCAGACTCAGTCCCTGAGCTGGGAGCTAAGCTCTGTTCCTACACTCCCACCTCCCATAGCCATCGGCCCCTCCTCAGACCCGTGCTGGCTGCTCAGGAAAGGGGGCTCCTCTTCTAGTAGGTAAAAGGTTATCTACTTCAGACCCAGGCAAACATCGATCCATTAGCCATTAACACATCTACACACCAGGCAGGCAGGCAGAGAGACACAGCCTATTCTAATATGACTCTGGGTCCCATCTGCTTACCCCCAAACCCACACAGAGTCACACAATTGGCCCAGACTTGGGTTGGATGGCTTGAGGCTGGTCACCTGTGCCGGAGCTCTGCACACCGGGTCTCACTATGTAGGATCATCCTAAGGCGTAGGATCTATTAATATCCCCACTGTACCAATGAAGAAATTGAGGCACAGAGATGTTTTAAAAATATATCTTGCCTGGGCTGCACGTGCTATAAATCCCCATAACTGTTTTATGAGAAAACCTAAGGAATTCACACTCATCGAGTTCCCAGTATGTGCCTTCTAGGAAAAAGAAAACAAAACAAACAAATAGAATGCCTTTTCCCAGGCCAGCTTCCATTCGCTTCTTTCAGTCTTTATTAAAAGGTCCCCTCTCGCCTCCCTACTCAAACTCAGTCCCCCCGATGCTCCCAGCCTCTGGCTCTGCTTTTTTCTTTTTTTTTCCTTCTCCATAGCACTCAGCAGCTAACGTAGAATATATTCTACTTCTTTATTTGTTTGCTTCCTACCTTCTCCAAAGAGAGCAGAGATTTGTATCTGTTCGTTGTCAAGTTCCCAGTACCTAGAACAGAGCCTGGCACATGGCAAATGCTAAAAAAGTTTTGTTGGGTGAAAGGATGGATGGGTGGATGGATGGATGGATGGTGGATGGATGGTGGATGGATGGATGGTGGAGGGTGGGGGGGT
>NW_006435763.1:7162697-7187072 GCF_000325575.1 Pteropus alecto | reverse complement strand
GGAGGGGTGGTGGATGGGTGGATGGTGTATGGATCATGGATGGTGGATGGATGGATGGTGGATGGTGGATGGATGGATGGATGGATGGATGGTGTATGGACGGTGGATGGTGGATGGATGGTGGATGGTGGATGGATGGATGGATGGATGGATGGATCGTGGATGGATGGATGGTGGATGGATGGATGGTGAATGGATGGTGGATGGATGGATGCTGAATGGATGGATGGATGGATGGATGGATGGATGGATGGATGGATGGATCCCATCGATGTAGCTCTCACTTCTCAGCATCCCAGCTGCTGCAACCTCTTTCACTTCCGTTTTGGCCGCTGAGGAGCTGGGCTGTGTGTGGAATCTCTAAAACCCCCACCACTTGGACAATCATTCTGTGTTTCTCTCACTCTGAGCTTCTTTCCTTGGAAACTCAGATTCGGATGCCGTGTCAGCCAGCAACCCCGAGTCATGTGTGGCTGACTCCATAAGGCAGCCAGGGTAGAGGCCCGCAGGCCAGAGCAGCTGGCATCGGGCCAGAGTCTGCTGGAGGTGATGGATGAGGGTTATTGAAGGCAATCATGGTGGCAAAGCAGGCAGTAGACGGGCATCGATCTACAAGGGAGTGAAAAGTCCCACTTTCTGTCCATTGACCGGGCATTTAATGAAAACGATCATTCACTTTTGGGTTCCATCACAGGAGCAGGTGTGCTGACTGGCAATGGGGCATGTGCCAAGAGTCCAGGGCCCAGTTTTCTGCAGTTTGCTTTACAAGAGACCTCTCTGTTGAACTTGGAACTTGCCAATGCCACTAGAGGCGCTCTGCACTTCCTCCAAGTGTTCCAGATAGACAAAGGGGATTTGAAAAAGATAAAGCATTTTGGATTGAAAAGGAGTCGATGACTCTTGCCCTGGCTCAGCCCACTGCCACCGACATCAGGTGGTGAGGGGCCAGAGGAGGGACCTACAGGCCCACAATGTTATCAGGAGGAAGAAAGGCAAACTCTACTGCCTTTTAGTCCCTCCAAGCCTTGGGCTGGGAAGCCTGCTGCCAACATGACATGCCACCTCCCTGAGGCTGTTTCCAGAAAAAGCCTCCTCATCCACTGCCCAGCAAAGCGAGGAGCCAAGGGTTCTTTTTAAATTTAATTTTAAAGTATAGTTAGCATATAATATAGTAGTTTCAAGTGCACAATATAAAGCTTTGACGTTTATGCACCTTATGATGTGATCATTGCAAGTCTAGTCACCATCTGTCGGCATACAGATCTTAATTCATAGTATGAGTTAATTCATAACTGACAACCCCCAGGGGTGTGGGCTTAGAAGGGATAAGTAAGCATCATAACCTCGCCCTACCCACCCCTCCCATTCCTGGCCTGCCTTACTTGAGAGTCCCCTACCATATTTTATGCGCTTCCAAGGCTGCCGGAGGGACCCAATTTGGCCTGTTATCTCCAGGACTTTCCACCAGATGGCGATCATACTCTCTTGTTCTTTCTCCCTAAGAGGCCCAATGTGGCCTGCAACTCTACGATTTTCCACCAGATGGCGCTCATACCCTCTCGTTCTTTCTCCCTGTCTAATTTCTGACCATGGATATTTTACAAAAATGGTACCCTTTTTATATGTACATTATATATTAATATTCGTGTAATATATTTCTATACATTTACATAGAATCTGTATGCATTTTTATATATAATATTAACATATTAGTATATAATAACGGTATGCTGTTATATAACGATAAATTCATTATGTACTTATTATATACCAGGCATTGTGCTAAGGGTTCGACAGGCTTAGTGGAGGTTAGAAAGCTGACGGCGTGCGTCTAGATCTTGGCTATACCTCTTACTGCCGTATGGCCTTGAGTGAGTATAGGTCATTTTGTTGTGTAGCAGTTTCATCTATAAAACTGAGATAATAATACCTACCCCATAGTGGTAGTGGGAGTATTAAATGACTTGATCTGTTACGTGACTTAATCCAAGCTCTTAGGAAACAATAAGCATCATACAACGGATTGTTAAATAAATCCTTCGACGCCGCCAACTCCATGAGGTAATCGGTATTTGCCCCATTTTACTCGTGAAGAAAGTGGGGCTCGGTGACCGTGGAGATTTACTGCCCGAAGTTACATCATTTCCAGCGTTGCCAAGCCCCTGCTATTAAAAAAAAAAAAAAAAACACCCTGATGTGTGTCTCCCAAATCGGTCAATTTCACAGACCATGTGTCCCTTCTCTGAAAATTTACCCACTAGCAACAGAGCAGGAGAGGCCCAGGGGCTGAGCAGGCAACACCAAGCCCCTTCCTTGTGAGATGTGACTGACAGAGGCTCTAGCGAATTCTGCTTCATACTGACTCTTTCAGACAACCCATCCTCCAAGCAGTCCAGGAACCTAGCCGAGGAGCTGGGCAAAGCCGTGGAGATCATGGGCAAAGGCAAGAACGGGGTCGGCTTCGGCAAAGTGGACGTCACGGTTGAGAAGGAACTTCGGAAGGAATTTGACATTCAGAAGACTCCGGAGTTGAAGCTGTTTTTTGAGGGCAACAGGTCGGAGCCCATCAGCTGCAAAGGTAATGGGTGCTTGTGTGTCAGTCGAAGTAATGCTAGCTGTGGAAACACATATGAACACCAGCATTTTAGTGGCTTAACTGAATTACAAGTTCAGTCCTTGCTCGTGTAAGATGCAGTTGGCAGCCTCAGGGGGGAGATGGCGGGCTCTGCTCCACACAGTCTTTCAAGGACCTAGGCCCTTTTCGGCATGTGGCTCTGTCTTCCCCTAGGGCCTCTGAGCTACCTGCTATTTCTTCTGTGTCCTGCCAGCAGCTGCAGTAAGGAGGCAGAGGACTGCTACCAGTGGTGTTCGTGGCCCAGGCTTGAAGTGGCAAACAGCATTTCTATTCTCATTCTATTGGCCAAAATTCTGTTATACGGCTCCACCCACTGAAAGATTAATCAGTATGGCTCCGCGCTGTGTCCATAGGAAAATAAAATAGATTTGGGTGGGCATGTAGCTGCATCTCATGACCACTTTCATCTCAGCTGCTGGGCCCTAGATGCACCATGAGGTCAGAGAGTGAGGTGCATGGTTTCTAAACTACCAAAGACCAGAGAGCGAGTTCTTAACTCCACCTAAATCCCTCCCTCCCAATCTTCTACTTTAGAATAATTTTGACGGGTCCCAGGCCAAGGAAGCACTGGTTGACCAAAAGGGAAACTGGGGAATGATGGAACGAGACAGCTCTGAGACAGGATGCCTACCAAATGCTTTGCTTCTCTCATCATCGTTTTATTCATTAACTCGTTCGTTCAATGCTTTTTTTTTTTTCTTTTATTGAGAGCCTACTACATGTCAAGCCCTATCTTGATGTCAAGGATGCCTGAAGAATTATGTGCCTCAGTGTGGCACATGGTAGGACCTACTTGGAAAAAATTAGATCTAAAAATTAGATCTAAAATTAGATCTGATGAACGCAGCTGCGCCCAGCAAAGCCAGTGCCACGCTGGTAGGATGTTCCCAGTATGCGTGTGCTGAATGACTGACGCTCAGGAAACTCAGGTCGCCTTTTTTCCGGGCCTGGGGTTTCGCAGGTCTGCAATAAGCCTGTTTGAGTCATTGTAAGAACCACAGAACCCCGGGTGTGCCACCGCCTGAAGGGGCGGAGGGATGCCTTGCAGTTCTCAGAATGGACACAAGGGGGCATGAGACACACAGGCCAGACTAGCAGAGGATGGTGCCAAAGTGCCGGCCTCAGGGCAGGTTACAGGAAAGGCCTGGCAGGGCTGTGGCTCCCAGCCGGCTTGTGGCAGGGGCCGTGTGAACGAGGGAAGAGAAGAGATGGGAAGAGAGGGCAGGAGAAGAGAGGGGAGGGACGGAGACGCGCCACTCCAAGTCCTGACTCCACTTAGAGGCAGCAAGATGGCAATGCGGCAACTTTCAGACTGTCCGAGTCCCTCTGTGGTGGAAGCCAGTGCTTGGGACCACCTCTGCCCTGCAGGAAACTTCATTATCGCCTCCCCAGGAAGTCTCCCTTGATTGCCGAGTTGGGGTGCCTGCGCCTTTTGTGGGGTTCCACAGCACCTGTGCTTCCCCTGCAAGTCCCCACTTCACAGAATTGTATCTGTTCCCCGTTATCGTCTCTCCAGAGCTCACGAGGCCGATCGCGCTTCCTCCCCTGGGTCCTCCGAAGAGGCTTCCAGAACTGGTGGGCACCTTGGTGGCTTCAAATCCTCATTACGTGCCCAGGGGAACAATCAAGCCTCCTTGTCGAATTTTGATTTCCTTGCCTGTAAAACGAGGATGGTGAAAGTATCTTCCTCCCGGGGTTGCTGTGGCGATGAAGCAAATCTGCAAGGCACAAGCCCTGACGCACACCGGATGCATTTCCTGTGCTCGGG
This sequence comes from Pteropus alecto, assembly GCF_000325575.1. Classification (NCBI taxonomy): domain Eukaryota; kingdom Metazoa; phylum Chordata; class Mammalia; order Chiroptera; family Pteropodidae; genus Pteropus; species Pteropus alecto. The sequence goes on along the minus strand of NW_006435763.1, from coordinate 7,182,669 downwards.
CCTCTGTTCCTGTCTCGTCTCTTACGTCACGACAACCCCGTGTAGGAGGTGCTTTTACAGGGGGGGAAACTGAGGCTCAGAGCCACGGGGTAACTTCCTCAAGGCTCCATGGGATCTCCAAATGCTGTCTGTAAAGGGCCAGACAACCTCTTTTACAACCTTAACTCCGCTGATGTGGTAGGAAAGCATCTGCGTATAAGCAAACGGGTGCGGCCGTGTACCAATAAAACTTTATTTATAAAATTAGTTGGCGGGCCAGATCTGGCCTGTGGGCCCTGTCGCACACCGTGCTGCACTCAGTGGCGGATGTGGCTGTTGTTATCAAATGATTAGAGTCCCGACCCCCTTCGGTCCCCCGGTCCTTACGAACGGTGTTTGAATGTGCCTGGGACGAAGTTGCGAGGGCAGGCTTGGCGTCAGGTGCCACCCCGCGTTTCTGCTGGGCTTTCCCGCCCCGCTTCTTCCTCAGTATCACCACCCCCCCGGCCCCCAAAATCCACGCCGGGATGGAGCCAGGGCCCGGATCGATTTCTTGTTTCCTAAACAGGGTGAATGGCGGGGGCCAGTTCTGCCCACCTGGCAGGACACAGATGGGGTTCAGCCCTTGTTGTGCCAAAGTTCTGCCCACCTGGCAGGAGACAGATGGGGTTCAGCCCTTGTTGTGCCAAAGTCCCGGCCCCCTTCTCCTCTAGTCCCCAAGGACTTGGCCTTGGCCGCCTTCCTGGAGGGAGGGAGACTCAGGTTAACTGCAGGGCCTCAGTTAATGATGCGTTCACAGCTTGTGCCTGAAAATATGCAGCAGGGCGACAGCCCCAGTCACTCATTGACAGGGCATTCACACCTTGGTTGACACCGTGTCCTCTGGCTCAGAGCCAAGGGGGGGACGCACCCGCCCCACAGTGCCCTATTATATTCAGAGCTACCTCAGTCCCATGCGGTCCAGAAGGGCAAATGGAGCTCACACTCCCAGAGAGAAGGGCCCGAGTTCAAGTTCCCGCAAGCCAGCTCATCCAGCGATTCAGTCACGGCTCTCATTTATCCGTCCTTTATTTCTTCGACACCTAGTATGAGCCTGACATTAGGGGAGGAACTGTGCGAGTCTGCCAAAAATGAAAATTTCTGGACGAGACAGACTCGAAGAAAATGCAAGTCATAAAACTAGAGAGAAATGGGCGGGGGAGGGGCGGGAAAGCACCACATGGAGCATTGCATAAGCAGGTGGTGCCCTTGAGGGCAGACAGGGCGGGGAGGGGGGGTGGGGTGCAAGGACCGGTAGACGCCCCAAGTGCCATCGGAGCGATGGTTCCAATGACCTGAAATGTAAACCAGTTTGCAGGGTTTTCGTTCACCTTTTTTTGATATTTTCGGAATTTTTAAACCAATCCCTTACAACAGAATTGTTTTTCCAGGCAAAAGCCTATAAGAGAAAGTTTGTTTCCAAGACACATACGTGCTTGTTTCTTCCCGAAAGATGGCCGCGAAATTAGAAGCTCAACCTCGGGGCCGAATCTGGGTGACTGCCCTGGGGGTGTCGTCCTGTTGACCGAGGGTGGCCGGAAGCCTCCCGGACCCCTGTCTGTCCCCTGAGACCGCCACATCCTACTTCCATGAACTTCCATAGGCCTGACTCACTGTGGCTTTTTAAATGGCCTGATCTGTATTTACTAAAGCTGACCACGGCGTCCCCTATGGCCAGAAATTCTACTCCTGGGCTTGTGCCCAGCCCAAGTGCGGACGATGCGCCCCCAGAGACGTGCCTGAGAATTCATTCTGAATGGCCCCAAACCGGAAGACACCTCAATGCCAGCTCACGGAGAATGGGCAGATAAATGGTGGAATGTACACGTGGCATCGCACAGACATAACGAAACCAGACCTGAACACACAGTTTATAATTCTATTCATATGAAGTTCAAGGGCAGGCAGACTCAAGCCCCATTGGGAAGTCAGCACAGAAGTTACCTCTGGGTGGGGGAGGGACTAGGAAGGGGCACAGCAGGGACTTCTGAGGGCCTGGTAATGTCCTATTTCTTGATCTGTGAGATAGTTACTCGGGTGTGTTCGTTTCGTGAAAATTCATCACACTATTCATTCTGATTTGTACACGTTTCTGAGTGTACATCTACTTCGTGACGAGTCTTTAAAAGGACTCATGTTCTTAGGAAATTAAATGAAGATGTGGAAAATAGTCGATTCAGCAACTCGGCGTGCATTCGTCAAGCCCCGTGAGCAATCTGTCCCGTCCCAGGACCTTTGCTCGGGCTGCCTGCTCTGCCTGGAAGCCCTTCCCTCTGCCTATTGCCTCTTGATTGACACCTACGCATCCTTCAGCTTTCGGCTCATCAGGAACTTCCTCCAGGCAGCCCTCCCTGACTTCACGGTCTAGGTCATGCATCTTTGCTACAGGCTCATCAAACTTTGCTTTCAGATACTCCTTTGGTTGGGCTCATACGTTCGCTGTGTAATCACGGTCCGTCCTTCACAGAATGAGAGCCGTGAAACGTGTCTGCGCTGCTCACCATGAAAACCCCGGGCCCAAGCGCAGCACTTGGGGTCATAATAGGCACCCAACGGGCATTCATCCAGTGAGAGAAGGGTGAAGGAGTAAATGACCACGTGAACCAGTAAAGACCCGTGGGCGTAGCCCGAAGCTGCTCACGACAAACACGCTTGATCCTCCAAACTCATTCTAAATGCTCCATTCTGTCCTGCAGCGGGCTTCGACAGAAAATCCTATTTTACGTGATTCGCCATCATGTGAAATTGATGATCCCAGCAAACACGGGTCCATTGGTCACCCCGTGTCCATTCTGACACACTGTTATCCCCCAATTTTAGAAGCCGAGATTTTTGTGTGCTCGGCACCTCCCATCTGATCGCTGAGAAAATGAAAGTTGAGATCTATGACCTCAGCAAACATTTGCGTCTCGGCTCAGAAACTGCAGACGCAAAATGATAGAATTCTCCCAAGGTCAGAGCTCGCTGGTCTTTGGATTTACATTCTCTTTATTTATATTTTTTTTAAAAAAATAAATCCATCTTACTGTCACTTCGGAGGGTGGCTAAGGGAAAAAAGCTGAGTTTGCTTCCTCCCCAGGTTTGCTAGTGGGGTGGCCGTCCGTGAGTTGAACCTCAATTTCCTTGTGGGGGGAAAAGGAATATCTCTTAGGGTAGCGTTGTTGTGGGAGGTAATGTAGGCAAAGGCTCGGGGCTCCAGACAGTGCTGGTTCCTGGCAAGTGCTCAGTAAAGTTTCGCCGTTGCTGCTAATATCCATCCCTTGGGGCTTGGGGCTGGGGGCAGGAGAACTAACCCAATGGCCTTCCAAGGATAGGACCCTAAGACAAGAGGCTTCTGCTGATTAAATCCGGGAAAGACAGGCCTCGAGGAGACCTCTGTGGGATCCATGTCGCTGTCTCTCCACAGGAGTGGTTGAATCTGCCGCCTTGGTCGTCTGGTTGAGAAGACAGATTAGCCAGAAGGCGTTCTTGTTCACTGACACCCAGCAGGTGACAGATTTTGTGAAATCCAGGCCTTTGGTCATCATCGGCTTCTTCCAGGTACTGGGTTCAAGAGGTGGCTTTTCAACTGGTGAGGACGCCTGTGTCTGGGAGTGGGGTGGGTGAGGAGAGGTCTTCCCCTTGGGTTAATTCCATACCCATTCTTCGTTTTCCAAAGAGCTGGTTTTTGGAGATTGGGACCTGGGGGAGGCGGGGCAGGGAACTGCGGGTTTAAAATGAAGAAAGGGAACATGGAAGCCGAGCATGGCCGGGGAACCCAGCTAGGGAGCGGGGCAGGACGGAGAGAGGAGACGGACGTATTTTGGGGGTTGGTTTCGACAGCGTAACTGATCTTTTGGGGGGGTTCCATTTAGAACGGCACCGAATGACCGATAATTGGCAAAGTGTTTTCGCTTTTGGAGAATGAGTTTCTTACGTGTCTAAACTCTTTTCCCATGACTTCGATGACCCCTCCCCTTCTCTCAGCGGAGGTCGGAACTTTGGCGTTATGGTTATACGCGGCGGGAGTATCCTGTCCCATTTTTGGACAGCGTTTTGGGCCCCAATTTTCTTTTAAGCTAATGAATGAAGAAGGCTGGCACCACGGCCATACTACCTTAATACCAAATTTATATTTGATACTCCATGTGGTCACATCAAGTGCCTCTTCTAACAGCCGTGAAGGAATTAACATTAAAAGTCTCAACCTTAATACATGGAAAAGGTCAAGTTTATCCATTCTCTCCATTCGTCTCTGTGGGCTTGCCTATTTTGGCCTAATCAGAGAAGTATTCTGGGTATGAGACATCCATGAAAGGGGAGTTGGGTGACCCAGCAGAACCCCAGAACTCGCAAAGGTAAGGAGACCCATCGGTCATGATTCCCAATGCCCTTCCCTTGCCCTTCAAGAAGCCAGGCATCCTGCTCTCTATCAAACATCCTTCCCCAAACAGGATCTAGAGGATGAAGCGGCAGAGCTGTTCTATGAAGTGATCAAAGGCTTCCCAGCGCTGACATTCGGAGTGATCGCGATCCGTGACGCCGTCGGCCGTTTCCACGTCACCCTGGACAGCGTCCTGGTGTTCAAAAAGGTGGGTCTTTGGTCCTGCTGCTGGGGAGAAGTCTCTGACTCCAAACGGGGGACTCCCGCGCATACGCATGGGCTTTCGGTACAGATTCCGGCCCTGCCACTTGGGAGCCAAGTGACATGAGGCTCGTTGGCTTTTGCAGAACCCATTCTCCTGGTGTTTGTCCAGCCTGTCTAGCCATTTCCCCACTGCGAGTTCGTCCACCTTTCCTTCACTGTCAACATTCTGCCCTGGACTTCCTTCCGGTCCACGCTCTCCCGCCCACCCTCCATCGGCAGTTACTATCCAGACGCCATGACTTACGAACCTCCATCTCCACACCGGCTCTTAGCTCCGGGTCTTTCTATCCATCACCGGATGTCTCGGCACGGCCGAGCCTGCAGACGTAATCTCCCTTCCCAGTCTTCTTCCCGTGTTTCCTCTCTCTCGAGGAAAGACACCATCGCCTCCCGCATCTGCCACCTCGGCAAAGCCAGAAGTTCACCCAGGCATCATTCCAAAGCCTCCGATTTTAAATCTAGAACATCCCTGGAATCTATTCATTGATCTCGACCGCTACTATCCTAGACTCGGTGACCATCATCTCCCAGCGCCGAATGCCACATCCACTCGACTGATCTGCCATGTTCTCTCTCGTCCTCTAAAGAGTGGTCTTTCCAAAATCCATTGGCCATTTTCCTTCTTCCCACTGAAAACCCTTTAAGGGTTTCCTGTTCTTATTCTTTTTCTTATTATTCTAGGAAAAAGACTCAGGTCCTTGATAGGACTCACAAGGCCTTCTGCAGTTGAGCCTCTATTACATACCTTCCTCCTCCCCTTCCTTTAAATTTTAAATTAATTAGATGAAATTAAAATGTTAGTTCCTCGATCAAACCAGCGACGTGGAGGGTGGCTCCACCGGACAGCATAGATGTACAGAGCATTTCCAACATCCTAGGATGCTCTGTTGAACAGTGTCACTCGAGAGACTGGGGTCTGCTTCCTGAAACGTGCGTCGCCCCCTCCCCCACACAAAGCCAAATCCTTGCGATAACCATGTGACTTGTAGATACGGCGCAGAGAGGCTGGGTCACTTCCCCAAGGTCACACGGGACGTAGGTCGAATGATACCCAGATCTGCTTGACTTTCAGAGAGGACTGTGAGCCACCGTATTTTTATCTGGACTCGTAGAAGTCACTCAGAGGTTTTAATCTGGAGAATAAAATGACCAGATTTGAGTTTTTGAATGGGACAAGACAGAATCCAGAAATAGATTCAAATACATATGGAAATTTAGTATATGATAAAGATATTTTAGAACAATAGGGAAAATATGTTATTCAATGAGCGGTGTTGAAAGACTTGGATAACCATAGGGGGTAAAAAACACCGAAGCTAAATCCACATATCCCTCCTTCCACCGAAGGGAGAGGGAGCTGGGGGGACTCGTAATATCATGATGTAGGCCTGGCCGGAAGAAGGGAGGGAGGGAGGGAGCTTGTTCTGTGATAACCTATTATAATACTACATTTGTTCACTTATTTGTTCAACATATGTTTATTGAGCGCCTATTATGTTCAATTACAGCCTGGCCAACACTCTGTTAATCTTACTCCCTCCCTTGAATGAGACCCCTGGAGGTCATTGCCTGATTCTATTCATATTTATATCTTCAAGGCCTAGAAGCAGCTTAGAAATATGTGTTGAATTAGGAAGGAAGGAAGGAAAGAAGGAGGGAGGGAAGGAGGGAGGAAGGAGGGAGGGAGGGAGGGTCTTTGACTGCAGGGGAGTTCTTACAAAGTTCATCAAAGTCACTTAGCGGAAAGCCCTCTGTCTGCACACATGGAGCTGCCTTTGTGCCCGACATGTTCAGTCAGTGGCTGGAAGCAGTGTGGGAGAAACTGCCCAGCACCAGCATGAATGCGCTGACGGATTCACAGCGAGGTGGCTGCAGCCGATGGTCGGCGACACTCCCTGCCTTTGTAGACGGCAGATCTTCGTGGTTGCCACGTACCCACAGACCCACGGGCTAATCTGCCCAGCCGTCCACACTTACGAAGTGCCTAGATTGTGGGTCACATGGTCACCACGGTGTTTTCTTTTTATCCAAGGGGTAAACTGTGCTACTTATATTTATTAAGTGCCTACATCGTGGAAGCTACTGCCCTCCAACGTTTTTCTTCTTTTGTCCAAGGGAAATATTGTGAATCGCCAGGAGCTTCTGAATGACAGTACAAACAAGCAAATCCTCAACCAGGTCATAAAGCAGCAACTCACAGGTTTTGTCATCGAATACAACACCGAGGTCCGTGGGCAAAGGGCCCCGGGGAGAAGGGTGGCCGGGGCAGCCGTGCACGCGAGGTGACCTGTCCTCCCTGTCATTTCAGAATAAGGATCTGATTTACGAGCTGCACATCCTGAATCACATGCTGCTCTTCGTCTCTAAAAGCTCCAGGGCCTTTGGTTTGATAATGCAGCATTACAAGCTGGCTTCGAAGGAATTCCAAAACAAGGTTTGTGGAAGGCGCCGTGCTTTTAGTGGGGCTCCTGGGTGGGATTCGAAGACCTGTGCCATCTGCCCGGCCCGCCTTGCCGATTACAAAGTAAGCAGGAAGGATTTGCATGTACACTCGTATGCTGATTTCCTGATTTGCATATCGATGCCATCTGATGACTTGCTATTGGATTTTAGATCAGCCTCCTCCCTTCTTCCTGTCCAGTCCAGTGCCTCTGCCTTCCTTGCGGATTCTACGCTCCGCCTTCCCTCATCTTTTTGATAAGTCTACTACGGGAACACGATGGTTTGGCCGCTTTGTTGACGACCGCACCCCACTAAGAGTGGGTGACTGCACCGGGGGTAGCATTTGGCCTGGAGGGGAGAAGGTGGCCAGACCCCGTGCTGCCTGAGGTCAGGGAGCGTGAGACTCCCGGAGGCACGAGGCGGCACAGACCGTCCCACACGGAATCGCTGATATCTTAGGCCTGGGTCCAGACTCTTCCTGACGAGTGGGTTTCATCTTACGTCTTACATGAGTTTCTTAATCTCTTAGCCTCAGTCACCTCATGCGGAAAACAGAGATTTGTGGTGAGAATTAAAGGTGCTATATGTAGATCGACGAGCAAGTACGTACAATAAACAGGGAATATTATCATTATTGTTACTTTTACTATTATTATTATTATTAATTTGTTTTTCCTAAGCACTGTACCTATATTTCTGTAGTTACCATCACCTTGACTACGGGACTGGTCATTTTTTTTTCCTTTTTCTAAGATGTATGGTTACGGCAGATTTTTTTTTTTTCTTTTGAAGAAAATAACTCAGAGATTCAAACAAACCAATTAAAAACGTTGACAACCAAATTAAACACAGAGAAAAGCCGCTAGGGCGTGAACATGTTTAACGTCCACGTTTCATTCTACCTCATTATTCCCCAGGAATGATTCGCTAATCATGGCAATACTTCCTGTAAATATATTTCCTGGTTCATTCCACATTAAACTTTAGGATTTCTGAGGCGCTCACGATCGGATTGCTGTCCCACGGGATTTATTAGTTTGTTTACCCGTCCTGCTGTCTGCCTTCCCCGCCAGAATGTAAGCTCCGTGAGGGCGTGGATGCTGTCCGCTTAGCAAAAAGCTTGGTAGGGGCTCCACGAAGATTTGTTGAATGAATGAATGAATGAATGAATGAAGTCACAGATTTCCTTGAGAGAAGAAGAACTTAGAATAAGAAAGGTGGACGTGTCTTGAGCGTCAATACCCCCCAGTCGCTGAACTAAGCCTTTACGTCCACTGTCCTGTTTAATTCTCACAGCGCCCCCGTAAGGCGGGTCCTGTTAGAACCACAACTTTACAGATAAGGAAACTGAGGCACAGAGAGGGGAAGCTGCTGCTTCGCCCAAGGAACTGGGAGGCAGAGCCGCACCGGCGATGGGAGGGAGACTTTGCCGCATCCTTTGGGGAGCCGTGTGGACCCCGCTATTTGTATTCCACTACTGCCCTCCCACAGCTTCCCGACAGTTTCTCCCCATCCCTACGCGATTCGTCACCCAATTTCAATTCCTTACCCTCTTCGCGGCCTCCGATCCAGAAGGACACAGGTGTCATCTGATTTGACAGATCCTTTGCATCCTCGTGGATGCAGACGAACCCAGAAATGGACGGATCTTCGAATACTTCCGGATCACAGAGGTCAATGTCCCATCTGTCCAAATCCTAAATCTGAGCTCCGACGCGAGCTACAAAATGCCGTTTGAGGACATAACCTTCCAAAACCTCAAGAAATTCGGCCGCAGCTACCTGAATAGAAGTGCCAAGGTAAGTTCGTTCTTGGATGAGGTTTGTCCGGAACATTAAAATCATCCCTTGTTTTGTAATTCTGCTGGCCTGGGTCATCCGAATGGGGATCCATGTGGGGTTCAATGTGGGGAAATACCCCCATCTCCCTACCTCTAATCTAGTCAACTTCTCACCTGTACAGACCCCATAACTCCATTAAACATTCTTTATTCTTAAAGTAAAGGAATTACCCATTGAGCTGCACGTACACCCAGGGCTAATACCCTCCTTTCAGACTCTAGAGTGAAATACTAACTTGACCTGAGAGTAGGTCGTTGCTTTGGGGGAGGAGTGGGGCTGGAATGTATTAAGCAATCACGATTTCGCCTGGAAGCATTAGCGACCTTTTGTTGGGGGTGGAGTGGGGTTGGAAGGAAGTCTGTTTTTCTAAAAGGGAGGACAGATTGCGAAAGGGTGGCTACCTGACACAAGTCACCTGTTGTTTATTTAGTACTTGCTATATCCTCAACCACCCTGCTGAGTTAGGTGACTGTATTTTTAATTTTCTATATGGGGGCACTTGAAAGTCATGGGGAATTCTTTAAAAGTATTCTGGAACAGCAGGCGTAAATCGGGACCCTTCAGGCAAACCAGAACGCACGGTCACTCTACCTCTGAGGGCCTCTGTCCACTACCTTCTGCCCATTTCCCCGCAGACACTGCTTCCCCCGCGGCCTCGAGGGGGACACGTTTTATCTCTTACGCACATTATCATGGGCCAAGCGGTGAGGCTGGCCTCCTCCGTGCCCCTTCTGAGCCACTTCTCCTCCTATGTGCTGTCAACTAGCCCCACCTCCCAAGACCCTCTGGGTCCCGCATCTTGGACCCCACCTGCTCCCGCCCCCTGTTGCTGTCCTCTGATCATGTCCTTGTCACTGTCCAAGGAGGTAAGCCCCTCACCGAACACATGCCCTCCACCCCTATTCGGCCACCGTTTCCAGGGATGTCAGAGTCCCGAAGCCCGGTCTCCCTTCTCCCGTGGCTGGCAGCCATCTGTCCTGTGACCACACTCCAGAGATGGTGGCCCCTCCGGGAGCCCGATTCAAGCTTCCCATCCTCTCAGCTCCCTTCCCTACTCCCCGTGTCGCTACGGTCCCTGACCCTCCGACCTCCCGATCCCACTTCGCCATCTCCTCGGTGAACTTGGACTCCACGGGTCATTACCGTGACGACGATTCCCTTAACTCCTGTATCCCGTCCACTTTCTACCTCCTCTGCACCCTGGAAGATCTCACCCTTGGCGGAAGCCACTCAGCTTTCCTCCTGCTTCCAGACCAGTGCCGGAAAGTAAAGAACGTCGCAGCGAGGTGGTCTGGCTTCGTGGAATCACAAGCCAGACTTGCCGTGGGCTCTTGGAAATGTCCTGACATCGTGACGTAGATTTCTCTTAGTGTGTTCGTTCTTCAATTCCCTGAGCCGGTTCTCCTCACGCCCCCTTCCCTCCTTCAGCCTTGGCTTCAGATGGGCTACCTCATCTTCTATCACCCCGTGGAAGCTCTACCCATCCCCCTCTCCCCACCAGGTACCCCTAAAGAGATGTCTGTCTTCCTGTCAGGGGCTCACAGGTCCTCCTGCGCTCGCGGAGTAGAGATGAACACCTTTCACGTGACCGACGAGATCTGCCTGATCCAGCCCCTTCCTAAGCCTCCATCATCGGCACCATTTCCCATCTCCCACGCCCAGCCCCCACACCGTTTCCGCTCCTTCTGGAATCATCTTCAAGTCCTTTGCAGTAGCTGAGGGAGGGCATTGTGGGAGATGAAGCTGTTGAGCCGGGAAAGGTAGGACAGCGAGGACTTGTAAGCACAGGGAGGATTTGGTACCCTAAAGGCAGTGGGAAGCTAGACGCCCACGCAAACATAGGGCCCTGCTTGTAGGATAAAGGCAGGGAGAGGGTTAGGAGGAGAAGCAGACAGCACGCTGGTCACGATGAGAGACGGAGGTGTCCTGGACTAGGGCAGGAGCAGTGAAGACGGAGAGAAGGGTAGGGATTCAAGGGTATCCAGGAAACGATGGGTGTAGAGATTGACCCCACTTCCTTCAACGAGAAGCATGAGCGAGGCTCGCCCTTCCACTCATCCGCTCACAAAATATTCAGTGAGGTCCCGCCATGTCCCAGGCAGTGCATAGTCAACGATGAGGGAGGACAGGTCCCTCACGATCTTCTGTCTAGTGCGGTAGAGACACACGAGTCGAATAAGCAGAAAAACAAACGTAAGCGTTAGACTCGATTAAGTGACACAAGGACAAGTCCCAAGTGTTATGAGAAGTCCGGCTTACCCAGTTACAGAAGGGGGTGCAGGAATGAGGACCGGCGTGAGCAGACGCCTGAGGCAGGCGGCGGGCTGGCCCTCTGGGTAAACGGAAGGCCAGGGGGCTGAAGAAAACAGAGGAAGAGGGGCGATGAGCTTGGACAGGCCGGGAGGAACCAAAGTGTGGTGAGATTTTACAGGTCCTGTAAATGATCTCGGTTTAGATTCTCGGCATAATTAGGGACAGCTAAGTCTTTTTTTGTGGGGGGAGCAAACGAATGAAGACGCTAAAGACGTGGACCCCTCTCCCAGCTAAGAAGCCCAAGGCTCGCGTGTGTGCGAGGCTGGCCCCCACCCCCGCCTGGAGCCCGGTCCCCTCCTGAGCCCTCTGACTCCGACCTGCCCTGGACCGCCGTGGCTCACCAGCAAGCTCAGGGGCCCCCTCAGCCTTCCAAACTCTTCCTCGAGGCTCCCGTAAGAACAGGAAGAACCTGCCATGGTTCCCCGGAGAGGGTGACCCCACTGCCCACCGTTTCCTGAAGACAGCGAGACCTCTCACCTTTGCTTTCCAGAAACATCAGCCCAGCGAGGAGATCCCAAAATACTGGGACCAGGGGCCAGTGAAGCAGCTGGTAGGGGAGAACTTCAACCTCGTCGTCTTCGACAAAGAGCGGGATGTTTTTGTGATGTTCTGTGAGTATCTCCACAGAGGCCCCAGGAGGCACGGGCCCTGGCGTTACCCTCCGGGTGTTTCTCCCCAATTCTTGGGCATCGGAATCTCCAAAATCTATCCCAGCACCGGGGGGGTCTTCCGACATCCAAAGACTTTGAGGCAAGACGCTGTCGGCCACCCTGCAACTGTCCCCCCAGACCGAATTCTTAGAGCGTGGGGCATACCTTCCACGTCATCCGGGCCTGTGGCTTTTAATGATCATAATGCTGATGGCTACCACCGAACGCCACCGTATCCCAGGCCTCATGCCAAGCCGTTCTATCCTTTATCTCGTTTAATCCTCGCCACATACTTTTGAAAGTGTCCCCACTTGATAGATGACTAAACAGAGACCCAGGGATGTGAGGACAGTGTGTCCACGTCGGGCAGCTAGTAAGTGCTCTCTCCCTGGGACTGGAATCCAGGTTGGCCTGACGCCAGTGCCTACGTCCTGGCTTTTTGTAACTCATCGAAGGGCCAATGTGTAAGCGACCCGAGTAGGTGTGGCCACACTGGAGCCCCAAATGGTGTACGTAAAGAACTTAGCACAGCATCTGGCATACCATAAGCGCTTGATACATGATGGCTCTTCTTGCTATTATTGGTCCTTCTGCTATAGTTATGTCCAGTGCTCACCTAGGAACTATTGTCCTTTCCTCGCTGTGTCTGATTTGCCGAAGCCAGCGACCTTCCCGCCACCCCGAGACTCAGAGAAGCCTGACAGTGCAGCTCCTTCAGACACCTCTTATTCAACAGGCGGATTTGCCATTTGCTGAGCACTTACAATGAGTTGGGCATGAGTTCGCTGTTCACACACCTGTTCTCATTTCCTCCTCAAAATAGACCTCCTAGGAAGGCCCATGATACAGGTCAGCAAACCCAGCAGACAGGGAGATTAGTTAGTTACCTTACCCTCCCGGGTGCACGGTAAGCCGTGAGGCGACCACTTCCTGGGGAGAGACTCGAGGGCTGGTGGGTCTGCCATGCAGGCCTTTCGAAACCTCACTAATGTGGACTGTCATCCACGGGGTGAGGTGTTTAAGGTCTGCGTGGCCGAAGAACCACGGTCTGCCGCCTTTCCGTGGCAGGCTGGGGCCTTTCTGCACTCACCTGACACCCGGAGTTACGAGAGCACCCATCTGGTTCTGGTAAAAGGCCAAAGCAGCCTCGTTTTCTTGGAAGCGGGGCTGTCAGATGGGACCCCGCTGTCAGAGGCCATTATGTCCCCTCCCGCTCCAGGGGTCCTTCAGGGGGTGCCTCTGGGAGAGCAGACGGTCCTGGAGGCACTTGGTCTGTACATGGAGGGAAGACCATCCAAATGTAGTGTCCGGGGCCTTCGAGGCCACGCCTCCCATGGAGAAAAGGAACTTTCATGGGGCGACAGAAGGCAGGGTTCGGGTCCCCTCCGGGTTGAAGCTGCTCCCCGATGTCCGTCCAGAAGGCTGGGTGCCTGGGCCAGACTCAAAGCTCAAGGAGGCCCGGGGTCCCCTTTCCAGGGGTCCCTTGCCGGCTGAGCCTGACCCTGGCCCCTCTCTTGCAGACGCTCCCTGGTCCAGCAAGTGCAGGGCCCTGTTCCCGGTGTTGGAGGAGTTGGGCGTAAAGTATCAAAACCACTCTACAGTCACCATCGCCAAGATCGACATCACAGCAAACGACATCCAGCTGATGCACCTGGACCGCTACCCCTTCTTCAGGCTCTTCCCCACCAACTCTCAACAGGTGAGGGGCTCCTGGGACTCACCCAACCGCTTACGCTGTGATCACGAGTGCCATTTGTCCCTACACCAGCTGTGCCTTCTACCAAGCCAGCTTCCTTCTCAGCTAGGCCTCAACTATCGTCCCCCGTTCCATTTAAAGCATTTGCCATGAGCTTCCACGGAAGTCCCAGGACTCACTATTATTGGGTTATTGGGTCCAGCTGAAGCCGGCTACTCATCCTTGACCCAATCACTGTGGCCAAGCGGATGTGGGTGTTTGGGTGGGTCAGGCCCAGGTTACATGGTTGCCTCTGGTACCCAGACGATATGGGACATGGCGGGGGAAACTGCCATGTGAATATTGGGTGTGGGGTGCTCCCGGAAGAAGGAAGAGTACACGGTAGAAAAATAATCGGTGTTTTTTCTGACACTTTGGTATTATGGGCAGCCAACACCTGCAGTGCTCATGGGACACTCTCTCTCTGCTGCTTTGGCACGCGGGGAGGGCGTCAACCAAAGAATCACAAGCCAAGGTCCCTGCTCCCAAGAAGAGTCTGACCGAGCATAGCGGGGAGAAGTCACGACCTGGGCCCACCTCCGAACGCGACTGGAACTGGAGGGGACACATTCTGGGGGGGGGACGATGTGGCCGGAAGTCTTCACGCAGACATGGGTTTCTGAAGAACACCCTGGGGATTTAAATCAGAATAGCAGAGGGGCGGGAATCGTAGCTAGGACGTGTACTAAGAACGAGGAGGTGGGCAGAAGGATGGCCACAGCACTGTGAGGGACGTGTCCTCATCCTAGGACAGAGGATGCATGCGGGGAGCCGTGGAAAATTAGGCTGGATTGAGAGCGTGAGGCGATTGCAGTTCTGCAGTTATCTGAAGGATGGTTTAGGCAGCCAGTGGGCAGTAGGCAGCTTCCTAATCTTAAAGACCGAAAGAGGAGAGGGAACCAGCGTGGTCCAGGCTCTGAACCACCACGTCACAGCCCTGCGATGCAGGAATTTTTAGCGTTCTTATTTTAAAGCCACAGGGGATGGGGCCTCAAAGAGGTTAAGGGACCTGCTCCTTGTACTCCGGTGCTTAGGAATCTGACCCTGGATTTTTATCTATGGAGCAATCCCTGAGTATTCTGCAGGAAGAGGCGGCCGTTTTGACTCTGTTCTGTTTTCTTCCTAGGTGGTAAAGTATAAGGGAGAACATACCATGCGAGGCTTTTCAGACTTCCTGGAAAGTCAAATCAAGACCAGGACTGAGGAGAGCGAGGAGGTAAGGTGAATCGGCAGTACCCTGGATTATTCTGCCCCACACGGAATCAGCGAGAACCCGGCGGGTGAGAGAGCGTATGCCAAGACTGCCACAGCCTTGCGCCCTCTGAAGACAGTTGAGGCTGAACGACCATCCAGTGTGGGTGACGTGATGTCAAGAGCGCTTGCTACAAGGAGGCAGACACGGCAGACTCTAGAAGCACCAGGGAGAGCAAAGGCTCTGAGGTCTCACAGCATCTAAGGCAGCATCCTGAGTGGGTGACCAGGTGTCCTGACGGGGTCCTGTCCTCTGAGGGTAGATGACAGCCCCTGTTCCATCCTAATCCCATTCATGCTTCAGTGAGGCCATCTGCCAGAAGGAGCCATCCGTATTAGTCAGGACCCCTTTCTGTCGCATATGTCAGAAACTCTACCCACTGGCTTAAACGATCCCGGATTTTATCCCACGTAACTGGCAGAACTTCAGACGTGGGTGGACCCAGGAGCTCCAGCTTGTCCTGTGTCTCCCTCTCTCTGTCATCCTTTACATCGGCTTCATTCCCAAGCAGTCACTGCCCCACGGAGGGTCACGGAGAGATTGCCCGCAGCTTCACATTACTACCCTCCCAGCTTAGAAAGCACCTACTTCTTAGCAGTCCTAGCAAAGGTCCCGGATAGGAAGCTCATTCGCGAGGCCTGGGTCACAAGCTCAGCCCAGGAGCTAAGCACGGGGGTGCAGGGGGTGGGGGGCAGCCTCATCTATAGACTCAGAGTGGAGGAAGGGCGGTTCCCAAAGGTCCTCTTACTGCAGAAGCAAAACCGCAGTCAGGCACTGCCCCCACCGCGGCCACATGGACCTGTGCATCCATTAGGGTCCTCCAGGTGACACTCTCTGGCTCCTTCCAGAAAGAGAGGTCTTGGCAACTGCCATCGCGATGATCATAGATCTCTCGCCTCTTTATTTCTTTGTCCTCCCTCCCTTCCTCCCTCCCTCCTTCTCTTGCATAGCGAATGTCGACTGAGCAGAGCGAAGAGGTAGAAGAAGAGATCTTAGCTAAAGAGGAGGAGGTACCTTTACTACAGGAAGAGTCGCCCGAGCAGAATTTGCCGGAGCCGGAGAATGTGACCCAGCTGGAGGAGCCAGAGGGGCAGACGGAAGCAGCTGAGGAGGAGGAGGAGGAGGAGAAGGCGGTTAAGCCAAAGAAGGGACAGTCCGGACGGGAGGAGAAAGCGGGAGCGAAGGAAGAACTGTAGCTCCCCCAAAGTCAGGAGGCGAGGCGCTGTTTCCCAGGCCCTGGCATCCTTTTCTGAGCGGATCGACGCTAATAAAATTATATATTGTGTGCTGGCTGGGTGGAGGCTGATTAAAAAGAGCCCCCTGCACGTCTTCACCCCTTACCTCTTTTCCCGGGTGGATGCTGCCTTAGAAAAGCCGACGGGCCAGGAGTTGAGGCAGGGCTGCCGGGCAAGCCGGGATCGCAACACGTCAATCATGCTGGGCACTGTCTAGTTCCCACAGCATCGCCGGGAGCTAGTTGCGTGACCCCCATTGGCCTCGCGGAAGCCGAGGCGAAGAGAAGTTAAGCAACTTCTTACTTAGTCCT
The DNA here is from genome assembly GCF_000325575.1 of Pteropus alecto. Taxonomy (NCBI): domain Eukaryota; kingdom Metazoa; phylum Chordata; class Mammalia; order Chiroptera; family Pteropodidae; genus Pteropus; species Pteropus alecto. Next base: position 7,166,245 of record NW_006435763.1, on the reverse strand, counting down.
AGCAGAAAGTGAGGGTCGCACAGCTAGAAAGCCCTCGAGGTTCGGTCCCAGGCGCTCTCGCTCCGCGGGCTCTGCATTTAACCGCTGTGCGCGCGTCACCCTCCGACACCAGGCGGAGGTCCCCAGAGCTTGGTCACACCGCTTTTCCAGGCAGTAAGAAAGAGGTCCAACCCCAAACCTGTTCCCACTCTTGCCATCTCAGTCAGTGACCCCATCTCTTAGGCGGCAGCAACGCCCTAGAACGCTCTTCAAATCCCTGTTTTCCTTTTAATACCAGAAAAGGAACTTCGCCGACCCATGTGACTATACGTCCTTCCTTCCACTGGCCCCGCCCACATATCTCCAGGTGACTCCGCCCTCTCCCCGCCCCTCCCCTCACCTGTCCCAGCGGCAGAAGTCTCTCGAGCCGGTTGCTTTGTACCTCCCCCGCCCCACATCCATACTCCATAAGGTAGCCGCAGCAGCCTTTGAAAAAGCCATAGCCGTGAAGGTTTGCGACACTATCTTGTTTGGACCCTAATGACATCTTTATTGCGTTGGGAATAAAATCCAGTCTGCTTAACACGCCTTCGAGTCCCGAAATGTTCTCTTCTCCTCCTCCCTCCCTCCCTCCCTTTTCGAGTCTCCAATCTATTATTTGAACATTCAGATTCTCTCTCTCTCTCTCCATGGCTGTGTCTTCTGCCTGAATGCACACAGAATGCCCACCCCAGATCTTCATGCAACTGTGTCCTTTTCATCCTTCCGGTCCCAGCTCAAACGTCACCGCCTCAAAGAGGCCTTCCTAGATACCAGCGTTTGAAAGCATCTTATTATTTTTCATGCACTGGACCATCGCCTGCTTCCCCCACTGGTGCATAAGTCCCCACGCCCACAACTCTGCCTTGCCATAGTAGATGCTCAATAAATAAGTACCTAAAATAACTTATAAGTTATTCAGACGTGGGTGGACCCAGGAGCTCCAGCTTGTCATAGTAGATGCTCAATAAATAAGTACCCACGGATCAGATGGAACCAGGCGGCGCCTTATCTCTGAGCTACGTGATTTCACAGTCATCCCCAAAGGGAGAGGTGCCGACGGCGTTGCCCCCAAACCCAAACTAGAATCTGTATTCGCTTCCTATGATTGCCGTGACAAATGACCGCCGATTTAGTGGCTCAAAACGACGCGCATTTTTCTCTCTTCCAGTGATGGAGGCCGGAAATCAGACACGAGTTTCAGTGGGCTGACGTCGGGGTGTCGTCAGTGGGTCCCTCTGGCAGAACCCTTGACTCGCCGTTTCTGGCTTCCGGAGGCTGCCAGCGTTCCTCGGCTCATGGCTGCTTCCTCAGACCACTTCTGACACCTCGTTTCCACCCCCACCCCCGTCTTCTATTTGTGAGCACCATGGCGACTGCATCGGGCCTGCCCATATAACCTCTTCCTCCCAAGGTCCGGAACGGAATCACGCCCACAAAGTCCCTTCTGCCAGGTCACAGTCCCCGGTTCTGAGGATTAGGCTCTAGTCATATTTGGGGGTCGCTATGCAGCTGACCACAGACCTGTGTCGCTCATTCGTGACACTCACTTCAGCCAGGTGATCACAGGCCTTCTCTTGGGAAAAGGAGGGGCGTGTTATTTTAGGAGCCAAGGTCTCCACGAACCTTATCTGGGCCTCCCCGCTTTCTACCTGCCATGGAACATGAAGGCTGTTGGTGGTTTTTCAGCCCGCGAGGGCCCGCTCCCACACCTGCCCCCACCCCAAAGCTGGCCTGTTCACATCCAGATGAAGCGGGAACAGCCTTGGGGCCCTGAAACTCACCTGAGCCAGACAGGGGCAGGTATTAGTATTCAGGACGTGGGGCAAGGGTCACCTGTATCTGCCTTAAGACCATGTGGCTTCGGTGGGGGTGGGGGTGGGGGTGGGGGCGTCCACAAGGGCTGCTAGGACTAAATCACAGAAACATAGTCCCTTACTGGCCATGAGGCAGAGAATGTGTGTGCTGCGCCCAGGCCCCCAGGTGTAACGAGGGCCTCAGGAAGTGGGAGCTTGGACTGGGGGGAGCAGAATCAGTAGGCGGGTCAGGTGATGCCCTTGGTTGGGAGGGTCTTTTCTCTGGATTGCTTTCTAATCCTCCCCCAACACAGACCACTCTCGTAAAGATCCCTGGTGTTCTGTTGAATCAATTTTTAAAAAAAAAAACAAAACTTCACTCTCTCAAAAAAGACCTAAAACCACTTGTCCCTGTAAGTCTCTTTCATAGATGAGCATGGAATGTTCTTTGCCTCAGGAAGTGATCCCACGTCACGGGGGGTACATATGAGTGACATCTGGGCTCTAGTATGGATTTAGTGCTAGCTAGCGGTGCAGTCTTGGGGAACAGACTCAACCTCTCTGAACTACAGTCTCCTCTGTGGCTGCGTTTCACTGCATGAGACGGTGGATGTAAAAGCGCTTCCCTAGAAGTAAGATGAGAAGGAAGTCTTGGCCGAATGTGGCGACATGGCCGTCTCCGGTGGCCTTAATGAGTGACGCCAGGGGGGACGGCAGTTCAGAAAGCGTATCGCTGTGGATCCGAGAGGAGCATGCAGAGAAATCTCGTGAGAAGTGTGACCGTGAAGGGGAAAGCCGGGCGACGGCTGGAGGAGGGTCCACAACAGGTTTCTACGGAAGGGACCAGAAACATACAGGGGTGACTGAGAGGAGAGCGAAGGTGCAGGCGGAAGGAGTAAGTGAAGGTGAGAAGTAGGGTTATCGGAACAGCACGGGAAGAAGGATGCTCAGCAGAGGAAGCTGAGGCCGGCGGCAGGCGGACCAGACAGTGTGTGCCACGACGCCACTGACTGCGCGGTGCTCACTGTTTTAGGATCTGGGCTTTATTATTCAGGTGCGGCCAGGCCGACAGATCAGGAGGTGACTGCCATTGAGGAGATGGCTTATTATGCTCACAGAACCGAGAGGAAGGGACACTCCATGCCATGGGCGGCGGGGGAGGGGGAGGCACATGGAGAAGCACCTGGGTTGGTCAGGAGGCAGAGATGCGGGGGTGGTGGTGCAAGAGCCTTTCTGGTGGCTTCCGTGGGAAGGGATGGGAGAGGCGGGGCGAACAGGCTCAGGACTGGCTGGTTTGATGATGGCGGCTGGCTCCCGAACGTGGGAATCGTCCCTAGCGGTGCGGTGTCTGGTCCTGGGGTGATCAGGGAGAGGAATCGTGGCCCTGAGTGAGAGTGTCCCATCCGGGAGGGGTTGGGGACATGGAGGTGGAAGGCATATGCTTTCACTTTAGTTCTGAGCTGTCTCTAGGGATCTGTGAGCCTTGGGAGGGGACAGTCCCTCCAGGGTCAGCAAGGCCCGGAGATGGAAAAGCATCAGATACGGAAACTAGACAAATGTGATTCTTAGCCCAAAATCTCCATTTTCCGGCCCAGCAAAGCCGGGGCCACCAGGGGCCTCCTTTAATCCCCTATAGCGACTTAGACTGGGGCTTCGACAGGGCCTCATGCGCACCAACCAGAAATGACAGTCACCATCCAGGATGGAGAAAAAGAATATTAAGAACTTTTATTT
>NW_006435763.1:7158327-7162528 GCF_000325575.1 Pteropus alecto | reverse complement strand
GTGGGGTGGGGGGCGGGGCGGGGGGAAAGACACATTCGTATAGGAGAAAAATAAAAGGCAAAGGACCCAGCCATTTCAGGAAGGAAGAATAAAAACTAAACCAAGAGATGATAACAGCCCTTTTCATGGAAGAACAGCAAAAAGAAGCTGTGAAATAGCTCTCACTCATCCCTCGGACGAAGGCGAGAGAGAGGACAGTGCTCAGGGTTAGGGAGCCCTGCGGGGGGACCGGAAACTGGGATTTAAAAATCTCTCCGGCCTGCTGTTTGGAGAGAGGCATCAAAATTCTTACAGCTCCGCCACCTCTTCGACCCAGAAATGTCACTCCTACGAAATTATCCCGAGAAGACTGACTATATCGGGACGATGATTGTCCCACCATTAAACGAGATGATGAGAGATCCTGGAAAAGTAAGCACAGGGGAGCCCTGCTCAGGCCGAGGTCGCACACATTGGATGTTTCTCAGTGCGACCGACTCTTCGCCTGGATTTCTGACTCCGGGCGACAGGGTCAGGAGGCATGAGGCAGAGCTCAGGCTCTGTCACTTCCCACCCGTGACCGTACATCGGCAAAGCGACATTGCCATGCGAGTCATTACCACAGGTCTTCCCTGGCATCATCAACCGTCGTTCCAACTCCAGGAAACAGGTATTCTCATTTCATAGATGACAAAAATGACCCCAGGGAGGTTAAGGGATGAGCCCACTGGCAGACCGATAAGTGGCTGATCGGGATTCAGACGGACGGGCTCCAAAGTCAATTCGGTCACGGAGTTACCCACCTCCCAAGGGACCTTCCCTAGTGGGAACTGGTTTCTAGTTTCGCAGCGTGGGCCTGAGCCTGCGATGTCTGAATTACTTGCTGCCTCTGACCTTCAACCTCTCTCAGCTCCTTTCCTGTTTGCGTCTGGACCCAAGGGGAGTGGGCTGGGCCCGCGATGATAGGGGAGCTCAGGAGGGTGCCCTCTGCAGGATGGGGAACCTGAGCAGTCATGGGTCCATGTCCCAGTGGAGACAATGCACACCCCTTTTCCCTGGTGCAGCCTGGCTTCAGATACTGGCGTCTGCCTGGGTTCACAGGTCCACCTTGTCCTTGTCGATGCTCAAGGAAAAGCCTGGCACTGCCTTCCCAGTTAATTTCTAACTAAGGAATCTCTGGATGCTGAAAGGTACAAAACAGAGGCCTTGCACAGGAGGGCGCAAGGGCGACCCCCAGTGTCAACCATTTGGGGTCTCTACCTATTAAGGAGAAAAAAATCACCACCTATAGCCTAGAAAAGAAAAACATTGTGCCAAAAAGGGGAAAATATTCCACCCCTGAGAAAACGACCTCAAGAATGAGAACCAGACAATAAAAGGTGGACGGAGCGCCAGCGGGGGGCAGAGGCATATAGAGGGGGCAGAGGCATATAGAGGGGGCACGCATTCGCAAGTGGATTAGTTCTGCCTCTCTGGTTTCAGGTACAGCTACCTGCAGCTCGCTGCCCTCCTCCCGCTTCCCTCCTGCATTGAGTCTCCTGCCGATTCCCACTCTGTCTGAGGAGGAGCGAGTGGAAATTAAGGGACTGGAAGCTTAGGTCAGGCCTTGACTGCGTCACCACTGTGCTGGCCACTGGCTTCACAATCTTCGGTAAGTCAGGTTTCCTTTCTTTGATCTTGGGAACAAACGGCCGCTCCTTTTTCATGTATTCAATGAATGTTAATTAAGTGTCTACTACATACCAGGCACTGGGGGCACAGCAGTGAGCAAGAGCATTTGCTACGTGCCGGGCCCTGCGTTGCATCTGTCATCTTAGTTAGTCCCCATGACGACACGATGCAGTCGGTTATTACCCACCGCGGTGCTTTTTAAAAGAGAGGTCAAACCATTAGCAGGCTGTGAAATCGTTTGTGGATTATATCCAGATTTTCTTAGAATTAAATACAATAGCATGTGTCAGCCAGCCGCGCCCACGGTCGTGATAAGAACTGTTTTCTAAAACTTTAGTTTCGCGTGTGCGTGTCTGCGTGTGCACGCACGTAAGTGACTGCACTGGGTCACGGCATAAAATTATTTTCTCTACCGCTCTAGATCACAGGTGCTTTTGCGGACTTCTGCAGACTGAGCCTGGCCCACCGTAGGCACTCGATCTGTGGAAGCGTTCATCCCTGCTTCGCAAGGGAGCTGGGTCTTAGCGAATGGAAATATCTTGCCCACTGTGAGTGATTTGTCACACTTCGTGGTTGGAAAAACGGGGATGTGAATTCCAGTTGCCGGCTCCACGTCCCACACGCGTAACTGCCATGCTGCCCTGTTTTGCTGCGGTAGACATTGGACCGATAGTGGTGCCCAGCCAGGATTATTTCACCGACTGGGTAAAATAATAAGTGACTGCTCTGGAAACGTTGAAATGCCTTGTAGAGGTTAATCGCCTCTCAAACTGCTCATCTCAAGCCGCTTCTTTATAATATGTGAGTTGCATGAAGTCTGGACCTTGTTTGTCCTGCTCATTGTTTTTCTTGGTGTGCGGCTTCCTGTTTGGCACGTAGTACGTCTGTTGAATGAATAAATGGATCTGGGCATGTTGAAAGTTTTCCAGCTGCCTCCGGGAAAGTGATGAGTTCAGAAAAACACCTCGTCTTGGAGAGACTCAGTTCTGTTAAATGCAGGGAGACTGGGGGAGCCGAGGCTGGGATGTGGCGGGGAGTAAGGGTGGGGTCGCAGAGGGGGAAACCCCGCCAAAGCCGGGGCCACAGCGCTGCCCGCGTTTGGTCGTTCACATACGCGGCGGTGCAGAGGGGAGTGAGAACATGCATCGATCCCGCCCACTTTGGTTCCCAGGACGGCAGGCATCGGAGAAGGTAACCCGCAGGGCCAACGTGTCCTTGCCTTTGCGGGGGTCTTCCCGGCACCGGAAGTAGCTGTGGAGAGCCGGAAGGATGGGGCGGCTTTTCACTCCGCCCTCGATGCAGATATTAGTGCTGCTGATCTCTTGGGTTATCACGGCTGCGGCCACTGACACTTTGGAAGCAAGTAGGTGGTATGTGTGTGCTTGCGTGTGTGTATGTGTGTGTGTGTGTGTGTGTGTGTGTGTGTGTGTAGGGGGCACTGCCACCCTTAGCAAGAAGAGGTCTTGATCCTTCTTCTGTCAAGGGTCTAGAACACCGCTTAGGCCTCCCCTGGCACTTCACTGCAAGGCCGAGAACACACTCCACGGGATTTCAGCACACGCAGGTGGCTCCCAAATACCTCGCCTTTCATGCTTGAGAGGTCATGCCATGGGGGTGCACTCTGCCCCGACTCCGCCCTAACTTCTCCCCGGAGAAGGGTGCTGGGTGCTTCCCCGGAGCTGGAGAACTTGGGGCACAGTAAATACCATCGTGGGGTGGTGACAGGGAGCCTGGGTTAGGAGTCCTGCCACCTGGGTTTGTGTCCTGGCTCTGCTGCTTACCAACAAGTGGCTTAAACCTTCCGAACCTCGCCTTCCTCATCTTGAAAATAAGAGTCAATGTGACCCCACGGCGTCATTGGGGAGAATTCGACGTATGGTGAATGAAAAGTGCATATCCCAGTATGTGGCTCATAGTAACTGCTTCATAAACGATGGCTAATTATTTTTTTTACTATTTTTGTCATGGAGGAACTAACAGCGTGTGACTGCCACTGCCGTTTGGGGGAGTTTTCAGAAGGGAGGTGACATTGAGCAGTCTTGACGAAGGTTTTAACAGGAAGCATAAAAAGATAAAAAGCATAAAATGCGCAAAGGCGAAGGGACGATGGGGTGACCTAAATCCAGCCAAAGCGTCAGGCGTTATTTCTCCAGACGGAGGAACGTGGCTATTCTAAGACACAGCTTGAAGGCAAAGCTTGACTCAAGAATGTATGGTGGAAGCTTAGCCATCCTCAGGGCACTTTTATTTGTTTTAGAGGATATCAGCTTGGGACCAAGTCTTAAAGAGCACGGGTACCCTACAGGACAGGGGAGGAAGCTCTGGGCGGCTTTTGGCCCAGCTCCACCCCCCGCCCCCGCCCCCACTCTGAGGCTGGGCTCTTCTGTCTGCAGGAAACTGCTCTCAATGTCACAGCAACGCCACGTGCACGGAGGATGGCGCTGCCCCGACCTGCTCCTGCCAGGAGGGCTTCGCGGGCGACGGCCTCGAGTGCGTGGGCCTGGACGAATGCGCGGACACGCCGGGCTCCCACGCGTGGGGCTGCGAGTGC
>NW_006435763.1:7132957-7158153 GCF_000325575.1 Pteropus alecto | reverse complement strand
GCGGCCGGGCCCCTGGGGCTCAACCGCATGCACCTGCCCAGCGACGAGGGCCTCGGGAGCCGCACCGCCTGCGCGCACCGGAGCGGCCACTCCCAGAGCTTGGGGGACTTCTTCATCCCCAGCTTTCTTTCTGAGGTCCCTAAACCACAGTGGACACATAGGTGGACGGCGCCCATCCAGGCGAAGGCCTGCGCGGGCGGCCACTACGTCTACAACCTGGCGGCGCCGCCGCGGTGCTACCTGGCGTACTGCACAGGTGAGCGCGCGCCTCCCCGCACCACACGCGAACACCCGCCCATGGGCGCCGCATCCCGGCTGACTGCGCGGCTGTGCCCCCGCAGTCCCCAGCTCTGCGGAGGGGACCTGTGAGGACTGCATCTCGGATCATGGCAGGGGGCGCTGCGCGTGCAGACAAGATTCCCACGGCGATGGCACCGGGACGGGTGAGGCCAGTGGGGACGAGGTGCTGAGAAATGCCAGCGACTGGGGAAGAACGCAGCCCCGTGTGTGCGTGGAGGTGTGTGCGGGTGACCTAGACAGGGTTCCCCAACTCCTCGGCCTCAGACAGGTACTGATCCCTCGGATCATGGCAGGGGGCACTGCGCGTGCAGACAAGATTCCCACGGCGATGGCACCGGGACGGGTGAGGCCAGTGGGGACGAGGTGCTGAGAAATGCCAGCGACTGGGGAAGAACGCAGCCCCGTGTGTGCGTGGAGGTGTGTGCGGGTGACCTAGACAGGGTTCCCCAACTCCTGGGCCGCAGACAGGTACCGATCCATGGCCTGTTAGGAACCGGGCCACACAGCGGTGGCTGAGCCAGCAAAGCTCCATCTGTATCTGCAGCGAGCCGAGGCATCTTCGGTTAGTTTCCCACGAAGTCGCATCAGCGCTGGTGGCAGTCTTGCCACCACTTTCTTTACAGGGCTCTGGGGGCTTTCTGGCCATGGGCCTGGGCCATGCTGCTGTGCCGACTGGGCTCGGAAGAGGCGGCCGGGTCTCTGGGAAAGGCTGCCGTGGCGCCGACATACGCATGTGTCACATACCCATGCCGTCCCGCCTGATGCCGGCACGCGAGAACACGCCGCCTCCAGACGTGTTGGCGCACACGCAGGGTCACGTGCATACGGTCACGTTCGCACACTCAGATGTGCAGACGGCTGGAGTCGCGTGCGTATTTGCGCACTTGTTACAAACCTCTCCACGGGAGACGCGCACACCCTGCGTGGTCACTTCCTGCAGCGTCACGGCTTCTAACACCGTTTTCAGCACTCGCTCCGCGGGGGACAGTCGTGTGCCGAGTGCCATGCTTAGTTCTAGGATGACCGCCACAGGCAAAGGATAAACCCTGTTTCTCTGCTCCCCTGACCCCCAAAACCAGGGACCGGTGGCATTTTTATGGCCTGTGATAGTCTCGGCCACTGAATTGTCTGAACATGGGGCTGAAAAGCGAATCTATGTAACCATCGCCCTTCTTGGCTCCCGGCATCTGGGGCTTGTTACACCCACCGAACGTTTGCGCGGAGATAGTTCAGCCCAGGACCGGTGAGCTTGGGCTGGAGAGCCGAGGTGTCCCCGAGGGGACTGTCTGCGGACATCCCAAAGTCACCGAGGACGGTGGAGTAGGTTGGGCACTGCACAGAGTGCCCTTTGGAGGAGTCACGATGCCTCTCCCAGAGGAAAGGCCGTCTTCTTCAAACCGTCCCCCAGCGAGGGCACCTTCTTCTATTTGTGCACCCCGAGTGGCACCTTTGTAAAGTGGTTTTCAGGGCAGATAACAAGAAAGTTTCCTTTTTCTAACTGATCAGCCCAAAGAGGGTGTCCTTCCCTCATCGGCCACGCGAGCGGAGGCCTCTTCGGTTAGTTTCGCACGAAGTCGCATCAGCGCTGGTGGCGGTCCTGCCACCACTTTCTTTACAGGGCTCCTGAAGGTCTGGCTGCCTCTGCTTCTGTTGGCCACCTTGACCCTGACGTCGCAGTGACCGGCAAGCGGAAACCCTCTGCCCTGTGGCTACCAAGTCACTTCCTGCTGGCTGGGGAGGTGACACAGGCTAAGCCGCAGCCACAGGAAGGGAGCTCACACTTCAGTTTTCTCCTCTTTAACCCTCGCTACCGAAAAAACAGCCTGCGTCTTTAAACGCTGCCTTCTCTCAGAGTGGGATTTGTGACACGTCTAAACACGAGGCCCCTGTCTCCTTAAAGAGTGTGCCGAAATAATAATACTTTTAAAAAGCTCAGTCTGTGAAGTCATTGATTCATTCAGCAAGTATTATCTGAGCATCGATTCAGGCAGACTCTGTTTGTGGTGCTAAGGATCTCATGGCGACAAAAACCAGACGTCCTCCCTGCCCTCGATAGTCCACGGTCTGGTCACAGAGACTGGGTTCGATAAAATACACAATGTCTCTGAGCTTCCTCCATCTATCCATTTATTCATTCCTCCCTCCATTCATTCGAGAAATCCTTGCTGAGCACCTACTGTGTGCCAGGCACTGTGCCAGCTGCTGGTGAATACGACAAAGTCTCTGCCTCCAGGAGCCTCGCGGTCCTCAGAGGTGACGTGCCTGGCACATACGAGGGGTCCCCTCCCTCCATCGCACCGCTCCCTCCCAATCCAGAAGACGTAGACCCGTTTACAGAGCCATAGCAGCAGCAGAAGGCAGACCCATTACCCCCACTGGGAGGGGACGCTTTGCAAGGAGGACCCTCCGGGACAACTAGAAACCAAGAGGCTGCTGGGCCCGGGCCGAGACCCAGACATCCCAAAGGTCTCTGGACCTTTTTGCCAAGTGGTCCAAAGGAAGCCGATGCCAGTGGGAAATGTTTGCCCTGACGCCAGCTGTGGCTTTCCAGGCAAGACCAAGGCCCTGTCACATGACTAGAGCCTTCCGATGCCAGGGAAAACCACACATGTATATCAGCAGATGGGGCTGGCAGGGACGGCGTGTCTTGAGTTAGGGACCTCTTATCACAGGCAGACGCGGACTGAACCCCCCTGCCCGCTGCCTTTACGTAAGAGCTTTACGCAGGGGGCCATGGCGCCGAGCCCATGGTCAGGCCACGGTGAGGGCCGCCCGTCTGGACCAACGTGCAGATCCAGCTATACGCGGACTTGGGTACAGCAGAAAAGAAAAGCAAGGGCCAAGACGAGAGCTGGGGGTAAAAATGCATATCAGAATTAATCCGTTTGTCCCTCTGTTCCTTTCCTCCCCTCCCCCCACCGCCTTCTCTATCAGTGAGTTATTCCGCTCAATCTTCAATGGATATTTTGAGTATAAGCTCAAGGCCAGACACCTTACCAGGCAGCAAGGAAACAGCAAATAACAAAGCAGAGCCCTTGCTGGTAAGGATGTTAGGTTTAAAAACGGGGCACATTTAAACGATCGCTATGTGACATGTCAGGGGGTGATGAGCACTTCGGGGGCTGAAGAGATCAAGGGGAATAGAGTGAGGGGTGTTATTTTACATAGGGCGGTTGGAAAAGGTCTCTCTGACAGAAGAATGAAGCAGAGGCTATCTGAGAAAGCACGCTATAGGCGGTAGACCTAGCAGGTGCAAAGGCCCAGAGGCAGGATCTTTGGCTGTGTGACCTTACGTAAAATACACAATGTCTCTGAGCTTCATCCGGACATCCATTTCTTCATCCCTCCATTCATTCATTCATTCATTCATTCATTCGAGAAATACCTGCTGAGCACCTACTATGTGCCAAGCACAGTGCCAGCTGCCGGGGGTACAGCATGAACAAACCAGACACACTTCGTGCCCTCCCGGAGCTCAAGGTCTGGCAGGAGAAGGGTTGACAAAGGCTCGGACTGGGCCATCGGTTTGAGGCATTACTCACAGGAGAGGGTCTGGAGCATGCGTATTGTGATTTTGTCCACTTGTTAACGCCACGAGTATTTATTAGGTGCTGGTTAGAACTGTGAAGATAAGATCCCTGTCCATGAGGATCTTACACCCTGCAGGAGGAGACATATAAGTGAGCAGGTGATTGAGTGTGACTGAAATCAGCTCAGAGAGGCAGAGGAGCAGAGAGGAGCCCAGCCAGCCTGTGGCATTCAGGAAAGGCTTCCTGGAGGAGGCGACCCTGAATGGTAAGTGGAGGGAGGCTAGGAGTGGAGTAATCCAGGCAGAGGGAGGACCATGTGCAAAGGTTCAGAGGTGGGTAAGAGCGCAGAGAACCAGGGATCGGCGTAGAATGGGGCGTAGAATGTGCAGGGAGAAGCTGCAGATGAGCTGGGAGCTGTGGACAGGGGTCAGGCCCCAGGAAGCAGAGTGATGCTGAGGGGTGACACTGTGGCATCTGGCTGTAGGGGAGTTAGCAGAACAAAAGGGGCCAAGGATGGGAGCAGAGAAACCCATTAGGCAGCTGTTAAATCGCCCTCGTAAGAGGCGATGGTGGCCTGAGTTAGGGTCGGTGAAGTGGGCATGAAGAAGGAAAAACGGAGCCAAGAAATATTTGAAAGGCTGAGTAGCAAGATTTGGTGATTATCGAAAATGCGAGGATGAGGGAGAAAGGGAAAAGCTGGGTTTCCGGCTTGGGCGACCAGGTGACCAAGTCTTCTCGCTGCCTGGGACGGCGGTGGTGCCATTAGGATAGACTTAGGACAGACGATGCAGTAGGGAGGGAGAGCTTTAAGGAAACACGAGTTATTGGGACCCGCTGAGTTCAAGGGGCCTCCCGCGTCTCAGCCCAAGTGACAAGGCCCAGCGGGCGATGGGGTGGATGGATCTGAAGTTCAAGGGCGGGGGAGGGAGGCGTTACAGATTCGGAACTCGCCAGCCTGTGAATGATGCTGGACACCGGGAGCTGACTTGACACTCCCCAGGGAGAGTATATATGGAGTGACAAGAAAAAGGGGACCTGCCAGCATTCTCAAGGACAGCTAGAGGACGAGGCCGATGATAAGAATAAGAACGGAGCAGAGCGTACTAACTGGGAGAGGAAAATCGTGGTCCAGGGGAGTCAAGGAAATACGCAGCGCCTGGAGAAGCAGCAAAAAACCATCCGGTGACGAGGGACCAGAGGAAGCGCCCAGGGAACTTGCCTGCGGGGCGACCTTAGCGGGGGAGTTTTAGCCACGTAGTTCAGATTGGAAGGGAGAAGTCAGAAGTGAGATGAAGGAACTGACTTTGGAAAAGAGGAAGATTACTTCATCAGAAGTCGGGGGAGGAAGTGGAGGATAGAGGTGGCTATTTCCATGTTTACAGGTGAAGGAGGCAGGGTCGAGTGAGGTCAGGCGGGGTGACCTGAATTTTCTCGAGGCGGGACGGCAGGAACAGGCTGAGAACGGCGGAAGGGGGCGGAGCGAGTGGGTAGTGATGACGGCGGAGACCGTTTAGGAGGATGGAGAAAGCTGAGAGTGGCCACCGAGGAGAGACGGGCGAGCACCTGCCGACACACATGGACCAGTGGGCTGTTCTGTAGGCCCAGATGAATTCCGGAATCCTCCATGTGTGGCGGATATAAGCTCCATTTTAGGGGATTTTTTTTTCCCACCTTTTCTTTGTCTGGGTTGAGGTTTTGCTAGAAGGAGTTACCAGTGCCTGGATCCCGGTGCCTCCGTCTTCAGTAGCCTGAGCTCCTTAAAGAGTCCTACAGTAACCCAGGAGAGGCGGTGGCCACTTGTTCTGCAAACGCTTTGACTCTCAGTTGGGATTGGAGGGGACGCTATTCTGACGCTCATGTTGTCCGGGGGCCTTGTCTACCCTTCACATTCCATTGTGCACCGTCACCAAAGGGGCCCTTCGCAGACTCCTCAACAGTGAGTACCTGACGTTGGGTAGAGTCTTTGGGTCCCAAATAGGAAGCGCCCTTCCTCGCTTTCTTATGAACTCCCTTGCTCTAACCGGCCCCACACGGAGTGGCACCCGGACGAGCGAAAGTGTTCTAAGGTGAGTAACTGGGAACACAAGGAACCATTGGAAAGGCATTGTGCAAGCCAGCAACTGTTTGATCTCTCGCTGCTTCCCTTTGGGCATTAAGCGTCCTTTTGACTAGTGTTTGTTTTCTGGTAGTAAATGTGGCATCAGCGTCATTGGTTTATGGTGGGAATCGATGATGAGAAGGGACGGGTGCAAAGTTCTCAACGGTGCCCAGTGTGCTGGGCATTTCAGGCACGTGGCAGACCCTCCTTAGCCACAGTTCTGCTTTCCAAGATTTCGGTTACCTACGGTCAACTGCAGTCCAAAACTATTATATGGACGTTTCCAGAAATAAACGATTCATAAGTTTTGCACCGTTCTGAGCAGTGTGATGAAACTTTGTGCCGTCTGGTTCCATCTCGCTCGGGACGTGAATCATCCCTGTGTCCGGTGCATACGCGACTCACCAGTTAGTGACACGGTAGCCACCTGGGCTATCGGATCGTCACAGTCACACCGCGCTTGTGCTCAAGCCGTCCTCGTTTTACTCAGTAACGGCCCCCAAGTGCAAGAACGGTGATGATCGCCATTCGGAGATGCCAAAGAGAAGCCGCAAACCGCTTCCTTGAAGTGAAAGGTGAAAGTTCTTGACTTACTAAGGAAAGAAAAAACAAAAAAAAATAGTATGCTGAGGTCGCTAAGACCTATGGTGAGAATGAACCTTCCGTCTGCGAAACCGTGGAAAAGGAAAAAGAGATTCGTGCTGGTTTTGCTGCCGCTCATCGAACTCCGAAAGTGATGCCCCCATGCGTGAGGGGTCCTCCGTGAAGCCGGAGAAGGCACTCGGTCTGGGGGAGGAAGACGGGACATTGACATGGCTCGTGATCCTCCTTGTGACTCACCGTCGGAAGATCGAGAGCGGCCTGGCGGGTGGTCACAGGGCCCACGCCATGCATTCGCTCTGCCTGGCCACGTAGGCACCGTAGCATCCCGCATCGTCACAGGAAGGCGGAGGGCCGCGTGGTTAAGACGTTCTCAGCGGGAGACCCCATTCCCGTAGCTTTCATTACGGGATATTGTTGTGGTTGTTCTTTTTCAATTATTGGCTATCGTTGTGATCACTTACTGTGCCTAACGGATAAAGGAAACTTTATCACAGGCATGTGTATATAGGGTTTGGAGCTATCTGCAGTTTTAGGCATCCACTGCGGGTCTTGGAAGTACCCCCTGCAGCTAAGGGGCGCTGACTTCTTCACTGCTGCTGACGGAATGATCGGCGAGCAGGTGTGGCTGCTGGGCGTGCTTACCTGCAGGAAGGTGGCCAAGGGCCTTTCCTCACTTTATCTTGTGCCAAATCACTTTGCTTACCGGCAGCCAACAAGCCCAGTGTGTGCCTGGGAGATTAACTCCAGGGACACCTCCGCACCAATCCTGGAGAGCCACATGGGTGGGACACTGTAATAAAAGGACGGTCCCCAACAGGCGTGCATCTCCACGGCTGGCCGGAGGAAGACAAACGCTTCGTGTTCTCACCCTGAGGTAAGTCCTGCTTCAAGCCCCACCGGGCTTTCTCGCCCTGGGCTTGCTGGGGTTGTTTGCTTCTGGAAAGTTTCACAACCCAGCAACAGTTTGGACCCTGGCCCTCGTCAGATGCTCCAGATATTGCTCTCTGCCCAGCCTGACCGTGACTCCAGCCGTGTGCTGGCTGTGCCCTTGGCCCTGGACACCCTCACCGGGCGACAGCCCTCTCCTGGAGATCACATCTTTAAGACTTCATGGTCCCAGGTGCTCTCTCTTAACACATTCTTCATATCCCTTCCAGAATCTTTAACTGGAGTCTTCCAGAGGCCATAAGCAAGCCCCCAAAGGTTTGCCTGAGCGAAGGGTTTCCCAGAAGAGCTAATGTTCTTAATTTGAGTGCTGGCAGGCTCCTCACAGTTCCTTGTTTCCACCTCTCCACTCCGTTTATGTATTCATTCATCCCTCACACCTCCATGGGGCACCCCTTGTGTGCCAGACACGGTGCCGAGAGCAAGCAGTGAGCTCAGTCTGCGTGGTCCCCCACCTCACAGAAATCTACACGCGCTGCGAGCGCCTCAGGGGGCTCCTGGCACAGCGCCCGACACGCAGAACCAAGCGAGGCAGCCGCTCCCTCTGTCTGCAGGTAGCAAGGACTGCCACCTGCTCCTCCGTCCCAGCCCCCAGAGCCTCTGCCTCCACCTGAGCGGGAACCAACCTGAGACCCTCTGGGACATTCTGCCGTGCCGGCTGGCTCGACGCTAGCCTTCGACTTTCTTGCCGCCACCTGACCCCCTTGCCAAGTCTCCCCTCACCCGTTCTCCGCTCTGCAAACCACGCCTGCTTTAGAACAATACGGCCCTTCATGACGCATCGCCATCCGTTTCTGTGGCCTTAAGCAAACCGTTCCAAGTTGGCTGGCGCACGGGAGGGCTTAGCAAACACTGCAGTGATTAATGCTCTCGGAGTCTCGGCTTTTCCCCCCTGTAAAATAGGAGCCATGACAGCACCTTCCCGAGGGGCTTAGGACGGACGGGTCATGGCATGGCCCTGCTGGGAGGGGCCTGCTTCCCCTCGCGCCCAGAGGAGTGACCCCTGTCACTCGGAAAGACCCGGACCTGGCTCTTTCCTTTCCCCTAGCTGCATGGAGAGTCTGCACGCTGCTGAGTGACCCGCATGTCTCAGCTTATGGAAAGGATGGCAGGCTCCCACGTCCTGTGGCTGGCCTTGGCCTTCTGCATTCTGACCCCGGCTCCTACAGAGCAGCAAGGTGAGTGCTTGGCTCACCTGGCCTCTCAAGTTCCCCTCAGGACCTGGGGAGTGAACGGGGAAGTGCAGACAAGGGGGTTCTGGGTCAGCGGGAGGAACAGGGTCATGCCTAAAGCCAACACTAGGAAGCGAGAAGTCAAAAGGAATAAGAATAGAGAACCCAGGATCAAGTATTATCCCACAAAGAGACAGGTCAGAAATCCTCACCCCGCCCCCCACAAAGGCAGGGAACATAACTTCCCATGTGCAGATTATGAGGAGATCAGAGAGCCGGATCCCTGAGGACACGAGTCGCCCAGTCACCCTGCGCCCTGGTTTTGACAGCCCTTTGTCCTTCCTCCTTGTCAGTTTGCTCATCTGGAAAATGAGAGGACTAGATGTAGTTATTTCTTTGCGGCCCTTCCAAAGGCCTACGGATTGGGCATCTTCGATGCTTGGGGAAGGGTTCTCAGGCTCAACACTGAGCTGACAATTTCTGCCCGTGTTAGCTGTGGAGGGGGACTGGGTGGAGGTGGGGGGCGACTCACTGCCTCCCTTGGAAAAATACAGGATATGCGGGAAATAATCCAAGAATAATGAATGAGTGCAGTGACTCTTCCTTAAAGCAAGCACAAGCATAAAGCAAGGCTTGAAGATCTCTCTTTCTGAGAGTCCCTCTAACAGGTGTCACAGGCGTGGGATCCTGTGTGTGTACTTAGTTCCTCGCTAGGGCACTCACGCTGTCCAACAAATCAGAACTAGAAAACAGAAGTAGCTTGAGCCGCCAGGACCCAGGGCTGTGCTTGACGTTAACACCTATTACCTCATTTAATCCCCCAACGGTCCCGTAGGGCTTCATTTCCCCAAACGGGGAACACATATCCCAAGATGGCCATGGGGCTGCATGGTAAACTCGTAAAGCATTTTCTGGTGGTTCTCTCCATATTTTTTTTTCCATGCATATTAAAAAATATAACTCGTACATCATACCTAGGGTATCACAGATATTATTCCTTGGGAGGAAACAAATTGATAAAGAGAATCGTTGCAAGAAACATTTTAAGTAAATAATAGGACGGGAGGAAATGAGGGTGCAAATGGGTGAAGTCTGGGAACTGCCTGCTCACAGGTGGTGTTCTGCAGACGAGTCTCAGGGGAGCTGAACCACCTGCCAAGGTCATGCAGCCGGCAGGTGCGGAGCTGGACTTACACCCAGACTGACCCGCCTGTGGCCCCCTCCTCCTCACTTGGGTCTCTTTACACGTCACGGTCCCTGAATCTGTTAAAAGCCATGAGATCAGTCATCAGAAACAGTCTCGTTAGACCGGTGGCTCTCCACTGGGGGTGGTTTGGCCCTCTGGGGGACATGGGGCCACGTCTGGAGGATGCCACTGGCATCTGAAGAAGAGCTCGGGGAGGCAGCTAAACACCCTACGACGTGCAGGGCGGCCCCCACGACACACAGTTATCTAGCCCAAAAGGTCGATCGCGCCAAGGTCGAGAAATCTCACGGTAGATCTGTATCTGCTCATACTACGAAGATGCCTGTGACATATTAAGAAAAAAATGCAAGTGGGAAAAAAAGGTGTCCAGCGTCGAACCCACTTTTAGTTAAAAAAAAAAAAAACCCTCTATTTTAAACATGTGCATAATAGAAAGAGTCTGAAGACTCTACCACAAATTTATGGTTACTTCTGAGGATGGAAGGGCCTTATGACAACTCCGATTTTTACTTTCTTTATTTTAATGACGTTTGAGGTTTTTCCAATGAGTCTTGTTACATTTCTAATGAACGGTTGCATCGGGGAGCACTGTGCAACTCCAGGAGGGCCAGCAAGCTCAGAGTAAGCGACGCCCCCCCCCGCCCCCCCGGGGCATGCAGGGTGGTGCCCTGATGTCCTCGATGCCTGCAAAATACTGTGCCCTAGCTGCGTTATGATTCTAACCCCGAGGGGATTAAGGCGGGGATTTCATTAACGGTCCAGTGCCTCCAGGGCCTCCTTCGGGCCCTGAGCACAGCTAACACAGAGTGTGTCAGGCTCGGCAAAGTCCATCACGCTGTCGCCTTCTAGATCGCAGAGACTCCAGTTCCAATGGGCTGGTCTCGGAGTGCGGAGCCCCTGGGGCCCCAGAGCCCCCCCTCTGTTTTGACCCCTGCCGCAATTACACCGTCCTGGACGACCCCTCCCGAAGCACGGAGGACACCGAGAGAGCCCAGAAGTGTGACACGGCCTTGCACGGCTGGTTTCGCTTTGTGGGAGAGGGAGGCGTGAGGATGCCAGAGACCTGCACCCCAACCTACCGATGCCAGACGGAGGCTCCCATGTGGCTGAGCGGGGCCCACCCGGCCCTCAGGGAGGGCACCGTCACCCGCACGGTTTGTGCCCACTGGTCAGGCAACTGCTGTTACTGGAGCACGGAGATACAGGTGAAAGCCTGTCCGGACGACTACTATGTGTACCGGCTGGAGGGCAGCCCCACGTGTAACCTGAGATATTGCACAGGTGAGTGGCAGAGACCCTGGTGGCAGCTGAGGGGCGGGGCTACTCGCTAAAGTGCCCAGGTGTCGGGAGGGTAAGTGGGGCAGGTCGGGAGGGGACCGGCAGAGCATCTTCCACCCGGCTCCCGCCACCTGATCTACACAGCTTTCTCCCCAATCCAAGAGCAGAGCGTCCCCGTGGAACCTTTCTCGAGCGGGAATGACATAAAGCAAAGAAGCAAGGACCGTTCATTTTTTAGGGAAAATTTCGGAGCGTTCCCAGACATAAAAATAAAATAACCTACCAAGCCATACCAAAGACACTTAATTACGCCCGGTTTTATTCTAAGCTGAAGCCCCTTATGGGCTCTCTTAGAGCTAGTTCTGATACCTTACGACACATCTCGCACACAACGGATCCAGGTGAAGCGCGGATGCTCACAGATGCGGTTCAGAGAGGCTGTGGGCGGTCCCCGGGGAGGCGCTGCGTGGGGCCGTCGAGCCCGCTGCGTCCGTGACGGTGGCTCCCTGCAAAACAAGAGCTGGACGCCGTCTTCAAGGTTCTGCTTTCACGAAAGAAATTTGATTTTTTTTTTGTCAGTGGAAACAGCTACTCACGTAGGTCTCTTTCACGAAAGGGGAGACACGCAAGCTTTCAAAGAGCCGGCGGACCTCGTATGTCCACGTGCGTCGCGTGACACAGAGTCTCAGGCTCCTTCGGCTTTAGGTTCCATGCGGGCTGAACTGTTGACCTCTCCGATCCCCCCCCAAAAAATGAGTGATGCCAAAAAATAACTACCACATAGGGCTTATAGTGTCCGAAGCATTTGAGACTACGAACCCACCGCGTGAGGTGGGTACTATGCGGTCACCCCCGGATGGTGAGTCTGTGGCACAGAAAGGTTAAGTAGGGACCCCGTGTCACCCAGCTGGGATTCGAGCCCAGCGCTCTCAGCTCCCGGATCCGTGAGCCTGACCACCGTGCCGCCCTGGCTCACGCAGTCGCGGGGACCGAGTGCGGATGGGAAGCACGCCTGCCACGTTGTCTGAGCTGGTGGCTTCGGGCTCTCCACTCACTGGATCGGGAGTTACGAAGTCCAAGGTTGAGACTTGACCCTGCCACGAAGACTTGCGCAGCCTCAGGCAGGGCTTCTGTGCCCCGGTAGTGACAAGGTTGGCCTTGGGGGCCTCGATCCCCTCCCCCCTGCTCTGCATCCTGAGCCCCTTCCTCTGCGCCTCATTCCCAGATCCCTACAGTGCGGAGGACAGGTGTAACAAGACTTGCAACCCGGAGCAAGAATGTGCCTTTCTCAATGGCACCTGGGGCTGTGCCTGCAGACAGAACCGCAACAGCTCCGGTGAGTGCTCGGCGGCCCAGCAGTCGGAATGGTGCTGGGTGGAGGCTGACCCGAGTGGGCACAGCCGGACAGAGGGGGCTTCAGGGGGTCAGGACCAGAGTCGGTGCGGATGGAACTGAGGTCAGGGAGTGTGAGTTCTCGAAGCCGGTGGGTTTGCAGGGATGGGAGGCCAGGGATGCAGCTGATCCCCAGAGCAGCCGCGGGACCACGGCCTCGGGAAGCAGCTTTGGCACGGGCGGGCTTGACCCACGAGAGACAAAGGTGCCGAGGGCGAGAACTGCAAGTGTGGGAAATGCATTAAAATATCTGCAGAGCATGCACATGAGAGACACGGGCAGACTCCTGTGCTAGTGCTGAATCCGCCACACAGTAGCTCTGGGGCCTGGGACAAGTCTCCTAGCCTCTCTGAGCCTCAGTGTCCTTATCTGTAAAATGGGGGTAAGATATTAATAAAAATCCCTACTATGCAGGGCTATTGTGAGAATTAATTCAGAGTAGTCCAAATAGGCAGGCTCTGGAGGGGACGAGCTTCCTGCCCCAGGAGGTAAGCAGGCAGAGGCAGATGACCCATGAGAAGGGATGCTGATGGATAAGCCCTAAGCCCAAATGGGGGCGGATGAGCTTCCCACTGAGATTATTCCCTTCCCTCCGAGGACTGTAACGAGGGCCTCTGGCTCTTGCCCTCGGCTCCAGCGAGCCTTCCTCTCTGCAAACTCTCAGCCCCTGTGGAAGAGGGTTCTAGGCAGAGGGGCGGGAATGAGCAGACGCGTTTGGAGAACTGGGCTGGAGTGTGGACGAGGCGGTGCCTGTGTGAGCCTGGCAGGAGTCTCATGGGAATGAGGGGCAGGAACAGGAAGGGAGCAGCCCTGCCCATCATTGGAGATGCTCTGCTCATGGGCGGGTGAGCCCCGCCGGGGCCCAGGGTGGTTTCCTAGGCCCTCGGCAGTCACAGCATCAGACTCTGGGCTGGGGATGCCCTCCCTGCGTCTGAGTGAGCTTTGAGGGCGTCCCGGGCAGGTCCCCTTGGCTGACTGGGTGAGCGGGAAGCCTGTCCTGCCTTTCTCAGTGGCTCTTCCGTGAGTCCCCGTCCCTTCCAGACAGAATCCGTTTCTGCCCTGACTTTTGCTTGCTTCTCTATCTCCCACCCTCCCTGAGTCCCCCCCGGACCACGCACCTCTAGAAACACGCCATCTTCTCTCCCATCATCCCCACTCTGCCTCCGCTGTGCCCCGAGCCGGGGATGCCCTAGCTGGCTTTATTCACCGGCAGGACCCTGACTCCTGCCAAGCTTCTGCCCTCTGTGAATCCTCCTCTGACTCACCCTCTGCACCCAGAACGTACGGCTCTTAGTATTTTCATCGTATCACGTCAGAAGAAGCTGCCGACATGTTGGTTTTACACGAGGCCCTCATGAGCCAAGCCCGTGCTGGCTTTATTTTTGTATTTAATGTGCCCAGCACGTGGAGGAGGAGGTTAGTAAAAAATGCACGTTGAATCAACGCATTCATGAACCCAAGAGAAATTCGACTTATCTTGATTTACTCTCACCTACGTGGGTGTGAATTTTGTCAGTTTTGGTCATTACCGTATCCCCAGTGCCTAGAACAGTACCTGGCAGATAGTAGATGCTGAAGAAGTATTTGTTGAATACATGTTGGATAGATGGATGGATGGATGAATGAATGAATGAATGAATACAACGGCTCTGAACCAGGTCAGATGTGTTGGCTTTGCCAAGCCAGGAAGTGGGAGTCGTGTGCGTCTAGCTCTGATTCTAGCCTGGAATGTGCTGCAGTCCTGCTTCCCCAGAGACCCCAGTTCCCAAGGGGGACTAGACACGAAAGTCCTTGCCAAGCCCGCACACAGGACACTTGACAACCTCAGACTGCGGGCCTCTTTGCCAACCGCGCATACCACCAGCCTGGGTGTGAACCCCACCTGGTCCCGGGCCCCTTCCGGTTGGCCCATCCTCCTGGTAGACATAGTGGCTATTCCAAAGGCAGGAAATATGGGCTCCGGCCACGGCTTCCGGACCCCTACTCACTCTGCCCACGCGCCCTCCACTTTCCAGATGTCGACAGTCTGGAGCCGCAGCTGGACTGCGGAGCCCAGCAGATCACGGTGTCGCTGGACAGGTGTCAGCTGGAAGGCCTGGGTTTCAGAGACGAGGTCAGAGCTTACCTGCAGAACCAGAGCTGCAGCAGCATCATACAAAGAGAAGAGAGGAACTCGGTGTCCGTGACCAGTCCTACTCGGGCCAATGCCTGCGGGAACATTCTAGAGGTGAGTGGTGTTCCCACCAGATCAGAGGGTGAGACCTGGGCTGGAGGGGGCCGTACCAGGAGCTGTGAGACCTTGGGAGGTCACTTAGCTTCTCCGGGCCTCCGCGGGTATGTGAGATTCACACGCTAGCTCATGTAAAGAGCTCAACGCAGGTCTGATGCCTTGAGCTCAGTAAGCGTAAGCCACGATTGCATTTGTTTTAATTTGGTGATGATGGGGGAGGGGTTGGCAGAAGAGCATGGTGCTTCCTAACTCTCCCCAGGGGTGAGTTTTTTTTTTTCTAGTTTTTGATCTGGGGGTCCTCACTTCCCGTCCCATAAAGTATCAGTGCCACTGAGGGAGGAGGCCCATCTGCCACCTTGAGATCAGAAGACAGGGTGGTGGCAAGATGGAGGACTTGAATTCGAGACAGACCTACACACACGTCCACAGAAACCTATGTGGTCTTGTTTTTTATGCCAAAGAAAAATGGAACCCATGCGATCTACAAAAACACCCTCTCCTTGTTCAACGACTTCATCATCAGAGACACCAAGGTCATCATCAACTTCCAGTGTGCCTACCCACTGGACATGAAAGTCGGTCTCCAATCTGCCCTGCAGCCCATTGTAAGGTATGGCACCGACCCTTGCCCTCTGACCCATAACCCTGACATTGGTCACGCTCACGTCTTAATGATACCCACAGGAGCTTCCTGCAGGAGCGTCCATTCTTTTAGTCATTCATTCTGCAAAAGTCATTGATCGGATATTAGTATTAAATGCACAAGGCAGACAGAGAACAGTTTGTGGATATCAAAGATGGTTACTCTGAAGCAATGCAGCAACATGAAACAGTGTTAATTAAATGTGCTGAGAAACAAAAATACATGACACTTTCATTTATCTTGAGGAAGAAAGACATTAAACAACTAATCGTACCAATAATTACTTGTAAGTCAAGTGAATGGAACGGAGGAGAAACATAGGGTGCCGTAGGATCGGATCAAAGCAGGGGTGAAGGGGATGGTGGAGGAGGAAGGCTTCCCTGCAGGTGTGGGATTTAAGCTGGGTCGGCTCCGATTGGCTAAACAGCACCCCCAACTCACCAGAAATAGAACCACAATAGCAGTTTGGGTGGGGTTCTGTTAGGGCGGTAGGTTTTGTCTGTTGTCACCGTGCCGGGAATGAGGCCCCATTAAATGGACCCCTCAGCACTCGTAGACTTGCCAGGGGCCTTTCTGAGAATGTCAGAAATCCGGGATGCCCTTCCCATTCCCTCACTGCCTTCTGGGCTCAGAGAATGGAAGGATTAGAAGAATCGCACATTTTCTAGTTTGATGCTTTTCAGACCGTACTGCGTTGGGGCACAAGGTTCATAAAGAATACAAATTAAAACCATTCATCTTGTTAAAATCGGCGTTTTGCTGAAGACAGTGGAGTGGAAAATTGCTAAACTGCTGCTGAAAATCATGACCTTGCAGACCTGGTCCCAAGCCCCATCCTGCAGAGATGAGGGAGACGTGCACTTGGAGCGAAGGTGCTCTGTGTGGTCCGTGAGGTGGGGAGGATGGGCGGATACCCTGGAGATAGGCCCGTCTGTTTGTCACGTGTGGAGCCTAGAAGACTCGAGGGAACGATCGAGTAGTTTCTTCAAGGATCCAAGATGTGCCTCACTTCACACGAGAGTGGGGCTCGATTTCTTTTGTTCTTACCGGTCGAAACCTGATGGCTCCTCTCCTCTGTGTTCCTTGTCTCAGCTCCATCAACATCAGCCTGGGCGGGGATGGAGAGTTTACGGTCAGGATGGCCCTCTTCCAAGACCAGAGCTACACGTCGCCTTACGAAGGGGCTGCAGTGGTGCTGTCTGTTGAGTCCATGCTCTACGTGGGCGCCATCTTGGAGAGAGGGGACACCTCCCGGTTTAAGCTGCTGCTGAGGAACTGCTATGCCACCCCCACTGAAGACAAGACTGACCCCGTGAAATATTTCATCATCAGAAACAGGTGTTAGACCGCTTGGGGGTTATCTTTTGGCCTTTGAGGTTTGGCGGTAAAATGATCCTTTCATCCCTGCCTGGCAGTGGTGTCAATTGGTTTATGACTTTCGGAAAATAATTTGGTGTTATGTGTCGTAACTAGGCTAGCCTTTGACCTAGGAATATCACTCCTGAAATTTCAGCCTAAAGCATTAATACGACGTAGGTGGGCAGGGTAAAGAAATGGCAATTATTTTTCATGTCAGTATTCT
This sequence comes from Pteropus alecto, assembly GCF_000325575.1. Lineage (NCBI taxonomy): Eukaryota > Metazoa > Chordata > Mammalia > Chiroptera > Pteropodidae > Pteropus > Pteropus alecto. The sequence goes on along the minus strand of NW_006435763.1, from coordinate 7,141,173 downwards.
TTATAACTACAGCAATAGGTTCACTGTTCGACATGGGGGCTCTGTGACGTACTGATGGACTGTGACACAGATGTCAACACTGATCGATCAACAAGAAACCAGCATGACGAGTGTTATGGGACAAAATATTATTGACTATCAAGAACTGGCAAAAACAAAGGGAAAATACATATCTGTCTATCATGATTCAGACCGTGGTAATAATCCTAGCTAATATTTCTGATTGCGTTTGACTATGGGCCAAGCACCGTGCTAAGCCCTGTACGTGGATTATCTCGTTAAATGCTCCCATCGAGCCTAGGAAATGCATATTCCCGTCTCCACCCTACAGATAAGAAAAGTGGGGTTCGGTAAGTGGTCACTTAGCTAGGAAGTGGGTCTGGCTGGAATTCGAAACCAGTCTGTCTCACTCCAGAGACCATGCTCCAAAAGACGTGAGCCATGTGAGCTTGTGGACAGCGTCTTAGAGGACACTTAAGGAATACGAGTTCGTGTTGTTGGGAGGAGGGAATCCTGGAGTGGAGGGGTTCTTTAATTCTCTCTGGTGCTGTTTTTATACTGGGCACAGGGTCTCGGGGCCCTTGAGCTCTTTTCAAAGTTAGACCCTTGCCCGTGTCGCCCTCCCAGCTGCCCAAATCAACAGGACTCCACCATCAACGTAGAGGAGAATGGGGTATCCTCTGAAGGCCGGTTCTCTGTGCAGATGTTCATGTTTGCTGGAAATTATGACCTAGTTTTCCTGCACTGTGAGGTCCATCTCTGTGACTCCCTCCAGGAACAGTGCCAGCCAGTGAGTGTGTCTTTGCGTCGGACTCTTTGGAGCCTGACGTGGGCCCTGGTACCTGGCAGGCTCTTCATATGTAGTTATGGGAATTATAAATGAATGGAAAAAAAGGAGGGAAGGAGGGAAGAAGGAAGAAAGGAGGAAAAAAGTTGGATAGATGAAGAGGTGGATGGAAGAGTGGAAATGGATAGTGATGATGGTTGTTCAATATTGTGAATGTAATTAATGCCACTGAATTATACACTTTAAAATGGTGAAAATGGCAAATTTTCTGTTTCATATATGTTTATACACATAAAAACATACACATAGAAGGAAGGAAGGAAGGAAGGAAGGAAGGAAGGAAGGAAGGAAGGAAGGAAGGAAGGAAGGTGAATGGATGGACTTTAAGCCTCAAAAAAGCCCACATATAAGCAATTATTGTGTCCCTCGAAGGCAGATCACATGAAGGAGCCTGTTCACTAGGTTTCCTTGACGCAAGACGTATTTTAGATGATTATAATAATAGTCGTCTTTTTGAGCGCTTACTCTGTATCAAGCACTGTGCTAAAACTTTCTAACTTAATTCTCACAACAAGTAGATTCTTTCATTGACCTCATTGTACAGATGAGGACGAGACTCCGGTGCCCATGCTTGGAACTCCTTTTTGGCCCTGCCTGCTCATAGTTGGCATTTGCCGAGTGCTTTCTACGTGCCTGGGCATTGCAGACACACCTCGTGTTAACCTTCCCAATCAGGGAGGCATTATTTAATAACAGTAGAGAGGTAAGGTCATTTGTCCCAAATTAGTCCGCTAAAAGACAGTGGAGAAGCAATTCTCACCCAGGTGTATTGGCCACAACAGGGAGAATATTCTGGATTGAGATCATTGTAGCATCGGAGTTAGGGCCGTACGGTGGATGGGCCCCGTTCTTGGGCCAGACTAGGATCCTAATCTTCCTTTAAATTTTGAAATCATGACAATTCTGTATCCCCACAGTCTTGTTCAAGAAATCGGCTCCGCAGTGAAGCAGAGGTGATCAACCCAGCAATGATTCTAGATTTGGGACCCATCACTCGGAGAAGTAAGTGTCACCAAGGCCTGGTGTCAAACCCAGGCTGAGTGCTGACAGTTAACCCCGGATGCTGGGGGGTCACCAACCTAACAAGGTAGAACCTTTTCTGCCTCCTCAGTGCTCTCGTTGGTGAATCGGTCTGTCCGTGAGGCGCTGGGGGCCTCTGCCGTTTGAGCGGGGCCTCCTGTGTGCTGGGGACCAGGCCAAGGCCCCTGTACCCATCGACTCACATAATCCTCCCTGACTGTGTCCACTTTGCAGGCGAGACGCCGAAGCTCAGAGAGATGAAGCGACTTGCCCACAATCGCCCGGCTCATGAGCAGCTGGAGCTAGAGTGGAACCCAGCTCGATCTGATCCCAAAGCCTGTGTCCTTACCCTTGTCTCTCTGGCCAGGTCCCCATAACTCGGTCCCTTGGGGCTGAAGCCTAAGTCCTAACCCAACTTTGTTTTCTGGCGATGGACTGTGTTTCTCAAAATCTAGCTACAGCATCGGGGTGTGCTGGAGGGGAGGCTTTCCGGCTGCTCCCAAAATTTTTATTCCTCCTATCCATTGGCATGGAGGAGTCAGAAAACCCAAATGAATGAAAACGTTTGAAAGCATTTTTTTTTTTTTTTTGTCCTAAAGAAATGGGGACATAGTCATAATAGTAGAGTATTCACAACAGCGATGACAACACGTCGTGGCTGGCACTGTGCGAGGCACATCTAAGCGTTCCATCGCACGGCACGCTCCCGGCCGTCTCGGGAAGTCAGCATCACGGCCACTTCCACTGTCCGAGGCTGCCTTGTGAGGAAGGCTCTGCCCGAGTCATCCTGCCCCTTCACTGAGCCCTCCCTGGAAGCCTCGCGCGGTGTCACAGGGTAGCTGGAACGTCCACTTTGGAGCCAGATGGGCTGGGGTTCGCATCCCAGCTCCGTCGCTTAGCAACGGGGAGAAGTCGGCCGGTCCCTGACAGCACTGAGCCTCAGTCTCCTCATCCATTAGACAGGGGATGGGAACCCATTCCTCGCAGCTCTGTGAGGGTGACGTTTCCTGTGCGCGGGATGTGTTTAGAAAGGCACCTGTCAGATTCTAGGTGCCTCCACAGTATGGACTGTCGGTGGCTGTGGCTGCCGGGTCCGGAGGGACTCGGAGCAGCTGTGGCCGCAGAGCCGCAGCCAGCAGAGCGTGACTGAGGAAAACCCTCACCTTCTCCTCTTGCCTCCAGGTGCCCCGTCTGCTGGTGCCATGAACGGAACGCCCCGCACCGCAGGTACCTCATGCTCTCCCGCCTGTCCCACAGGCCTCCCTCCCGACGCCCCCTCTCTCTGCCAGAGCCTATCCGTTCAGCCCCTTGGGGGGCCACAGTCTAGCAGAAGAGCTGGCCGTTTATGACAAATAGTTATCCAGGGCCTACTGTGCACCAGGTCGTGTTCGAGGCGCTGAGGACATAAGGGTGAATGACATGGGCCGGATGCCTGTCCTCACAGAGCTTACGTTCCTGCATGTTCCAGGAACATTCCTGGGAGCCGACACCTTATACCTCCACTTACATCTCACTGGCCAGTGCTTAGTCACATGGCCACACCTGGCTGCAAAGGAAGCTGGGAAATGTAGTCTTTATTCTGGGTGGCCGTGTCCCCAACTAGTGTTTGATGGTTCTATTAATAAGGTAGGAAGGAAGAAGGAATACCGGAATGGATAGATGGCTAGAAAAAAATTACATAGGCGGTGATATTTAAATCAAATGAGTAAAAGGAGCCAGCTGGGGACATATTACAGGTGCCAGCCCTACAGGTTAATGAATGACTGCGGAAACGAGACAGGTGCATAAGCAAACTAATCATAACCGAGTGGACAGTGCAGAAGGAAAGTCTGCCCAAGTGACTAAGGTCTAGGACGGGCCGTGGGTTCTGGAGCCTTCTGCAAGAGGAGGGCACGGGTCTGAAGCGGCACAGAGTCCCGCGGGAGGGCACTGTGGTTCTCGTCATCCCCTACCTGCTTGATGCTTGAATTAACTGCACACCAATCGACTGCTTTCGATGCTTGAATTAACTGCACACCAACCTATGTTTCATAATTATAAACTGGCGGCCATACGCTAATATTTCTGAAAATTATGATATTCTTCTCCCCCTCCCTTCTAGAAGGTTAGCAAGTGACTCTGAAATTTCAGGGCTGGGGAGCTGTCATAATCTGGCAGTGTGGCAGGAGGGGGTACAGATGCCTCTCCCAGGCCCCCCAGTACAAGGCAGCTGTGATCCAGCTCGCATGCTGTTCACTAGCACCGAGCGCACAGTGATGTCCAAAGAGACGTGATCCCAGCCCCCCAGAGCTTAGAGTCTAATTTTTAAAGCCAACACTTACATGGTGTTTACCCCGTGCTATCTAAATGCCTGATGTGAATCCGCTCACTGAAGCCTTACAGAACCCCCACGAGGCGGTAGCCGCTAGTAAAAATAGTACTACTTGCGTACGGGGAGACGCAGGCACAGAGAGGTTGCATGGTTCGCCTGGACCTGCACAGCTGGTTGTAGAGCTGGGATACGAGGCTAAGTGGTCAGGCCGCAGAGGCAGCGCTTTCTGACCACTGTGTCTTTCTGCCTCTGCGGGATCAGTCAGAGTAAGTGATGCGAGCTGCCGTGACAGACAATTCTCAACTTCCTGTGCCCTGACTTAATAGCTTATTTCCCACTGAATCACTGGGGAGCGGGGCAGGGGTCGTAGTTCCGTGCCTTGCAGTCGTCAGGAACTCAGGTTCCTGCTTTCTCGTCACTTCTGGCCACTCCACTCTCCGCTGCAAGTTCTCTCTTGGGTCCTCTGCATTGGGTCCCTAGATGGTGGATATGAGAGCATGGAAAATCATATAGGAGGTTGTAAGGGCCAGGCCTGGAAATGGCACATGACTTCTACTCACGTCCTGCTGGCCAGATTCAATCACAGGGTCCTACCGACCTGCGAAGGACGCTGGGAAAAAGTACCTTCCGGTGTGCCCGGAGGGACGTGAAGGGGTATTTGGTGGCTAGATAGCTTTGCCTTTACCACATGACCCCTTCGTCACCTCCCGGGGGCTGCAACCCAGACCAGATATTAAGGACACTCTGCGTTTGTCACCCTCGTGCAACAGAAGACAGAGAGGCCAGCCTGCTCTGGCTCCTCAGTTCCAAAGGCTGACACCTGACGGTCATCTCCCTTGCATTTCAGGGTTCCTGGTGGCCTGGCCTGTGCTCCTCCTGCCTGTCCTCCTGGCTGGGCTGTTGTGAGCTCAACTGGACGTCTGGCCTTGAAGCCCGCATCCTTTCTCTGGAGATGGCTTCCAGTCACCCTTTTCGCCCTGCTGGATCTCTCTTCAGACCCCAGATGGCCTGGGTGCCCACAGATCCCCGGCTGGGCGAGGTTTGGGGAGAGGGGAGCCTTTGCATACCCCTGTCAGGGCGTCTGTATATCCCTCTCTACCCTGGTGGGGGCCTGGCCTGGGCTGACTTTCTCATTCTTTAGCAGGATCTTGAAAGCAGATTTGCTGGGTGCCTCCGTGGCTCCAGGCTCTACCCGAAGTGTAGCACGCCTCTGTAACTCCCGGGAAGAGGGACCGTGTCACTGGGGGTAGGGGAGTGAGATTAGCTCATCAGACGCACCTCCTGCGGCCCCTTCCTAAGCACCCCCTGTCCTCGCTGCTGATGAATTGAACAGACTGAGCCTTGCTTTCACTCTGCTTCCTCTGACGTATTTCCATCGTGGTCTTGACAATCGCCCTGGGAACATGTTGAGAAGGGACCACTTTCAGAGGACCTGCTCCAGGAAAGACCGTTCCCCGTCGCACCCCTGTCCCCTGCCACACCGAACGTGCTTCGATGTGCCTAAAACTACACCAACGCCACCCCCTGGGACCTGGCTGCTAGGGGAACTGCTCGGTTTGGGTACAGCAACGCTGTCGCCCCAGAGTGCACCCCTAGCTGTAGAGTGGTGGGCTGAGCGGGGAGCCCCAGCAGAGTGGTGCCCCGATCCTGCAGCGGGAGGTGGCAACGGGGTCTGGGTGAGAGGGGAAGCCCTTTCTGGAAACCTCTACGAGCCCTCACAAAGCACTCCTCGACGAAGCCACACGTAGAGAACGCGTCCCTTTCCCAAAGCTGGGCCCGGCCAGGCTGGCCTCGGGGAAAATGACCTGATCACGCCAGGCCGCTTGGGGGGCGGGGTGGGGGCAGCAGAGCCTGCTTCTCTGCTGGAAAGGGACTTTCCACCACTGCAACTTGCCGCCTTGTTCAGAGAAGGAGTCTTTGCAAGAAACAGAAAGCCACTCCGATTCACTCAGGCGAAAAGGGAGTTAATTACAAAGACACAGAGCACAGAGTCCCAGGACAGACGATGCAACCTGGCTGCACGCGACAAACCCCTAGAAACCAAGGTCTGTCTGTCTCTCCCTCTGTCTCTCTTCCTGACACTACACGGCCTTCTCATCCGCTTCTCCTGATGTGTCTCCTTCCTGCGCCCCTCTCTCTGAAAGGGGCTCGTCCTGTTTATTCATCATCCCTTGACTTAATATGGGCACTGCAGCCTCACGTCGCTTCCTAATTCGGGGCCACAGAGACGAGCGTCTTGCTAGTCCACATCCCAATAGCATGGGGGCGGGGGGTCTGATGCCCCTGCTTGGGTCCGAGTGTTTCCCCTGGTCTAGCTGTCCGGGGCCAGGTGAGTGGGCTCATCTCACACGAACATCACCGATGGGTCCAAGCTGAGGGCAGACATCCCAAAAGGCCACTACGATGGTGGTTTCATTAGAAGAGAGAGGCTCCTGGGAGGGACTGCGGATTCCAGTTTCCCAGTGAGCGAGAAGATTCAGAGCTACTACTTCCCAAGGGAGGCAGCACGAGGAAGAGGCCTGCCCGAACGAGAGGTCAGGGGGTCCCAGCCCTGTCCCCTGTCTGTCGGAGGCCCAGGGGCTGGGCGAGAGTGAGCGTCTCAAACATTTACAGAGGATGCCTTGCTTTAAATACAGTGCTGCACGCACATTCGATATGCACAGATTAAAACCAAAGGGACTGTTGTGGATGCGGGGCAGGGGGCTTAGCTTCCCCGTTCTGTGAGTCCCTCCTCCTCAGGCCCTCAAAGAGACTCCGGGATAACCCACGAGGTGACCAAGGTCAAAGCTTTAGAAGTCCTTCTAATGTCCCTTCCAGTGTAAATACATGGCCTTCTACTTAACTAGGGCCACCCTGGCTATCTATCTATCTGCCTCTCTGTCCATCCGTCTGTCCATCCATCCATCCAACCATCCATCCATCCATCCATCCATCCATCCATCCATCCATCCATCCATCATCCATCCATCATCCAACCATCCATCCATCATCCATCTATCCATGCATCCATCTATCCATCTATCCATGCATCTATCTATCCATCATCCATCCATCCATTTATCATCCATCCATCTATCCATGCATCCATCCATCCACTCAGCAAACAGTTACCATCCACCCCTCATCCATCACCCATCCATCCATCCTTCCTGTTCTTCCCCACACCCATCTATCTACCTACATATCTGTCACCCAGCTAGTTATAGCTTTTTGTTTTCTACAAATGGAGATGCTCTATGAGTAACGATCTCTGAATGTCCAGCCTACTTCATTCACTGCATCGATACTCATCTGCTGAGCAGCCATTATAAATAACGAAATGCAGTCCCCGCCCTGTAGAGGTTTGAATCTGGTGGAACGCAAACACATACACGAGGCTTAAAGGCAGATCCCACTCAGACACACAAACCCACCGGCCCTCGGACGCAGGGCTCGTACACCCATACCAAAACGCACATCCTAACAGATTTGCCTATCAGCCTCACCTGCCCAGAAACCATCTATCCCACCCCCTCCACACATCCGACATTGAAGATAGTAGGTACTATTATCATCCTGTTTAGAGAGGAGTAAACCAAAGCTTAAAGAAATTACTCACCCAAAGCCTCCAGCATTTAAATACTGAATTCAGGGCTTGACCCCAGGTAGCCTGAATTTGGAGCAGATGCTCTTAACCAGATACTGTATTCTGCCTTTGTCTATATACAACAACAAACACATGAAGCCATTCATCTATTCATACACGTACCATCATACAAACACAGACTTGCTCGCATACAGGCACATGGGAATACACACACATGCATTGACAAATGTGGACAGACACACACATTTGCCAACACAGAGGCCCTCACACATACACAGGCATCGACATTCATGGCGCACAGATGATAACATACACACACTGAGACACACACACATACACACACATGGTTGCTTAGATGCAGACATGTGCACCTTAGTACAGAAAAAAACCCCACAGGGACACACATCCTATGCTGCACACACACACACACACGCAGAGAGGCGTGGATACAT
>NW_006435763.1:7125599-7132496 GCF_000325575.1 Pteropus alecto | reverse complement strand
TGGGGCCACCAAAGAACGAACCCCAGCCAGCCCGACTCGCTTCGTAACCTCTCCTCGCCCATCCTCCTCCTCCTCCTATAAAGGCCAGAAGTTGCCTTTTTCTAACCCTTCCTCCGCACAGGGGATCCTTTCTAGAACTCTACTAAGAAGACCCACTTTTCTTCCACCCCACTGACCTCGATCTTTCCAAGCTACTGTCCTCTCTCGCCTGGACTGTCACGATGCTCCCCAGCTGCTCCTTCTCCGGGCTCCCCTTCCCAATCCGTTCCCAATCCGCAGCGAGTGAGCATTTAAAGCAAACTCGCTCCTCTCTCTAAATCCCCCCAGCAGCAACTTACCTTTGTGGGATAAGGACGGACTGCTAGCTGGTCATCCACCGTCCGAGCTCTGCCTGTTCTTCAGCCTTAGCTCTCCTACTTACCCCCTTCCTACCCCACATTCTGGGGTTCCCTGCCCTGTTCCCCTTCACCCTGTGCTGCCTTTGCAGGTGCTTTTCCTGCCACTGGGAGGGCCCTCCCCCCTCTGGAACTGGTGACCCTCGTGCGCCTTAGGGTCGTTTCTCCTGTGAAGCCATCCTGACCCTCCTCCCCGGTCTAGAGCTGATCACGCTCCTTTGCGACCCCTTCGCCTTCACAGAATCTTATTGTCACACCCATCACCTGCACCTGCGATGATCTGTTTCCACACCTGACGCCCGGCCCCCACCCGAGACTGTTGTTAGTTCCTTGAGGACATGACTGGCTGAGTAAATGAAGACACAAGCTGCTTCCCTCTTATATATATATCTCTTGACTTCCTAAAGCATCATGCTGTTGTCTACCAGGAGGGAAAGAAACAGCTTAATATCGGAAATAAAGGAGACGCGCCCACTCGGGCAGTTGTGTAGAAGAGCCACGTCGGAACGTGAAGCAGGGATTCTGGCCTCCATCCCAGACGCGCTCTCTTGCCCCACTGCCAGCCGAGCTCAGAGGGTCGTGTTCCTTCCCCCTTAGTTCCCATCTTCTGCGGCTTCTGGGGAGGTTGGTTGGAAATTTGAGTGGTTATGGGTAGGGAGCAAACAGAGTGAGTTAAAGAGCGATCACTACTTAACAGCAGGGGGAAAACCCCAAAACCAAACCTGCAAAGAGCTTGAGTGACTAAATGCATTTAGTGGCTGGAAGGGAGGAAAAATTATTTTTCCTCTACCCTTCTAAGTTCTTCGCTGAAACCACATTGTAATTTAGAGAGAGGAAAAAAAAAGTAACAGGGGAGAAACAAACTGAACTTTAATAACATGTATAATAACATATATACCTCCTGTATACATGGGAGAGATCCCGGAAAACCGAGAGACTCCCAGAAATGGCCCAAGCCACCACCTTAAATACCATCTCCAGCTAAAGACAAAACACGACATTGCAGGGAAAGGAAGGCCAGTTATAACAGGTTGCCAAAAAAGCACAGTAAACCGAGAGAAGATTTAAGCTTTTGCCATCTCCGTTGATAAAGAGTTTTAGAGTCTGAGTCATCCTCCTCGTACAGAGAGGAAGACACCCTGACAAATGGAGATTCCCCTCACTCATGTAGGTGTCTCTTACAAAAAGGACCTTCTACTCGTTTTTTTTTCGGAGCTGCTTCTGTATCTGCCATTTCTTAAAAACCAGCTCAAAATAATAAAAAGAGGCGTACATTTAGGGTGGCCAGTTCTGCTCCCTTTCACGGCCAATGAGCCATCAAATCTTCGAAAGTCACAGAGAGGGACTTTTAAAAACACGCGGATCAGAGAAAGCATTTGTTGTGGTCGTGCAGCCAACAGCCGGATTCTGGGGTCCCTGGTCTGGGAGAGGGACTGACTATCTCCGCTCGCAGAGTTCTTTGAACCTCGACTTGGGTTGGCAGGGCACGGGAGGGCCCTGGTGGTACATATCTTATTTCAGTGCCTAAAGCTGGCTCTGAACTCATCGAGAAGAGCTATAATTTCCAAGGGCAGAACCCTTGGGTTCTGGGTCCGCCTTGCCAGCGCTCCTCACTCCTTGTGTTTAAAATGAGAGGAGGAGATGAGCTAGAGAAAGCGATGACGGACGCGAAGTCACTCTGCAACGCGGAACGCGTCACGCGGATGACGACCGCACCATTATCACCACATCATCGTCGCTGCTACCATTATTATCCCCACGGTCACGTGTTAGGCTGCTTCTCCCATCTCTTTATTCGACCCACTACCTCCTAGATGTGATCGAAAGGAGAACGTTTTTCAGAATTTCGCATTTGCCGGAAATCAAACCTGGAAGGAAGCCCGCCCCTCCCCCCACGCCCAGCACACGGAATAATCCTTTACGAACACTTACTACGCACGAACCAGTGCGCCAGACCCCTTCACATGGTCATCGAACTTCGTCCTCACATTAACCCTCTCAGATAGGTGCCACTTCACAGAGGAGGAAACTGAGGCACGGAGAGGTTTAAGGAACTCGTCGGCATACAACGACACATGCCCGTCGTTGGCTTAGTGCCCTCGGGTAGGTCAGCATTTCAGTCTTCACGTTTTACAGACGAGGGAGCTGAGATTTTGGGAGCTCAAGGCTGCACAGTGTAAAAGCTAATAAACAGAAATCCCGTTGATGCTGAGGTTGGGAGGGCCTACAGGGGGCGCCCTTGTGCCCTGTGTAGATGGCGGAGGTGGGGGAGACCCCACCAGCTCTCCCAACTTCCTTGTCTCCTCTATAAAACAGCAGCCTCTCCTTTGTTTCCCGAACGGGTGTGTGGTTCACCGTCAGGTCGCACTGCCCACGTTGCAATTCTCTGTTGTTCCTGGATACACCCATTTTTGCTGGAGGGATGCCTGGCGGACTGTTTGTTTCAGGTCAACAACAGCGAGGAAATGGTAGAATCCAAGATGTGGATTTCGGTTTTTGCTCACATTTAGAATATGTGCTCTTTCTGCCCCACCGTGCTGCCTCTCTGCATGATCCCGGATGGTTCGCGATGATCACTAAAACGCTACATCGGAACTGTGGCGGGACATGTGCACGGCGTATTCGCGTGTGCGCATGCGCATGTGCCTGTATGCGTGCACGAATGCACGCGTGTGCGCACGGGTGTTTGGATATGTGCACCTGTGTGTGGTGCCAGCCACTAGTTAACTGTGGCAAGGCTAAATGGCATAAAAACCACTCACTCTTCCCGAGACAGCCTTTCGCACCCAGCAGGAACTCAGAAGTCAGAGGACCTGGGAGACCCAGAGATGTGCAGAAGATCTCATCCTCATGGACACCCAGAGGGCACCGCATCAGGAATTGAGAAAGGCATATTTCAGTCTGACGTCTGCTGAGGCGCAAGCTCAAGAACGGCACTTAACTTCTCTCGGGTCATCTGTAAATTAGGATAATGATGCTCTTTCATGATACTCACTGATCTGTGACTGTCAGGGACAGGCTGTGGCTGTCAAACCTTCTGCCCCAGCAGGGTTCTCTTTGATCTCGCCTGGAGTTATGTCAGGACAGGTCTCCATTGGTCAACTTGGCCTCAGAATTCTCCCACGGTTCAGGACCTGGGAGAGCACCTCTGGTCCAGAAATGCAGCTGAGAGCCGTTCAGAGCTCAGAGGTGACAGGGGCTGAAAGCTCTTCCTCCACTGATTCCTTCGAGAGCTTTCTGAAGAGCCTGGGTGAGCCAGCGCCTTCTCTAGTCTCTCCTTGCTCCGTGGGGACTCGAGGGGACTGGTTCCCTGGTCAAGTGCTCCCCTCTGCTTGCATCTTCTCAGGCAGAAAAGTAGCACTTAGGGCTTCGTCCTCAAAATAGTCATGGCCGTGTCGCTCTTGCCGGTGATGACAGTAATCCGACCTTGATGAAAAAGGCGATGTCACTTGGGAGCCACGTGACATTTTCACGATATTTTTATTGACGTGTAATCTACATACGATGCGCATAGCTCACACTCTCACGCTCTCATGAGACCAGTTCCCACTTCAAGAAATAGAACAGTCCCCACTCCCCAGAATTCCCCCACGCCTCCCAAAGGCAACCAGTGTCTCAGTTCCTGGCACCATAGAAGAATTCTGTCTGTTTATGTGAGAGGAATCTCACAATATCTGTGTTCCGAGTCCAGCTTCTTGTGGGCACTGTGATCTTTGTGTACTCGATCCATGTTGCTGTGTTTAATTACGGGGTGATCGTCCCACTTACTGACATTATTCTGTTGGGAGGATATGACCTGATTTATCGGTCCTTTCTTCTGTGGATGGGCACGTGGGTTGCTTCCTGTTTTCAGCTACTGCGAAGCATGCTGCTTTCTCGCATACACCTCTGGTGAGCTCAGGTTCCCACGAAGGGTGTATATGCAGGTTTACTAGGCAGAGCCAAGCAGTGTTCCAAGGTGGTTGTACTTTTACCAGACGTATGCCTTACTGGTCACCCCTTTACGCATAGCATCGCGTCCACACCTTTAAATTGTTAGCACTGAACGAATGTTAGCTAATATTGCTGTTGTCGTGAGAAACAGTCTTTAAGTTTCTCTCTCCAAAATTCCGTGATTTTGAGAAGTCGGATTTCCTGACTCTTATCCTGCAGGTGTCCCCAAGGGCTCTAAATCCCCATGGGAATAGGGCACTTGGCAGGCCCAGTTTCCGGGCCCCTAAGAACCTATGGTCCCCGGGCTGTGAAGACCCTGCTCTCTACTGAATGGCCAGTAGAGGGCACTGTGGGAACATGTCCAAAGAAGGAGGGAGGCGTTGGCCGGAATCAGATAAGGTCAGAGCCCCAGGGGTCTTCATTTTGAAGACCCGAAACTTCATTTTACAGAGGAGCAAACAGATGCCCAGACGGGAGACCCGACTTGCCCAAGGTCGCACAGCGACTGTGCGGCTGGCAGAGATGACTCTTAGCTTCTTGGCATCCTCCACGCTGCGGGCAGTTGCCAGGCGCTGGATGGCAGGCTGCCCGCGGGCGCCGTAGGCTGCATCCTTGATCCTGCTGAGGCTCGTCTGCCAAACCCCACGCTGCCCCGACTCCCCCTACTCCCTGAGAGCAAGGATCCAGATTTTGGGTGCCGGACGGAGCACATATTTGATTCCGCGACGATCTCTGAAGGAGCATTTTACTTTTCTTTCTTTTCTTTTTTTTTCTTTTTCTTTTTTGCATTTTACTTTTCTTTCATTTTCTTTCTTTCTTTTCTTTTTTTTTCTTTTTTTTGCATTTTCCTTTTCTTTCTTTTTCTTTCTTTCTTTTTTTTTTTGCATTTTACTTTTCTTAATAATGGCTACCAGTTATTGGCAACTTTCTAGTGGCAGATATTGGGCTGTGGGCACTGCGTGCATTATCGGATTGAATCCTGAAAGCAGAAACGCTGTGAGGGGTCGATTTTCCCCTCTCTCCTGGGAGTCTCTTCCTGATGGTCCCCCTGAGAGACCTCTCTCCACCCATATCCTCTCTGTCATGGCACCCACCTTATTTCCTTCCTCATGGCTTATAATTATGTCGATAACAATTTGGCTGATTTATTTGTCCACTTATTTATGTTCTGCTTCGACTCCTCCCTTCCTCCCAGGAAAACTCCAAGAAAGAAGGATTCTGGAGCTCGACAGGCCCGGGTTCAAGTCCCAGCCGGTCCCCTCGCGAGCATTCTGATCTCGTCTTAGTCATGCAAGCAGTCTGAGGCCGTTTCTCCCTTTGTAAAATAGCGATTTCATGCTGTGTTTTACGAGTAGGCAGGTGTCCTCTTCCACATCACTTCCATGTGGCCACCCATCTTATATTCGATGACCCTCAGTGACAGGGGTCTCACGACAAGGCAGCCTGGAGAAGGCAGCCTAGCTGGGCATTCCAAGGTCGGCCAGTCATAAGTGACTTTGGGCAAGTCAGAACTTTCCGGATCCTCAATTTCTTCTTCTGTAAAGTGGCGATGGCGGTGATAATACTCATCCCACGGGATTGCCGCGAAGACGAAATGAGATCATGTGTGATTTAGGGGGCTGGCATGTGGTAGGTGCTTACTAAACGTTAGTTTCCTCGCCTCATTCCTTAGAAAGGGAAAATGACTCTAAAAGCACCTTTTTTGCACATTTAATGATATCTGAAGTTGTGATGTGTTTTATAATTGATGGCATGTCATAGTTTGGAGGCATTTTTTTTTTTTTTTTAACTCTTAGAAAATAATGGTGCATTTTATAACCAACGTCATCTTAGATTCGATGAGATGTGACAGTTTGGTGCCAGGGACAATATTCAAATCCAGGTCTGTCTGACTCCCACGGGGCGCCTCATACCACCCATTTCTGGAGAGGAGAGTCAGGTCACGGAAGAAGCCACTGTGAACACAACAGACCGGGGAAGGCGGGCAGTGTGTTCAAACTAAGACCTGTCCAAGCAGAGCTGCCCGGAACGGCCCCACTGCTCAGCTGGCCATTGAATTGGAAGTGGTTTGCCACGCAGGCCTCTCTGAATAAGACATCCACAGGCACTGGGCAGGTGGCTCTCTCAGAACCCCCGCCCTGCCCCCAGCCAAGCCAAGCAAAAGCTTCAAAACTGCTCAGGGCCAAGTCCAAGTGCTGTGTGTACATGCCTGGGGCAAGAGGGAGGGTCTGGGGCTGAATTAAACAAAGGCGTTTATTACCCACTATGGTCTATAGGTAAGTCTGGAGGTGGTACCTGTAGCTGGTTGAGAGGACACTACATTTACTGAGTTTCTACTGAGTTCACAGCATTGGGCTAGGCTTTTGGACAAAGACAACGATTTAGCTCCTCACCACCCTATGAGGTCAGTATTATTATTAACTAAACTCATTAACAGATAAGGAAAACATCTATAAGGTTAAGAAACTCGTCCAAGATCACACAGCTAGAAAGAGGCAGAATTTCAGCCATCGAAAAGTTGGCAGAAATGACCAGTTCTAAGCAACGAATGGCCCGACTTCGTCGCTCT
>NW_006435763.1:7117454-7125587 GCF_000325575.1 Pteropus alecto | reverse complement strand
TGCTCCTCAAATTCTGACCGTTCTCTTTGCAACGTGGACCTCGTGTCCAAGAAAAGCTAGACACAGGGGCGCGAACCCCTAGACACCAGCACTTTTGGGGGGATAGACTTTGCAGCAGAATGCACCGGCCGGGCCTGCTCAGCCCAAGTTCTTAACTCCTTTGCTCCCCGGTTGCCAAATCTGAGGAAGGGGGATAACCCTCCAACTACTGGGGAGAAGAGACTAAGAAGATGCTCTAAAGCCAGGGGGGGCCATGGTCGAAGGAGAGCGCGTCGGCACCATCCCCACTGGGTCGGCACTGTCTGTCCCCACTGCAAAGTCACGACTTAGGCACGTGGTTTTCCAGACCCTAATGGAACTGAAGAGAAGAGGAAACTGGAAGGTTTGAACCCAGGAGACCGGGCTCCAGAGCCCACACTGCCGACCTTTCTGCTCTGTGCCTTTCCGACCCCGTCGCTTCTATGCCCTCGGTTGCTCTCCCCACTAACCACGGGCTGGCGGCGGAATTTGGGCTCCAATGGCTGTCTTTCAGGGTTTCTCAAGCTCAGCACTGTGTACTATTTCAAAATTAAACCAAATGAGGCTCAGAGATGTTAAATTACTTGCACACAGCTCAGCAGAGTTTGAAACAAGTCTGAGTCCAAATCCCAAGCTGATCCGACTCCGGTTTCTGAGGAGGGCATGGGGCAGGTAGAAGGACAGCCCTGGGCATGAGAGGCAAGCTCCGAGGAACAGGAAGTAAGGTCACTGGTGCAACTATTCCCAGGAGCTTTGCTTTAACGAGAGACCAAGATTTTCTGCAGACGTACTCCACCTCACAGCACAGTCCATGTTTACCCCTGGGACGCACGCCTCATTCCCTGGGAACCGGCGAGCACATGGGCCAACCTTGAAAGTCTGTCTACAGCACTGAACAGAAGCACTGAGACAGGGCAGATTTGATTATCGGACACACAGACAGTGTGGAGCGTGTTGCAGGCACTGACCTAAAAAAGCAGCACGGCAATGTGAAATCTTTGAACCCTCGAAAGGGAGGTACAGTCGTATTTGCCCATAAAGTGGGAAGTGAAGTCATAGAGATGCTGGATAACTCGCCAAGTCACACAGCTGGCAGGCAGCAGGAGCGGGATTTGAATCCCGGCAGCTGGGTTCCAGAACCTGCCTCCTTGACCATTACGCCATACTCTCCGTCTGAGGCCATCTGCTTGCTGTCTCGTGGCTTCTTTGCCCCCACAGCCATGGTTTGAAGGCTTGGTGTGGTGCCTGGAGCACAGGCGGCCAGTCCTGCTCCTGCCGACATCCCTTAGAGCCCAGCCAATAATGGGCTGTCATCAAGAAGCCTCAAACTCCAGCAGAAAGACCCTAGAGGACAGATCCATGTGATAGCTCCATATGACCAAGCGGATGTGTCTACTCCCTAGCATCTTCTGGGATTCCTGTCTATCCCCAAGCTAAATTCTAAGGGTGTCAACTTCTCCTTGTTGTGCTGTTGCCTTCGAATGTGTTTATTTTACTGTGGCCCAGATAAGTCCTCACCCTTGGCAACCAGAGTGGTGAGTCACACTGTGGCTTTTCACCTCCCATTGGCACTAGGCAAACAGATCACCACCGGTAAGAGTCTCTTCCCACACGTCTCGGAACTCACTGCTGTTATGGCCTGTGCTGAACTGCAATGATTTGTTTATGTGTCTCTCTCTATTCTTTTAACTTGTGAACTCCTAGAGGCACCAACCATCTTATTCATCCAACATATCTAGTGTTGAACTTGACACTTAGACACTTTATAAATGTTTGTTGAATGAGTAGGTGGGTGGGTGGGTGGATGGATGGATGGATGGATGGGTGGATGGCTGCTGGATGGATGGATGGGTGGATGGCTGCTGGATGGATGGATGGGTGGATGGCTGCTGGATGGATGGATGGGTGGATGGCTGCTGGATGGATGGATGGGTGGATGGCTGCTGGATGGATGGATGGGTGGATGGCTGCTGGATGGATGGATGGGTGGATGGCTGCTGGATGGATGGATGGGTGGATGGCTGCTGGATGGATGGATGGGTGGATGGCTGCTGGATGGATGGATGGGTGGATGGCTGCTGGATGGATGGATGGGTGGATGGCTGCTGGATGGATGGATGGGTGGATGGCTGCTGGATGGATGGATGGGTGGATAGATGATGGATGGATGGATGGATGGATGAATGAGCGGATGGATGATGGATGGATGGATGAATGGATGAGTGGACTGATACATGGAGGATGGGTGAATGTACCAGATAATTCTCAACGAGACCCCTTTTCACCACCACCATCATCCAAACGCTGTTCAGCTCCTATTGACAGATGTAATAGCCTCCTAAAGGGCTCTTCACCTCCTCTCTGCCCCGCTTCACATATATTATTCACACGGGATCCAGAGGAATGCTGTAAAGATACAGACCCGGTCCTGTCCATCCTGCTCCACCTCTGCCTGAAACACCCCATTGACTTCCCACTGCCCTTAGAGTAAAATTCAAATTTCTTCCCAGGGCTTGCATGGACCCGCAAGCTGTGGGATCTGCTGACCACTCCACCCTCACTCCACACCGGCCTCCTCCTCGCTGATGACGTGTGGACGCCCTGGCCATCTTTCATTTCCTAGAACGAGCCCAGCTCTTTCCTGCCTCAGGGCCTGTGTCTGAACTGGCTGTTCTGTGTGTCTGGAATGCACTTCCTCTGACTTTTGCATCGCTGGCTCCTTCTCCTTTAGGTCTCAGTTTCAGAATGAGTTCCTGGGGAGATTTTCTCTGCCTCCCCCATCTAAATCGCACCCCACATCATCCTAACAGCACTCAGGCAGTGCGTCCACTTTCTTTATAGCACCGTTTTGAATATTTGCAGCATTATTTGTCATTGTCCGTCATCTTAGCTACACGAAGCTCTAAGAGGACAAGTGGGGCAAGGATGATATCTGTCTTATTCGCTGCTGTATCCTGCGTATTCAGCAGACAGTAGGCACTCAAAAGTATTTTTAATAGGTATCTGGATGAAAGGATGAACAGGCACAGGGTATGGTGGCTTCAGACTGAGAACACTCGATGGTGATAACCAGGCCTCTTTCCTTCTCCCTGAGTGTCACTGATGAGTGTAGGTATAGAATCATGCAACGCGATAACCTTGGGGTTGAACGGGATCTCTTTGATCGGTAAGTCCAACTTCATTTTTATATTTGCAGAGATGGAGCCCAAGAGTAGAAGTCACTTGCCCAGGGTCACTGTGGTAGGGACTGCTAGTGACCCGAATAACACACGCCTCTTTGTCTCTATGAGCAGAACCCAGATTTTGTTGTTAGTGGTGATCGGCCCAGCTTCCGAAAGACAAAAACGAAAATATACTACATTTTGAGATGTAAGTGCAAGCCTTTAGATGTGACTTTTAGAAAATCTTCTTTAAAGAAAGTCTGACTTAGCAGGCAAGCCCTTTGCGCTTTTCCCTTGTCTTCCCCTGGGATGCAAGAATAAAGGCCAGAGCAGAGGTGGCTGTTTTGTGCTCATGAGGCAATCTCAACGACAGAAGGCACAAGTTAAAGAAAGAGCAGAAAGTTAGGAGTTTGGAATACTGATGACATCCAAGACCAAGATCACCCACTTTACCATTTTATATCACATGAGACGAAAATAAACCTCTATTTTGTATAAGCCATTGTTATTTAGATTTTCCATTACATGCGGCCAACTCAGGATTCGAAGCCAGAGATTCTGGGTCCACACCGAATGCCCCTTCCTCTGGGATGACAAGCAAGCTGGTGTATCGAATCTATAGGCATGGTTAAAGAAATGCCATCCTGGAGATGTCACTATAATACAGCCATTACCAGACTGCGGTCCCCAGTCCAGCAGCATCGGCACCCCTAGGAACCATTAAAAAATGCAAATTCTCAGGCCCCACCCCGGGCCTCCTGAATCAGGAGTGAACTCTGGGGTGAGACCCAGCGATCTGTATTTTCACAGACCTTCCAGATGTTTCTACAGGCTAAAGTTTGAGAACCACTCCTAAGGTCACTTAAGGGAAGCGTGAATATAGCAGGTCATCTTGACAGCCCAGGGGCCTCTTGGGATGCAGAGGGGAAGAAGTCACTCCTAGGGCAGAAAGAAGGGAGCTCTCCAACTGGGCTCCTACAGAGAGGATGGGCCCGTTACATTTGCATTTTTAATCGCTTGCTACTCAGACTGTGATTTGCACCTCAGCAGCCTTGGCTTTACCTAGCAGCTTGTTGCAAATGCAGAATCTCAGGCCCCACCCCAGACCTACTGACCCAGAACCTGTATTTTCATAAGATTCCCCCCCCACCTGTGGTGGTTTATACATATGTTAAACTTTGAATGCACAACTCGGTGAAGCCTGAGGCCAGGGACAAGGTGGCCCAGGTCCTGATCCCTGAAAGTACCTGCAAGAAGCATCTGTGGGAAGGTGGCACCCATGCCTGGTGCCAAAGGAGATGGGGTGACAACGGTGACAATGAGAGTGGCCGCCCACATGATGCCTATTACCCGCTCATGCGCCCGCCATCCCGTCCACCTGCAGCCTGGCCTGGAGTCAGCTCCGCCTCGATTCACCCCGCCGATTTGAGCTATGTGGT
Organism: Pteropus alecto; assembly: GCF_000325575.1. Lineage (NCBI taxonomy): Eukaryota > Metazoa > Chordata > Mammalia > Chiroptera > Pteropodidae > Pteropus > Pteropus alecto. The sequence goes on along the minus strand of NW_006435763.1, from coordinate 7,120,969 downwards.
CTTCCACAGGTTACTTAACCCCTCTGAGCCCGGGTACCAACTTCGTGGAGTTGTCATGGAGACGAAATGAGTTACTACTTCCGAAACACTTAGACCGGGGCTTCGCAAACCTAGGTCCCTCATGGCACCAGCCGAGGAGCTTTTAAAATGTGTGGCGAATGGCAGGGTCACCCCGGACCAGTTAACTAAGAATCTTTAGGGGTAGGGCCCAGCATTTGTATGGAAACAGATGAAACTCAAATCTCCGCAGGTTCTTCTCACGTGCGGCCGGGAGGGAGAAGCACTGACCCACAGCGGTGCCGAGCGCACAGTAAACGCGCCATCAGCGCTAGCCACTGTGAGTCATGCCACATGCCTTTCCTCAGGCACGCTAGACTGTCTCTTGCCTTCCTCCGGCTGAATCCTTTGCCTTAAGCGACCTGCCCCTCCTGGACCGCCTGGCAAGCGGCTGCTCCTCCAGGATTCTGCGAGGGTCTCACCGCTGTCAGGAAGCCTTTCCTGATTTCTCCAGAGTCCTGACTGCGTCCTCCCCGGGGCTCTGGTGTAACCGAGCTGATGATAAAAAACGCCGACTCTACCCTTTCACGGGACGTTTGATCCGCCCCGGGCACTGTGCTGGGTCGTGTGTCCATTTTCTTTTGTGACTTCTCACCAGGACTCTGCAAGGTCGGTCCCACTGAAAGTCTCATTGTGTACATGAGACAAAGGGTCCAGGAAAGGGTGGTGATGTGCTTAAGATCACCCGGTTGGGGCCTTGGCCAGGTGATATTTGCACCTGGACTTAGCGGCTCCAGGGCCCCGGCTCAAACCCCTGTACCACACTGCCCGGATCTGCATGTCCGCTTCCTGTCACAGTCTCCTACGCCTTTCAAGGACAAGGACGCTGTGTAATTTATCATGGTTTTGCTAACACCCGGGGCACATTAGGCACCTAATAAACGATGTAATTAATTGACTGTCAGAGTCGGGCGTGGTAGAGATCCACCACCTACTGTGCGCCAGGCGCTCTGCGTGCCACGTGCCCAATACAAGGACGAGAAAGTGTCGAGTTTGAACCCAAGAACCCTGCTTGGGGTCTCGCTGGGATCCGAGACCACCTCCGGGGCTCTCGTGCTGGCGACCTTGGGCGAGTCTCATCATCTCTCCAAGCATTAGCTCCTCGTGTGTAAGTGGGGACAGCAAAGGTGGCCACTTCACCGGACTGAGTCACATGTATCGGGCGCCTAGGACGGTGCTGGCACATGGCCAGGGCTCAATCAACGTGAGGTGCTGGTGGCATCTCGTTGATCCTCACAACAACCCCTTGAGGGGGTCAGTGTTCCGGTGCTGGCACATGGCCAGGGCTCAATCAACGTGAGCTGCTGGTGGCATCTCGTTGATCCTCACAACCCCTTGAGGGGGTCAGTGTTCTCGTATTTTTCCTTTTAGCCGAGGAAACGGAATCTCAGAGAAATCGCCACTTGCCTGAGGCCGCAAAGCTAGGAAGGGGCAGAGCAGGGACTAGAACCCAGGTCCGTCTGACAGACACAGTGGTCTCGTGACCTCCACCGCTCCCTTAAAGGAGGCTGCAGACAGGGGAGCGGGGTGGGGGTGCGGAACAGCTTGCGGGAAGAGGCTGCCTCAGGCGTTCTGCTCAGAGGGACCCTCTCTCTCCTGCGTGTGCTCAGGAGAGAGGGGGCCCCAAGGCCTGCAGGGGTGCTGGCTGGTGGGTGGGGTGCAGGGAGGCCCATGGGGGTTGGTCCCAGTGCGGGGCGAGGACAGATGGAGGATGAGAGTAGGGGAGGGGGTGGGAGCAGCCCGGGCCGATTGTCAAGATGGAAAGGTGACTAGAACAGTGGGGGGCGGGGAGCTGGGGGGGCGAGGAGAGGAGGGCTCTGCCCGCCCAGGAAGCGGGGGAGGGGGCCGAAGGTCTCCCCGTGGTGGTGAGCTGATCTCCCCCACAGTGGAAGAGCTGTCTCCATGACGACGCAGAGGACCAGATCAATGCTTGGTTCTGGATGGAGCTCTCGGTCACTGCCAACTCCCTCCCCCTCTCCCCAAAGCGGGGACCATGTGCATGAGGGGGGTCACTCCCTGCTTCCCACAGCCTCCTGAGTGATGACAGGGGTCCCCAGAGCCCCCCGACAGAGTACCGCCCACCCCACCTAGAGAGTGGGCCCGGGGGGTGGGGTGGGAGGAGAGGATCCTCCTTCCGGGCCCCTTCCATGATGGGGGGCGGGGGCAGGGCTCCCCTGAGAGCTGGGGAAGCCTCTGTGCTGCTGCACTGCCGGCCTCTCCCCTCAGTCACGCAGACGGCCCTGCCAAGGGGGTCGCAGGGCCTGGCGACCGGTTCCTTTCCTGCAGGGGACTGGTTTTCCCTGAGGTTCCTACAGCACTCACACAATGACTTCTGTTTTCTGTCAGCTACCTGAGATGGGTCGCCCTTCCCGTGAGATGGGTCGCCCTTCACGTGTGCCTGCAGAACCCCCACGGAGTCCCTTCCTGCCCAACACAGGCCTCCCCTCCGCCAGCCAAGGTCGGCCCTGCCATCGGAACGCCCACTTCTTTGAGCTTCTTGTAGAAATGCAAATACCACAGGACAGGACGACATGTCAGCACATCCCCAGGCCACAGGCCACAGGCCCCAGACCCGGAGTAATGCTGACACTTCCCTGGACTGGCTCCTTGACCCTGGCAAGTCCACGACTTCTCCGAAAGTTAGTTTCCTCTGAAAGTGGGGTTTGGGGGTAATACTGAGACGCGGAGTATCGTGGGTATTAAGTGAGATGATAGAAATAAAAATAGATTTAAAAGTAGAAATCATTACGGAAGTAAGTGTTTGAAATGATCATCCGTCATACCTGAGTGAATCTGACCATCAGCCCTGATAGAGAAGAGGTTTTCGTGAGCGTGGTGACACGGGACAAGCCTTGAGCTCCTGTTGGGGGCCATTTTATCTCCCATTTTATCCCATTTTATCCCATTTTATCTCCTCAGCAACTCTGGTGGGCATATTATTGCCATTTTTCAGTTAGAGAAAATGAGTCTCAGAGAAAATGAGTGTATTGATTGCCAAAGTCACAGCAAAGGTCGGGGACCAGTTCAGGATTCGAACTCAGATCTCTCTGACCCCCAAATCCTCAGTGGGAATGTAGCAGTTGAACTGAGTCTCCGGTCCAAGGACACTCGGGCTCAGGGCCGTGTTGGGACGAAGACATGAATGGTTTTGTCAGAAGCAAGAAATCCCAGCTCTAAAGTCATGAACTTCTCCTTTCTCCAGTCCAAGGGCCACAGGATTTTACCAAAGGTCCCACCTGGACAATCCCGAGAGGCCCCAGCCGGTCACCTCGAACTTCCCTCAGGGTCTGGCCTCCTGGGCGTGCAGGGTGAGGCACAGGGCTTTCCCGGAGGGAGGAGAGGGAGGGCAGCAGGAACCACACAGGGGGCCCTCGCAGCCAGGAGACTTCGAGAACCTCCGAGCTCCCCACTGCCTGGCGCCCAGACTGGAGCTCGTGTCTGGGGCTGTGGGTGGGAGC
>NW_006435763.1:7116132-7117424 GCF_000325575.1 Pteropus alecto | reverse complement strand
AGCAGGCAGCGAGCTGGGCTCACGAACAGGGCTGGGCTGCCAGCCACCTGCCGGCTGCCTTGGTTGGGAAATGAACGCATTTTTTAAAAGGAATGAGTTTTGCTCTTTCTTTGAAAGGGAGCAGATGTGCCTGCAGTCAGGCGGTGCTGGGCTCTGCTCCTGGTCCAGCCTCCTGTCAGCTGTCCAACCCCCCTCCAACCCCCGCCCCGAGTCTCAGTGCCCCCCTCTGAAGCTGGGGCAAGGAGGGGGACGCTGGGACTGTGCCGCAGGCGTTACATGAGACGATGTGTGAGTGGTGGCTCGAGACGCAGCTTCGAGTGACGTCTCTCTTCTACCTTCCGATGTGCAAAGGGGCCGGCATCACAGGGCGGAGGCTGGAGTGGGCTCTGAGAGCCACTCACAACAGCGGTTGCAAGGAAGGGAGCGTGTGAGGTGACAGGGTCAGACCCGGGGTCTCCCAGAAGCCGGACGTCTCCTTTCCACGGGCGCCGTGGCCCCGTTTCCCAGATGCCTACCGCCGGGGCTGACACCTACCCACGTTAGCCTGGTCGCCAGAGCGCAAGTCCAGGGCCTTCGCCTTCTGTCCCCGGAGAGGGCAGCACCTGAGGCTGGTGGCCCTGGGTGCCAGTGCCGCCTTCGCCCCTCTGAGCCTCGGTGTCCTCCCCTGCACGGAGAGGGGTAGGTGCGATCATGTAGGAGAGCCTAGCGCCTTCAGGCACGCGACGGAGGAGGGGTGGGGAGACGCTGTCCTCGGTGTCCTGGGCTTGCCTTTGCCTTTGCCTTGCCGTGTGACCTTGGGCGAGTCGCCACCTCTCCGGGCTTGAGAGCATTCCAGTTCCCAGAGGAGCTGAGAACACGTGAGCGACTCAGCCTCCCCTGGTGGGATTCTGATTCAGTTCATCCGGGACGGGCCTGCACGTCCGGGTTCTTTTAAGCTCCCCCAGGTGTCTGGATGTGCCCCTGGGGTTGAGCTGACGACACTGGTTCTCAAACGGGGTCCCTGAACCGGCAGCTGCATCATCAGAGTCACCTGGGAACTTGTTAGAAATGCAAATCTCAGGCCCCACAGGGACAACCACTGAATGAGAACCTTGGGGGTGGGGCCCAGCGATTTCACACCAGCCCTCCTGCTCCCCCAAGGTGATTCCGATGATGCTCCGGTCTGAGGGCAAATGAAAACAAAGCTATTAGATTAAAGCAAACACATACATTATGCGTGAAATGCCACCGTTTATACACTTCCAAGGTAAGAGAAAAGGCTCAAAGACACCCCATACTTGCAGAGCTGGAGG
>NW_006435763.1:7114756-7116081 GCF_000325575.1 Pteropus alecto | reverse complement strand
AAACACAACGATTAATGAATGAATGAACGGACCGATCGTTTAGAAGAACGACTGAGTCCCTAGCTTGTGCCAAACCCTCTACCAGACACCGGGGCTGCACCAATGACAAAAATAGGCAGAGTTCGTGCCTGGGAAAGCTTATCGCATAATGGGGGGTGTTGGCTGGCTCTGACGTTAATCCTGTCATCGCACAAATAGATCCATCATTTCACACCATGATAAGTGTTTTGAGCAAAAAAAAAAAAAAAAAAATGGCAAAGGGAAGCCCAAGAGCATCTGACGGGGGACCAGATGCTCTTGAGATCAGGAAAGGCTTCTCTGCGGGAGGGACATTAGAACCAAGCCCCAGACACGAGGATGGGAGGCCTGTGCCAGGGGGCTCTGGAAACGGCAGGCCATGTCTTTGTTTCTCTGCCTGGCACGTCCTCCCGCATCGATTTAAAGCCCTCGCCCAAGCCCAGCCCCCTCCAGGAAACATTTCCCGACCCGCCCTGACCACACCGTCCATCCTCTGAAACCCCTCGTCTCCTCGTCCAGCGCCGGGCAGAACCGCTCATCACTCTCGCCCCTGTCATTCCGGCCGCACCTTCGTGTTGTCCACGTCCAGCTAAAAGCGACACTACCGTCGGCTTAATCGTGCTCTTCCCTTTTTATTTATACGAATGGACTTTTAAAGGCAACTTTTATCCAGTTATAGGGAAACCGTAAGTAAATAATGCCATAAACGCGCCATCGAGGAAAGGTAACTATGCCATAAATAACAGGTAAATAAAAAGTAACCGTCACGCCCCTGCCTTTGTTAGACAGGGAGTTTGGCAAACGTTGGAAAGCTGTTAAAGGCTCATCAGCATCAGCTGAGACGTCCTCCTTGACACACGGGAAAGGCCAGGGAAGACAGGTGAGGGGATGTGTGGTCACTCTGTGGTTGTCCAGTTGTCCGGGCGGCTCCTCAAATAACTTCACGTTCCACTAAGGGCCTCAGCATTGCCTGTGTATTTTGTCTGTACGTTTCGTGCTGTGTTTTCAGGAGGATGTAAGGATTCTCAAACTAAACTCAACTCCTGTTTCCTGCCCCAGAGCACCCACGGTAAGGGCGCCAACGTTTCTTGATTCAGAGGAAAATTTTTTTTGACTTGCCACGACCCACGAACGCTGAGCTCCGTTGTGTGCTAAACGCTCTCCCTACATCGCCTCATTTCGTGCTCACAATAACCTTGGGACAGAGGGAGTGTTGGCATCTCGGTTCTGCAGAAGAGGAAGAATGGGATTCGAGACAGGGGAAGAAATGATTGGTTAGGTTCGTCCAGGAAGCACGCAGGGCTGAA
>NW_006435763.1:7078720-7114727 GCF_000325575.1 Pteropus alecto | reverse complement strand
CGCGTCACGGTCACCGCAGCCAGGCAGCTCAGACCCTCTGTTTGGGCCTGAGTCACACACGTATCCTGATTAACAGGTTCACTTTTGCTGGGAGGTCCCATCCCACTGGACTTTTATGAAAATAAAATGAGAACACAGATGTGGGAAGGGGCGGAAGGAAAGAATGAGGCCAAGTACCGCAGATAATCGATGAATTCAGCAAAGCCCATGAGGAGACTCCCCCCTCCCTCTCGCCTCTGTGACACCTGCTGCTTGCCGGTCGCGTGGGGCTCAGACACCCGACTTGCATGGACCACCGTGATGATGATCTTCGCCATACATACGACCTGCTCCCATGACGTTACATAATTGAACTTTATTTTGAATGCATCTAGGTGGTTCAAAATGCAAAAGCTATACAAGAGTATACAGCACAAACTCTCACCCCCGCTGTCACCGAGACGCCCTTCCCAGAGACGCTCACCATCGCTATGCTCTGAATGTTTGCGTGCCCCCCAAATTCACATGTGGGAATCCTAACCCCCATGTGATGGTGTTAGAAGGTAGGGCCTTTGGGAGGGGATCAGGCCATGTGGGTGGAGCCCTCCTGAAGGGGATGAGTGCCCCGACAAAAGGGACCCCACAGAGCTCCCGAGCCCCTTCCCTCACAGAGAGAGAACCACACTGACGCTTTGATCTTGGATGTCCAGCCACCAGAACTGTGAGCGACACGTTTCTGCTGTTTATAAGCTACACAGCAGCCTGGGGAGACCAAGACAACCATGATCAGTTTCCTGTGTATCTTTTTAGAGAAAGTCTACTCATACCTACGCAACTATATCTGTTTAAATAGAAGCATATCAGGCATTATGTTCTGCCAGTTGCTTTTAAGCTTAACAATACACCTGAGGACTGTTCCATAGCAGAATATAATAAGCTTCCTCATTTTTTAAGGCTGCTGTCTCGTCACTGGCCCCATTCTTCAAGCGGTTGATGGACATTTAGGTGGTTCCTAAACTTTTGCTATTAGAAACAACACAACACGCACAGTCTTCCAATTATACTATTAATGATAGAACATCCTACTTTCAATCAACTGTTTTTAAAAAAATTTTCTTCCATCCTAAGCAATATCTATAAAATCGCAGGTTTGATGGCAAATACACACACACACACACACACACACACACACTCACACATTCACACACACGCGCACACACACACACACACATATTTCTAATTCACATTACTAGAAACAGGTAAGACATTTATAACCATTTAAATAAAAAGTACTTGCCCCGATGACCTTGCACGTGCTTTACCTCTGCCTGGAATGACATCTGCACCTCGTGCCCTGGAGAACTCCTATTCTCCCTTCACGTCACAAAGTCCAAGACCTCCCCCTCCAGGAAGTCCTCTGTGCCTTCTGCATCCAAAACTTGCAGCCACGCATCTCATGAACGCTCCTCTCCTGGCACTCTGCCTACAGCTGGTGTGGCAGAGCGGTTAAGGAAGCAGGGTCTGAATCGAGTTGCCTCGGTTCAAATCCCGACTCTACCACTTACTGGAGGCTTGACCTTGGGTGAGGTGCTTAATCTCTCGGGGCCTCGATTTCCCCGTCTGTGAAACGGCGACATCATCCGACATCCACTTCCCCATTTCGGAGGATTAACAGACGAGTTTAGCGGAGCAAACGCGCAGTATGTGTTCGGTACCGCTATTACCTTTACGGCCACTTCCTCTATTCAGTTACTAGCTCCTTTCAGCTTCGGAGCTCCTCATTTGCAAGCCCTGTCAGGCCTACCTTCCAAGTGAGTCTTGTTGCTGACCATGTTGCACAGTGCCAGCCCGGTGCGAGCAGCCGCCCTCTCCACCTGGAGGTTAGCCTCCTGGCGGCCTCCATTCCCAGCCGTGCTTCACAGAGTCACGGGGACCCTCAAATGCCCAAGTCAGATCAGGTCTTATCCTGCTCTGAACCATCCAGTGGGTCCCCATCACTCTTAAATAAACCCCAAAGTCCTTCCCGTTGCGTGCAAGGCCCACGGGATCAGGCCCCCGCCTCCCTCTTACTCGTGCCCCTCCTTCTCCAGCCACACTGTCTCCCCAGCCCCCAAGCCAGAGCCCGGCACACAGTAGATGCTCAATAAATATCTGAGGACTAAACGGATGAACGAATGACCGCCACGCTTGCTGAGTCCAGGGGCCGAGACATTTCTGGGGCTTAGGAAATCTTTGGAGAGGGACGGAAGGAATGAGGGAGAGAAGAGGAAAGCAAGGGATGAAGGAAGGAAGAAATCCAGAGGATTTTTCTTAGTCGCCACGTCTCTCTGTCGAGGTAGCAGGAATTCACCCATTGCCAAGTGTACGGACGGCTCAGTCGGTTTTGCTGCCTCTCCACGGTGAGGGGGACATCGCCACAACCCAGTGTTCTGTCACCTCCTCCTCACAGTGCTAGTCCCAAACAACCACCAATCAGCTCATTTCGCCTTTTCTAGAAATCTCATATATAAATGGCATCATACATTATGTAGTCTCTTCTGTATGGCTTTTCTACAACGTTGCATAATTAATGTCAGGCTCGCCCATGTCAGTAGTCTATCTCTTTTATTCCATTGCGTGGATATGCCACATTTTGTTTCCTCGTTTGCCTGTTGATGGATGTTTGTAGGGTTTCCAGTTTTAGGCTGTGATGAAGAGTGTTGCTCTGACTTTCATGCACAGGTTTCGGGGTGGACACGCATTTCCAAATGTCTGGGGTGGACATCTAGGTGTGGCCTCACTGGGTCACACAATAAGCATGCGAGTCCAGAAGATTTCGACGTCCTAAGACAGAGCGCACTTTTAGAATCTCCACCGAGGACTGTAACGTGGTAGAGAAACACGTATGTGAAACTCAGTTCGAGCTGCAAGCTCAGCTCCACGTCCCGAGTGTGTGGCCAGTTCATGATGCCTGTGCTCGAAGCCCGTTGGCAGCTGCGTTGGATGTATCGTCTGTGGGGAGACGGTGAAATTTGCCAGCCTTCAGCCTAATTTTTCACCCAGTGATTCTAAAGAAGTTTCTTCTTGGCAGAGGTTCGAGCAAGGAACGGTTGGTGAGATCGATTGTGGCAAAAGGATGTGGGAAAGGCACCAGCGAACACAAGCGAACACAATTGTGCAAAAGCATCTCTCCCACGTCCCGGACCCCGCTGCCCCACTCCCAACTGCCGAAGCCTTGCGACCGAAGCTCTGGCACCCAAGATCTCAGATCCTGCCTGGTACATCCCAACAAACCGTTGCTTCAGGTTCTAAACTTCATTATTACGGCAACGTGGTTCGCCCTGAGCTGAAGCCTGCTTGGCTGCAGGTCGCATCTACCGAAAGCTTCCAGGCTCCCATCACCTGCCTCGACAGACACGTCGCTCTGCTCTGCTGTGACTTCCCCAGAGAGGGGACTGACCTTCAGGTGCCAACCTCAGGGGCTAGACGCTCTCTGCCCTGGTCCCCCGCCAATCGCACGAGAAATGAAGCGCGATCCTTATGGGTCTTCTGGAGCATAAAATCAAAGTTGCTCCAAGGATATAATTTTGGCTTCAAAAGTCAATCTCTGGACTGCGTGCGGGGGTTCTCAGAGCTTTGGGTAAATGAATCTCCTCTCTCCGCTCCAGCCTCCCTGCAGAGAGAGGCCACTGAGAAAATGATCAGTCAAGTGGGCAGAGTTTGTGGGCGTTTTTGTTGTTGTCTATTGGATGCGAGAAGGATTCTAGCTGAGGAAAAGGGAATTCAGGTTGCCTTGTGGGGCTGAGGGGCTGCGAGGTCAGCAGCCTGGCGATGATCCAGGTACAGGAGCTGACTGATGGGACAAAGTAGCGGGGATCCCACTGGAAGGCGCAACTGTGAGACTCAAGGGGCCCTGACCATACAGTGTTGGGGGCCAGGGAACAAAGTGGGGCATGTGCAGGGGGATGGCAGCATTGAACTCATTTTGGCACAGCACACAGTGTGACTCCACTCGAGAAAGATGGGGGGAATGCAGCCCTACGCAGTGGGGCTGGTTGCAGGTTCTGGGCCGGACGACCTGGGTTCGAATCCTGGCTCTGCTACTTTCGACCTGACTTTGAACAAGTAGCTTTTGTCTGTGCCTTGCTTTTCTCCTTCGTGAAATGGACATGTGAATAACGACTACCTCCTGAGCTTGCTGGGGAAAACAAATGAGTGACTGCGTGCAGAGCGCTTATCTGGGTATACAGAGTGTCCGCCAAATGTTGGCTGTGTCTCGATGTTGTTTTTGTGCATTGCTAGCTTTGAGGCGACACGCTGACGTATGCATCAGCGTCGTCAAGGTGGTTCCAGCAGGAGCTGGTGAGGATGGGCACCCAAGGGGGGCCTGGAGCAAACACACCCTGAAAGCACCATCTGGGGCTCGCAGCAAAACTTGGGTGAGACTTTGCTGGAACAGTCTTTGTGACGTAGACGGGCTGTCAGCTGGTGCACTAGGTGTCACCGCTGTTAGCAATGGCCTCTCAGCTTCCGGGGCTCGGGGATACCCAAGTTACCCAAAGAAGAGGCTGGTGAGAACACGGGCAGAGAAAGTGGCTGCTGAACAGCTCGGCGGCTAAGAGCACAGACACTCCCATTCCGTGGGTTCTAATCCCAGATCTGCCTCTTCCTGACCATGCGTTCGGAGTGAGTGAGTTAAATTTCAGTTGCATTATGGGATTAAAAATAACAGTCCGTATTTCATAAAGTGTTTGTCGGGCTTTACGGGCATCATTAAAATAAAGCGCTTAACATGGTCCGGGGCCCAGTAAACATTCCTGAGCCAAGAGAGCAGATTAGGAGGAAGCGGGTCTCTTGTGGTGGGAACAGCACGTGCAAAGGCCCAGAGGCGGAGAGAGAGCAGAGCTGCTGGGACCGGCAGGAGGCAAGGCGTGCGGGTGCCGCCGCTCCAGGAACCAGAGGCCTGTCCTTCACAGGTGGCATGATAAGAGCAGGAGAATTTCCGGGGCGTTGGCGAGTGACCCTGGTTGTGTCTGTGTCTCACCAGCTACATTTTAAGCCCTTTCATGGCAGGGACCTTGTTTTTTCGTTTTGGTACCCACAGCACCTACCACCTCCCTCTCGTGTGCTAAGTCAATATTCGTGCGATGTTATTAAAAGCACCGGAAAAAGCTCCAGACCAGGATCTGGGCCCGCCTTGCCGCCTTGGCCTTCACTGCTTCTCTCTGGGACCACGGCCAAGTCACGCCAGTGATGCGCAGCTTCTGCTGGGCCCACGGAGATCATGGAAGGGATTTTAGGGATGAGGGGACAGAGGTCCGGAGCATGGGAAGGACACGGTTAACGGCAAACACTCATTTGGTCACGGAATCAGGGCCGGAAACCAACCTCTCTGCTAAATCCAGAGCCATTCCCACCTGATTTCCCACAGGGAAGATCAATGACCAATTCTGCTGTGTGGTTGAACTTCATGTCCTTTCTCAAGCTTGCACATTTATTTTCAATGAGCCAATCAATTTCTCTTGAGATCTGATCCTTCCCAACCAAGTTGGGGTTAATAATAAGCACGTATAACGGCGAAATGAAGAGATGATTTTACTCTATCGTATTACAGATGAAGAAACTCAGCCTCGAAAAAAGTTAAATTTACTTGGCCAAGTTCACACACCCTGTAGGAAAGCTGCAGAGTTCAGATTCAAACTCAAGTCTCCCTGAACCCAAACTCACGTGCTTTCCTACCGAGAGTGGACTCTGTGTCTGAGGTACAGGGGTTCTATTGGAGGTCTGGGGTTCTGCCCCCACAGAAAGGCCTCCAGAACAGAAGGCCACAGCCTGCGGTGATGGCTCAGCCATTCTGGAGGTTCGACGCCACCTTCATACACTTTGCTACTTGGGGAAACCAAGGAAAATCTCCAAACCCTTCTTAGTTCTCTCCCTCTCTCCTTCTCTGAGGGGTAGTGGGCCTGTAGGAGAAACCTTAGCCCTCACCATGCCCACTGCCCAGACTCATAAGCAGAGGTCAGACAAAAACATAGCTTCATGGTTTCATAACTTAACAATCACTGCAGGAAAGCAGGGCATGCTCTGAGCTGTGACATTGGACGTAGCGCGAAGGATGCTGGTCACCTTCAAGTTCAACAGCCTCCGGAGTCTCCACAATTTCCTCCCTCCGTCTCTCAACTTCAAGAGAATCAATGCTTTCATTTCGCTGGATCTGAAATTCATATTTAAATCCCCATTACATCATACAATATGTCTTGTGCGTCCGCACAGTCTTACCGAATGTATTTGTCTTTGCATTTATTTTATTTCCGTAGAGATCTATCTTAATCCAATCTTACTCTGCCTCCAATAAGGCACCTATTTTAAAGGTTACCCCTATAAGAACACGTGCCTGCAATTTCATTCCCGCTGCTAGGTGGAGAATTTTAGAAATAAGTTAGACCTACGATTTAGTGAGCACCTGCCATGTGTCTTATGCAATGATAAATTCTATATTTTAGGATGTAAATTTGGTCGCTGAAACAGAGACCCCCCAAGTTGCAGCGGTTAAACGATATTTTATTTAGAAATAAGTTAGACCTACAATTTAGTGAGCACCTGCCATGTGTCTTACGCAATGATAAATTCTATATTTTAGGATATAAATTTGGTTGCTGAAACAGAGACCCCCCCAAGTTGCAGCGGTTAAATGATATTTTCCTTTATTCCTCTCTCACTTAGCAGTCTAGGAGTAAGCTGTCCAGGGGGCACCGAGCTCCAGGGGTATCAGAAACCCCAGGCTCCTCTGTCTTTAGGTGTTGCCTTCATTCACCTGTCCAAGATGGCACATTACTACATTCCAGCCGGCTAGCAAGGGGAGTGGAGAAAAGGAAGGCCATTTCCTTTAAAGACACGAACTTATAGAAGGCCCAGCTGTACTCTACCAGCAGCCAGGACTTAGCGGAGTACGCCCAGCTGCAAGGGAGGCTGGGAAATGTAGTCTTTGATCCAGGTGGCATGGATCCTGTTAGAAATCAGAGGTTCTGTTACTACATAAGAGGGTAATAAATACTGGGTCACGACCAGCGATACGTGCCATAGGAGGTGATCCTAAATGAGACCAGGTCCCCAAATTTTTGGAGCTATGATGAGAACAGGTGAAAGCAATTCTCTGAGAGAAGCACAGCCTCGCCTAGCCTGGGATGTCCACGCCTCATCTCCAGCTTAATCTGAAATAACCCAAAAGGTGGGCCATGGGATTGTTCTGCATGGCAGGGACAGATCCACCCCTGTGGGTGGGCACAGGGGTCCCCCAAAGAGGAAGGATGTTCTCAAAGTCAAACTCCCCGGGAGGTGGTCAATCCTGGAGCAGGAAACAGGGTCCTGCCAACAGACCTCACATGGGAGGAACACGAATCGTCTCTTTTCTCCGTCTTGGGGTTCGGGTGGGTCTGGACTCCAGTGTAGAGATGCCTGGAGCTTTTCTGGTGGGGGAAGGAGGAAACTCAGGGCCGGCCATGGAGAAGCAGGCTGAGAGAGCGACATGAAGCCAAGCGGTTAAGGGAATCTGAGGACATCTGAGCCTCTTCTGTCATGGTAAATTATTCTCTTTGCTTTCTTCCAACCGGTCCCGAATTGCCAGTAAAAGCCTGTTAATGGCTACAACCCAGTCTCCGTTCTAATGTGGCCAATGAAGGCAAAGCGCCTGCCCCACGCTTAGGAGGACGTAGATATGCCACTCTGGTGTTCCTTAAATTCCTCGAATATGCCACATTCCCTCTGACCTCGGGGCCTTTGCACACGCCTTCTCGCTGCCTAGGATGCCTGCCCCCGCTGCCTTTGCCTGTCCACTCCCGCTCACCCCGAGCTATCAACCCGGCTGTCACTTCTTCAAGAAAACCTTCCCAGACGCCCTCTCCCCCGACTCAGTATGCCCTGCCTGATACTCCCATGACTCCCTAACGATCATGGTCATGGGATTGTTTGATCAGCATCCTACTCGAGTACCACGGTGGTACTCCACCACCTAGTCAGTAAATATGCGTCGAATGAATGAGACCGGCATCTCGCTCCTGAGGCCAGAGCCACATCAGTAGAGTGCAGCTCTGCCCCTCAGGGGCCTTTGGCAAGGAGGCGGCGCCACGGTGGAATGAAGAAGAGGTGGGGACAGAAACACCACTGGTTTAGAAGGGTCCCCCACGAGCCCCTCAGAAATACTTGAAAGATACAATATGTCCTTTGGGCATAAGGAGCTTAACGTGGTGGCCTCTCCCGTTCTCAGCGCCTGGATTATGCACTCGGAAATGTTGTCTAGTTCTCTACCCCCGCTATGGGGCCAGCGTTTTTATCTCCAATGAACGGATGTGCAAACTGAGGCTCAGAAGAGTTTGGAAACCACCCAAGGTCACACAGTGAGCAAACGGCGTCTGGATTCAAGCTTAGGTCTGGCCATCCCCAAAGACCAGTTATTCTACATGCCCCGTCTGCCTCCCAGGGAGTCAAAGGCAAATGGGAAAAAAAAACCCACAAAGTCCATTCTCTGAAATGATTTGAATGACAAATGTGTCCAGCTCACAGCTGCATCGGGAGAATTTTTCTTCTGCCTGAACGTCTCCTTGGCTGAGTGCTCCCTGGACACTCTCAGAGAGCCTCTGCTCTTTAAACTTGACATTGACTACTTCTCACGAAATCTGGTTTCGGTTATGGCCTTTCCTTCTGTTATTGGACTCTCGGAATTCTAAAGCTTTGAAGACAGCTACTGGGGCTCCCTGAACGGCCCCCCTTCTCATCTAAATGGGATTTTTTCCCCCCTCTCCCCCTTCGCTTACGTAACAAGCGTGCTTTGGGATCCTGAGCTTGAACATACCGCAGTGTATCTATGTCCCTACAGAGCGAGGGCATCCCAAATGGGACATGCCGAAATGGACTCGGCCTGTCCAGAGGGCAATTTGGGTGTATGTCTCCGACGCTTCTAAAATGTGCATCTGTGCCATCCGGCATTTCTATTTCAGGGGGCTTATCTCAAGGACAGAATCAGGCAGATGTGCAAAGTAGTCATATCGAGGGTGTCTACTGGCAGAAGCATTTGCAATAGTAAAAAACGTGGAGACAACAAAATATCCAATAATAATGGATCGGTAAATAAAGACAGTTACATCTATACCATGATATACAATGTAGTCATTAAAATGACAATGTGAGCTTTGAATGATGATGAGAAATGTTCGCAGTGAGATGAAAGCAGTTTCAGAAGCAAATTGTATATCATCCCGTATTTCTGTTAAAATGCAGATTTATTTGTACATCCAACAAAATGTGTTGAGTGGTTGCTATTTATCAGGCGCAATGCTGAGAGCGGGGGATACGGCAATGAACGAAATAAATATTGTCTATCAGGAGATCACCGAACCCATTAACCATTCTCTGCTGGTGATGACGGAGGTCAGTGGCCCAAACTCTCTAGGCCTCAGTTTCATCATCTATAGAAAACATAACAGTATCTACAGAGATGTAGGAAGGTCAAACGTGTACGAATGCAGAGCTCAATGAATGTAACATCGCACTTATCACACCAACATCGACTACCTCCGACTCCTTCTAACCCTCCGGGAATTACTGTGATCTTACGTAATGACCCTGAGGTTGCATCTCAATATAACCATTGGATAGTTGTACAACTCGGGGTTAATCACTGCACTCGTCACTTCGGGCAGTTGGTTAGTCAGTCATTCGACAAACACTCACTGAGCACCTACTATGTGTCTTACCATAGCCTGTAGAGTTCTACACTCCCTAGTCCCTACCTACCCATCTGCCCTCTGCTCCGACCATGGGCCTTCCGACACTGGCCGTGTTGAAGTCCCCCAAACATGTGAAGCTTGTTTCCATTCCAGGGCCTTTGCTCCGGTTCTCGCCTCTGCCTAAAATGTTCTTTCTTCTGTACGTCGCCCCTGGATCTTTCTAGCTTTCCAGTCTCCGCCTGAATGTCACCTCTCCAAAAAGTCCCGACGCTAAGCTATGGCTTCCTAAACTTGCTCGCGACTTCGGCGTATTGTCTTCACAGTGTTGACCCCTATCTGACACGGTCACGTCTGTTCTCTTCTTGTCTGTCTGCCTCGCTACAATGTAAGCTCCACGAGAGCAGGCACCTCGTTTGCCTAGTTCGTGGCCGTACAGTTCTTCAAACTATACATGTCACATAGTAGATGTGTAATAAATCTTGCCAGATGAAGGACGGCGGGAAGGCAGGAAGGAATCAAAGGACGTGCCTGGCCCTATGCTAAAGCAGAGGATGTAACCGAGCACAGTGTATATAATCTATAGTCATCACCTCGTGATGCCTGGTTTCTCCGTCCTTCAGAAGGGAATTACTCTTGCTGAGTCTTACCTGAGAATTTATAGATATGAAGCCAGCACTCATTTAACCATGTTCAGCCCCTATCAGAGCCTCCTCCAGGACCTACTCTGCCAGGGTGCTGAGTAATCATCCTTTAGACTCTACAGCGACTTTGAGTTTTGATTAAACGCGTTCTCGGCTTTTGAAATTCCAGGCCAGACTATTAGGATGTGCTCTGCGAAGATGTTAGCCAGCCCAGTGACTGACTGAAGCCGACTATGTCCCTCTCCTCCTTTACAGCAATTTCCTTGGATATTCTGATCCGGGCGAGAAGTATGACATTATTGATTTGCTCTGATCTGCTCAACCAACTGCCTCGTCTGCAAGAGCAGGAATCTTTATGGCTTCAATAATTTCCCGGAGTGCAGAGAACTCTTTTATATTTCTGCTTGGCGCGTTGCAATTCTGTAAATTTTTTATGGACTCCGAGGTTAAGTTTCGTCCCTTGCTCCCAGCCTCGTTGGGATGTCTGCTTGTGCTCTAAGAAAGAATCTGACCCTTCTGTACCTACTCACGTCCCATCCCCTCCTTTAGAGAGGGAGGGAGAGAGGAAGAGAGAGAGAAATACAATAGGATTCTAGAGCTTTTGAAGTTCTATCCTTCTTTTTACTGGAAAGGGGTGGGGAGAAAACCAGAGTGCCTTGTCTAAAATAACACTGCCAATCAGTGACCGATTCTCTGGTGCAATTCACCAAAACTTTGGTTTCTCTTCTTCCTGAACACAAGTAGGCGGGGCGGGGTTCTCTTTGCTGCCTCCATAAGGCCACGTGACTTGCAGTGGTTAATGACATGCGAGTGGAAGTGTGTGGTGCCACTTCCGGGTGGGCGCCTTTAAGAGCTGGTGCCTGATTCATCATGTCCTTCCCACCTCCTGCCAGTAGGGATTCCGATGACCGGCATCCCTGAGTGAGAGCAGTGACCCAAGTGATCTTACATGCAAGGTAAGCAAGAACTAAACCTTTGTCATTGTAAGCACTAAGATTCGGGGCCGTTTGTTACGCACGCAACCGAACTCGTTCTAACTGTTACAGCCTCCAACTTCAGAGTCTCCCAGGTAAGGTCATTCAGAAATCTTTAGGAGATCACTTTACTGAATGATCTCGAAGATTTGGACAAGAAGAGAAGCTGAAAAATGCAGTTGGTTTCAACATCACAGATTTCCCAGGTCCGGTTTTGTTTAGATCAAGAGTTGACAGCGCCGAGAAACAAGGAAAAGTCCAATTCATTAGGAAAATATCCAAATCCCTTCACGACTCGACGCTAAGCTTCCTTTCCAGCCTCAACTCTCCACATCCTGCCTCTCACACTGTGTTTCAAATTCATTAACTCCTTTCTCTGAACAGATATATCATTTCTTCATTCTCACAGTCATCCATTCCACAAGCACCTCGTGAGTTTCTGGTACGTTCAAAACATCTTATGGACTGCATATGTCTCCTCTGAATGCCCTTGATTTCTTTTCAACACAGTACACTTTATTCTTGTTTCAAAATCCAGAGCGAAATCCTTTCTACTGGGAAGGCTTGTCTGACACCTGTTTCTTCCAAAGCTCATTTTGCCTCTTCTTTCTCCGCGTGTTTACGACATCATGTGTGCATTTCTTCTACCTACTAAGTATATGGGATGATAATTACTGGTTCCCATGTTTATCTCCCTCATTAGCATGTGAACACTCTGAGGGCAGGACTCACCCCTCAGTTATCTCTGAAGCCCTCATGCCTCGCTCCTGGTCTGAACCCAGTAACTATCTGATGAACGAAGGCACGAATGCCGTGATCCAACCTCGCTATTCTTCCTGCTTCCAACTTCCCAGCATCTTAGCTCTCCTTAGGGGAAAGGGGCCACTCCAGAGTCCCAGAACCCTGGCTGAGTTGGAAGTTTGGGTGTTAATTCTATAAACATGCCTGGGTAGGCTGGTGGAGTTGGGGTCCACCTGGCCTGGGAGAAGCAGACACCCCACGGATGGGCTTGTATCTCTGGATACGTGATAGGCGGCCACCAAGACTGGCCTGCCGAGGGGGGCAAATGCCACTTAATGAGCAGGGATCACCCTCTTAGTGGCCCCGGAATATAACTATGCCCGTCGTGGTGCTATCCTTCCCTGCTTGCACTTTCACCATAAACAATCGTACGCTGCCCTCATGAGTGCAAACCTTGGATCTCGATGGTGGAGTATAACACTCTGGCTGTGCAGCGAGGCCTGTCACTTCTGCAAAACATCAGCGCCATCGATCTGTGGCAGTAACCCCAAGTCAGCTGGGCCTTCTGACGGCCACCCCCACCGCGGTTCCCCTCCTCCCCATGCTTGGGTCCGCTCTGGCCTTTTCCACCGCATTTGACATAATCCATATTTTCCACTTTAAATATTTATAGCAAACTTGGAGGGAAAACATTCTCTTCTCAACAGGCCTTCTAATTTCATTTAACAGTGAAGGTCAGAGCAATGAATGCTCTGCAGAGAAATTTCTCTCCTGACTTTCAGCTTATGGCAACCAGGATCGAGGGCAGGAAACAGAACCCTTTTACTCAGCTTTATCCTCCACGCTCTCTGCTACCAGTTATCGGAACGAAGCCTGTTAAGGGAATAAACAGCTGAGACTCACTTTTTAATATATTTATAGTATTTTTCTGATTATAAAAATGCATGTCCCTTGCTGCAAGTCCAAGATATATATATCGCCTTTAATCTACCACCCAGACATAATGATTATTAATACTTTGGTATCTAATCTTTTAGATCTTTCTTCCAAAAGAAGAAATTATTCCTTACTAAAATGGGATTGTATTATGCATAGTTTAATGTGTTTGATTGCATTATACAAACTTCTTTTTTCTAATTATAATTGTAGTGTGGAGAGCGTCCTTAGGTGTGAGTGTGTGAATGTGGGTGTCTGACACACATCACAATTTCGAATGGCTGCGTAATATTCTGTTGTATAAAAGTAGCAGAGATAATTAACCAATCCCCTATCCCTGGACACTTAGGTTGTTTCCACTCGTTCACTGTTATTTAAAAAAATAATTTCAAGATGTGGTGACTTTCCCTCTACCAATATATGAGCGTTCCTTTCTTACTAATTCTTTTATAGAAATTTATTGATGTAGAATTGTCGTTTCAGAGGATATGGGTCTTTTATTGACTTTTGACTCACACTGCCAAAAAAAAGAAAGCATCGTTTTGCTTTCACGAGCAGTTCATGACAATGCCTGTTTCCTTACAATCTCGCCAGTTCTGAGTGTTAGCCAACTTAAAATTTTTGACAATACGATAGCGAAAAAACCCCCAAAACAGTAATCACATGGCTGTCTCATTTTTAATATATTTCATTAATATCAAGTATAAATGTTTACTAAACATCCATACTTTTTATTTTATTCGTTTGCACATGTAGATATCTTGCTCATTTTTTTTCCCATTGGAGTAATTTCGTACACTGTCATTTTCACTGTTAAAGGTACATTTGCTGCAAATACTCTTCCTAATCCTTTCATTCTTTAACGTTGTTCTTTGCTGTGCAGATTTTAAATTGTCTGTAATAAAATCCATTATCGTTTTTCCTGGATGGTTTCTGGCTTTTATTTCAAACTTCAAAAGGCCTTCGCCTCTCCCAAGACAATGGAACCTTCACTTACATGGTTTTACATAAACTTTGTCTTTACTTGTTTAGTTTTTATACAAGTATTTAAACAATACGAAATTTATTTGGATATAAGGTATGAGATAGGGATCTAACTTAATTTTTCCCCACAAATTTAGTTCATTTTTCCAACATCTCTTAATGTACAATTAACCCTCCTCTCAGACTTAAAATCGCACATTTATAATATATGAACTACTTACATGTTTGTGTCAGGTAGATACATTTTCTTAGATAGAACAACTTCCTTCGTTGCTTTTATTTTTCAAAAAAATCCCTGAATAGTTTCAGATATCTATTCCTCCAGATGAGTTTTAGTATCTTGTCAAGTAATAAAAAATTTTGCTAATGTTTTAATGAACATTACATAATATTTATGTAATTTTGGTATAAATCAGCATGTATCCAATATGTCCTTCGATGAAGATTCGTAATTTCACACAACATACCATATATATATTTAAGTTTGTATCTAGATATTTAACATTTTCTTGTGATCAGAACTTTATTCTAATTTCATTTCATTATTGATTTTTACTAAGCTACAGGAAAGCCACTGGGTATTTTTGTGTATATTTTATACCTGCAATTGTTTTCGAAGATGGTTATTTGGTGACTAAAGTCATGTATGTCACTATACTTCATGGTTTCGGTCGTGCTACAAATAGGGATGAATCATGCAAATTCATCTGAAAACCCCACTGGCATGAGAATGGCTGTGTCACTTGGAAAATCCACCGAGGATAGCTGTATTAATTATATTTTTTTATTTCCTGTATTTTATGATGCTCCGATATCTTGAGGCCCCACTGGCCTGGGGAAGACTGCCCCTCCCCGGCTAGCTAATTCCTAGACAGCGAACTACTCCCCATAAGCACGCTTCTCACGTGGAACCATCAACCCCAAACCTGTGATGGCGCTCTGCCCTCCTGGTGACATTCTTCTCCCTTAAGTGTCCCCTGTCCAGGTGTGAGAAAGCTCAGGGCAGCCCCGACACCCCAGGGCCCAGTGCAACTCAAACTAGCCAGTCCTAGGCCTGCCGAACCTGTCTCACCGGTGTTTCCATGGAAACAACAATAAACTACAATAAAGGCTCCTCTGCCCCCGACCAGCCCTGGTGCTTCCCCATGGGGCCCGTGTGGGCATGGGGCCCCCTCCCCTGAGGATTTCCAACACATTCTCTTGTCAGCGCCCCTCACCCTCAGCTCCTGATCTGCTGCCCTCCCCATACTCGAATGATAATAAGATTTACATCTTAAAACACTAGGAATAGGCAGCCTGATACAGGGGACAGGAGGAAGGGCGTTGACAGGGTCAGACCACCCTGGGGTTGGAATGGACTGTTTGTCTCGCTGGCTGTGGGACCTCAGACAAGTGTCTCGCTCTTCCAATGGTCCGTTTTCTCCCTGCAAGGTGGAGTTTCTGAGAAAAGGAATGACTCAGCGAAATTCAGCCAAGGTGGGGAGCCGAATTGGGGTTCGAATCCACGTGAGCCTGAACCCAGCCCGGCCTGTGCCACCGCCACATCGCCGTGCATCTCGTTGTGACGTGTGAGGGTCCTTCAGGGACCCAGCCACTGTCCTGAGTTCCTGATACCATCGTCCAGGTCTAAGACGAGAGTCTAAGACGCAGAAGAAAAGGGGAAAGGGCGGGGCCTTCCCTTCACCAGCTGGAGCCAAACCATCGCATTCGTCCCGGGTCCTGGTAAGACGGAGTCTTACTGACCGAGAGTGGCTCTACTCTGAGGCCAAGACGTGCCTTCCATGTGCCTCGGGGGACACACAGCAGCCATCTTTGACACGCAGGAAAGCGGGGCAGGAGGAGCCTGGATTAAAATGCCCTCCTCCTTTACTCGCACCTACCACCGACGAAGAGTTTACCTTCTGCCGAGACTACGCTAAAGAATTTCTAACCGCGAATCCACATAAACCTCACGCCAGCTCTGTGAGGAAGGAACACTCATTCCCTCCATTTTACAGGTTGGGAAACCAGGATTCAGAGAAGCAGAAGTCAAACTCAAGGTCATCTAGCCGAGAAGTAGCAGAGTCAGGACCTGCACCTGGGCCCGCCTGGCTGTTCATCACTTTGCTCCTGTTGCCCTGTCGCTGTTCGCATTGTGGCCGGTCCAATAACGAGTCACTGACGAACGCTCGGAATGCTCGGGTGACCCGATCAGGGAGGGGGCAGAGCAGCGAGGGCACATGGCACGTGTTTTCTATTTAATCTGCCGCTGTCGGCCGCTGCTCTCCTGCTTGCTTGAGAGGACAGCCTCAGGTAAAGCACACCTTGGCCTCAGGGCAGCCCCGCCCCTACACACAGGCGTTGACTTGCTTTTGAAGAGCTATCCAGCGACGTCCAACACAATGGTTCCACAGCTGAAATGCTCCCACACCAACGTCCCCTATGAAATAACAGAAAGGACGTGCACTGGCCGTTGACCAGCGCAGGGAAAGCCAACTCGTGTGCCGTGTGACATGCAGGGGCGTGCTGCCCGCTGGTGGTCAGGGCTGAGCGGGGGGGCCCCCCCACTGGAGAAGCTGCTCTGGCCGGCCAGCTCGGTGGGGGCTGCCCCAGTCTGCTCAGTTGAACCTGCTGTCTCCTGGAGGCGCTGAGGCCAGAAGAGTTGTCACAGGTCCGGATGACCCCACAGGCCAGCTCCAGGGAGCCCTCCGTTCCGTCCCCGAGCTGACTGCCCCATGTGTCTGGAGCACACGGTCCTCCCTCCCTGAGAGGCTTCAGCAGCGGCACTGGGGAGTGAGCAGGAACAGAAAATCCTTCTTCCGAAATGTTATGCCTTAATGTGAGAGTGACATCTGGCCCTGAAGCCCAAGACTCCAAAGCCTTCGGTTTGCGTGTGACCTCAAGGAGCCCAAAGCCACCTGGGATGGCGTGAGCCTTACTCATCATAGACATTGCCACAACATCGCATCCAAAAGGACATCCCTCTCTGCTGAGGACGCCGGGACCCAGCGCCTGCGGGAGCATATGGTGAAACAGATTTAAGAGGGCAGAGAGATTTCCTGTGCCACATCATTGGTCTCATTTACGCAGATGAGCCCCTACAGTCAGTCATTTTCTCTCAGCTAAAGGCCAGGGGCCAGAGCAGGGCCCAGGGCAAGATGTCAGGTGATTGCGTCCTGCGACATCTCTGGCTTGCAGCTTTCTGATGAGTAAGAATTCATCTGCTCTGAGGCACCGGAGAGGAAGGGGTGTCTGCAGTGCCTGGAGACAGGGATTCCAACAGGTGGACGTGGCATTCAGTAGTCATCGTTGAGATGTGGTTTGAACTTGACCGTGGAGATTTTCTGGCAAAGCCTCGAAAGCACCGGCTTCTTCATTACCAGGTAACGGTGCACAGCATGCATCTCAGAGCCTCACCCCAGACTCTGATCCCAATCCTGACTCCCCCAGCTTTTCGCCCTCACCAAATTAAAAGATTTGGGTGCACTGTCTCCTGAAACCCTCCAGACCACCATGGTGCAGCACAGAGGAAGCGACACAGCATAGTGGTTTAGTAGGGTACAGACTCCAAGCCAGGTCGCTCTGCCGCCTACTTCCCGTGTGATCCATAAAAGTATATTTGCTACCTTTTAGGGCTCTTGTAAGAATGAAATGACTCAGTATGCCAACAGCTTCGTAACATGTTCAGGTGCCATCACCAGGTGCGTACCGGCGCTGAGGAAGAAGCCGAGTCTCGTGGTGGCCTGTGGGACACGAAAGCCTGGGTGCTAAACCCCAACACCACCCTGTTCTCCCTGAGCCCACGTCTTAGAGCCCCGAACCCCAGCGGGAGCCCGAAGAGGAGGTTCTGAAAGACAAGCATCAAACAAAAGTCACACGGTCAGACTCAAAGCTGGGCACGGAGCCCAGTTCCAACCTCCTGCCCCGTGTCACCGGCCTTCCCGTGTGAGCTCCATCGAGGCAGGGCTCCCTCCTCCTCTTAGGTCACCCCCATAGCGTCATCCACGCTGGTTACGTCCGAGGCCAGCCCCTGTCAGGCCCGTAGCAATCACGATAACGATGCCCGTCATTCATTTTTACTGACAGTGTGCCAGACTTTGAGCTAAGTGCTTTAGTCTTATACCCATTTTACAGATAAGGAATATGAGGTTCAGATGGGTCACTTGGTCGTGATAACAGCTTCCTACGTGGCAGGCACTTTGCCAGGGGTTCTGTTGAGTCCTGGGGGCCTCCCTGTTTTACAGGTGGGGGAACTCAGGTGCCCTCAGGGCAAGCCGCCCAAGATCGCCAGAGAGCAAGCGGCTGAGCTGGGACTTGGCTTCCAATCTCTCGATTCTCGCGCCTCAGCTCAGCCTCCACCTGGCTCCTTCCTTCTCTGTGATAGCTCAGACTCACGCGCTGACACCTCGGCGGCTCGGGATTGCAGAGGACGCTAAACTCCTCCTCTACCTGCCTTCTTCCATCCGACCGAGAGGTGCCCCGTAGGTGGGGAGCTGGAAACCTGAACGCGCACGGCGTATTTCTGAACCGCGTCGACATTAACTAAGTCCTCGGAATGCGCAGGGTCGTGGCAGCTGCTGCAGAGCCCGGCGAGGCTCTGCGGTGACCAACAGGGACGTGTCCTCCCGGGGCTGGGCGGTGTGGGCTGGCAAGGCTCTGCCTTCGCTGCCATCACAGAGGCAGTTAGCGGTGGCTGTCTCCATAGGAAACGGTCACTGCTGTCCGCTTCTGACCTCCCTACACCCAGCTCCTGTGGGGAGTCCCCAGCCCCCTGGGAGATCGCCCCCCGCCCCCCCGGGCTTGAGCCTGGGGTTTCCTTTCTCCACTTTGCGACTGAATCTTCCTTTCATCTTTCCCACGCCTGGGTCTTTCCCAACTGACACCTGAGGAGCCCGAGGGCATGAGACTGGGTCTTGCTCCCCTAGAAGAAGCTTCTAGAAGTCGCCGGGAGAAAAGAGCTGAAGAGGGTTTGGGGATTCACCTGGGCCACCAGCACTCCCAAAAAAAAAAAAAACCCAGCTCGAGGCATTTTGCACCCATTCCCTCATTTCATTCTCGCGACACCCCCGCGAAGCTGGCAGTAGCCCCGTTTCACAGCTCCAGGTCCTTTCCATGACACTGACCGTGACGACGGTGACGATGCTTTAACGCCAGCTGACTCTGAGCCCTCGCGCTCCGGCCGACGCCATATGAGAGCTCTTCACGCTGTGTCGCATGTGACCCTCACGGCCACCGCACGGGGTGTCACGACGATGATGACGATTAGGAAGCATCATACTCCGAGGCACAGGCAGGTTACATACGGTGGCACAGCCGGTGACTGAGAAAGGCAGGTGGCGAAGCGGGTGACCAGCTTCAGGGATCCGATCGCTGGACCTCACGCCGGCCGGCCGTCCTCGTAGGTGAAGCTCAGCGGGCCGCAGCCAAGGCCACGCGTTTACTCACTGCGTGTGGCGACCGCCCCGTGCCCACGGCACAGCTGAGTAGTTGGAACAGAGATCGTGCGGCCTGAGAAAGTTGAAACATTTACTCTCTGGCTTTTTACAGAAAACGTTTGCCAACGCAGGTCTCACGCCTGAAGGAGGCGGCACGGGGCGTGCGCCGATAAAGCCACACGCCCCTTCCGTCAGGACGTGGTCCCAAAGCCCAGGTGGCGTGGCGGGGGCCGTTAGGGCCTTGGCATCAGATACACCTGCTCTGCAGTCCCCGCTGATTCACCTCACCTCTCCTCAGTGCCTCGAGCTCTTCGTCTGTGAACTTAAGGACAACCGTTTCTTTCCCGGGGGCTGTGTGCGGGGCGCATCAGATGAGATGCCACCAGTAAAGCGCCACCACCAATAGTAGAGACACAGCAAGGGCCCGGAAGTCACCAACGGCACCGGTGTGGTGGGAGAGGCCCTTCACCTGCCCTGCATCCCACCAGAAGAGAGATGTCAGTCAGCTCCGCCGTTCACCATCCCCAGAAAAATAACACCTGTTATCCCACTGAGGTGCAAAACACTTCCCACCCATTTCGCATCTGCAGAAGATCATCAATACGCAGATGCAAAGAGAACCTGACGATGTCCAGCACTGCCGGCTGCCTCCTCGTGGGCAAGGAGGAGGCGGAGAAGGGAATAAGAGAAGGGGGAAGGGGGGAAGGATGAGGGGGAGGGTGGAGACGGAGTCGAGGCCCAGCATCTCCCCAGACGACTGGGGGCCCCACCGCCCCTCTGGGCCTCCTCAGTGTCCAGGTGACTCCCATATCTGCAGTGAACAAAGGACCTTTTAGAATGTGGAGCTGGGGTTCTCAGAAGCCCAGGAGCTGGGGGCATCCACGGAATGCTTTCATTATGGAGGCTCTGTATTGGACGGAAGACCTGCGACCTGCCTGCGTGGGCCACTGCCTCTGGAACTGCCAGAGTGAGGGACAGGTGGGCGTGTTTTCTCAGACTGGCTGCCCTGAACAGCTTCCCTGGGGGGCCCACGCAGGAGCCCAGCCACCACCGACAGTAGCAGCCAACACGCGCCGCACACCTATCATCCCACACCCTGGCGGTGAGGAAGGTTCTGCAGGCTCCAGGGAGGGCACCGTTACCATCATCCAGGGACGACACCGAGGCTCAGAAAGGTGGAAGATCTGGCACCGTGAGAGAATGAACCTCTGTTATATCAAGTCACCCAGTCGGTGGCTATTTGTTGCAGCAGCTGCAGGAAACTAATACGAGGGCTTTGCACGTGACTTGGCGTGTGGCCATGAAAGAGGCCACCTCAGCACGCTCGACCAACTCGGATCGACTGGTAATGCCTGGAGGACGACGCAGACAGTGTGAAGTTTGGTTCCCTCAGGAAAGAAGGGAACGATTGATTAGTGATGTCTGCCAAGGGGAAGAGCTTAGTCATGTCGTGGCCCAGGTGTAAGGGGGACAGGTGGGAAATAGGGCCTTTATTTTGGGCGGCCATGTGGACAGCCAAAAATCAGGGGTCTGACAGAAGAAAGGAAGAAAAGATATTAGGAAAAAGTAATCACGAGATTGGACAAGGTCAGGCAACTTACTGCTCACATAATCCCTACAACGCTGTGGTTAACGGTCATACCCCACGGCGGACGGACACGCTCTGGGCCTCAGCTCAAGAACTAGGACAGACTCTCTCTCCATCTTCATCTCGGCTCCCTTGGCCTGTCACCTCATTCTCAATATGACAGCTGCTGAATTATACATCTTACAGTGCGCACAGTTGGAGAGAAACCGGCTCTCTTTATGAATTGCTGGGGAAGCCCAATGCCGCCTTAAATTAAGTCATCGTGGTCACGGAGGCGGGTCCTGTAAGAACATTCTACTAAAACTAAGTGGGTAAGACCAGATGCCTCCCACGTGACAGACAGACAGACAGAGTGAATGATGCAGTGGATTTGCACATCCTCTCTGTCATCTTGTATGTCTGGCGAATATTCATGTGTTGACACCTTGAAGGCCAGAACCTCCACGTGACCCCCTTCCCATCTCCCCAGACGCTGGGATCACTCGGTAAACATTTGTTGAGACAGCGTCAAAGAATCGATACTTGACATTACAGTCGGACAGTATCATAAAGATGATCGGTGGACTAAATGCGCAGTGCGCCTCAGTAGAAAATCGAGCAAGCGTGCAGTGGAGAAGACAGTGCTGGGCTCGAAACAGCCCCTCCGCCGTGTTCTGCTGAGTCTGCTCCTTGGGTCCGGCTGACGGGAGGTCCCTGGGGTGTGCTAAGGGCAGCACGTGCCCACCGAGGCCAGAGATCACTTCATTACCAGTGTGCTTCACACCTACATGAGACCCAGCAGGGTAAGTTTGGAACGTGATTACCAGGGATTTTGCAAGGTGGCTCATTAACATAATTCCTCTAATTGGAAACCTAAGAAGCTCTTGTTGAAAAATTTCCACTAAATATTATAGGGCCATAATTCTTGCATCATTAGGCGCCTAGCTCTGAATTCTCATTTCAAACCTTCCTCCTATGACCTGTGAAGGGCTCAGCTCTAGAGGGCTTTGTCTCATTTAATAAACAGTGATCGAGCTGCTGTGTGTCAAGTACTGTTTGGTGTGGAATATACAGATAGAAGAGAGTCCCAGACCTCGAGAACCTCATTGGGAGGAAGGACGGACAAGTAGACAGATAATTGTAATGCAAAGGATATAGGGTATGTGTGTGCGTGTGTGTGTGTGAGAGAGAGAGAGACAGAGACAGAGACAGAGACAGAGAGAGAGACAGAATATGAGCAAGATTTTGGGAAAACCTGACAGCTTGTCGGCTGGTGAGTGGAGTCGAGGTGGCGAAGGAAAGATCTCTAACTTGGCAATCCCTTAGCTATTTTAAGGACTGATCAGTGAAAATAGAAAGGTATTTCTGGTTGGGGAAGTGCCAGGTAGGACAACAATCTCAGGGTCTAGGGGTTCTTCCTAAATGCTATTCTTGCTCAATGTTAAAACGTAGCACAGAATTTTGCAGACACAGCTGTGAACAGGACGAGCTTGACAGGAACTCAGGCAGATAAGGGTGGCCAACTGCAAAGAAGAAGTCAACATGTAACTAACCAAAGAGTGCGTTTAAGCAGGGGCTAAGCCTCCCTTTGGGGAGACGGAGCTCAGGACGTGTGTCCCCTGTCTCCTCTATTTGTTACAAGTAAATAAAACTACATAACGACAACCACATCTCGTTCTTGAATGGCACATGCCAAGCAGCGAACCTTTTGAAATCGGTGACAGAACAGCGCGTGCTAAGACCCAGTGGCATGAACTGAGACACGTGCTAAGGACAGCATCAGGTCCGGGTGGTGGCACTTTACTGGCGGCATCTCACCTGCACGGTAGTGCCGTAGGTCTGCCACTTCAGAGCAAACGGACAAGTGGAGACAGGCGTGTCTGCCTTGGTGAACGGGGGTCAGATGACCACACACCATAAAAGCCAAGGTCAGGATGCATTTTCAAAAGCAAAGAGGGAGAGTCGGAGGTGAAGGCGGACACCGGTCAAAACCACTTTCTGTTTACATACCCAGAGGATTATCCTCCCAGCAAAAACCCCTTCCTCTTATCCTAGAAACTTTCCCCGCTCCCTCCAAGTCCCACCATCTTAATAGTCAGAGACATCGGGTCACAGTTCGTCCGTATGATCGATCGATTTGGAGGACAAGCACCTGCTTCGAGCCAGACCAATCAGGCTTCAGGAACGTGACCAAGTCTCCTAAAACGCAACTGTCACGTGCGTTTTAGGAGAACGAGACGGTCCTTAATTCCTCTCAGCTTCTCAGACGATTACTCCAGCCCCTCATTTACTGAGGCCCAAACTAGGGGTGGGGCGCTGACCTGTGGGATAGGACCATACAGCAAGACCCCCAGGCCCACCACTGTCCCGCCTGCTTGAGCAAAAGGGAGAATCGTTTCTCAAAGCATAAGCCACTCCCTTGCCCTCTGCTCCCTATTCTTCCGCTAGCTTTTTTCATTATTTCAGACCCACGCCCACCCCACTTATTTTTGTCTGACATGATACAGTATCTTTCTTGTGAGAAATGGTGAAATGGACTATAATAAATACATTGCTTAAGCGAGGAAAGTTGACAGGAATATAAATATGGAGCATGATATATAAAGCCCCACACATCCCAATGGCCTCGTTTATTAAAATCTCGCCATGCTAGATTTACAAGGAGCACTCGCCTCTCTATGGGTTCTCATAAGATGCCTTTTATGCTACCGCTCACGTCTCAACCCTCTCCAATTTCGCTATGAGCTGACCTTTCTCTCTGCGAACCTCAAGGACCGGCTGGCTACCATCCACCAGGGACTCGGCCTTTAGGTGTGTTCGGGGTGGGGTCAGATTCGGATGAAAGTGGAGGTACGAAGCTCTGGTCAAGATCGAAGGGAAAGTTAAAATGGCATTATGCAGGGGATCTCGCTCTCCGGGCCATTCCCACGACTCGCCGCCTGTCTCATCAATTCTGAGCCAGATTCCCATTAAACGAAGTCCGTGTATCTAACTGACGTTTATGGAACACCCACTATGCTGTAACCACCGGCGAGACAGAAAAATAAACGGGCCACGGCTCTTGCCTTTCAAGTACTCGCAGCAGAAGGCGGGAAAGAAATGCACGCTCGTAGGGTTTCCACGCATTGTGATCAATGGGATAAGGAATCGGAGGGCAAATAAGTAACCTTAGCGGCTGACAGTCTACGGTGGGCCAGACTCTGGGCAGTCTTTACGCCGCTGTCCTGTATTTACGTAGGGATCTCGACCCCACAGTCACAGAAGATGAAGCTCACAGTAGGGAGGCGACTTGCCTGAAGCAAACAGTAAGGGAGCCGAATTTAAAGACTGCCCTTTATTCCCTGGTTCCTTCTGATCCTGGCCTTTCGGATGGGCTCCCGGTACGGGTCCAGCCCTGGGTGATTGTTAATGCACTTCGGGGTCCGCGTACCTGCTTCAACCTGCCGCTTCTTGCTGCCACCCTCCCCGCTCCCTAGAGGTAAGCTCGGGGGACGTATGCTGCACCGCCCTCGGCCCACGCTCATGGGGGTCCACAGATACTCCTTGCCTGCCACACGTTCTCTTTTCTTCCTGTAACGGGACCCTGGGACCCCCTTTGCCCCCTCCATCCACACGCTCGGATGAAGCTGACCTTGCTCCCACGGCTCAGACCCGGCACAGTCACGGTCACCGGTTCAGGAAACGGCGTGTGAGCCTGCCCAGCACCATCAGAATTCGGGGGCTTCTGCTGGAGTCCTTGAGAAGGAGGTGCTGTCTGTTGGCTGGGTTGCTAGGGAGATGGCGTATAAGCCTGAAGCCGTCCGAGGCCATTCTCTTTGGGGGAGAACTTGCTGCAGAATGAAGTCAACACAGACAAAGCGGAGCCAAGAGAAAGAGAGGATCGGTCCTTTACTTCCTTTCCGGTTCATTTTCAGCACTGGATACAGCCGAGCTTGAAACCTGCACTCATCCCAGACTACCAAAGAGACAGTAAATACTCTTTTTAGCTTAAGCCAACTTGAATTAGGTTTCTGTCAGTTCAGTCAAAAAGAGTCCTAACTAATACATCCACCAACCTTATCTCTAAACTCCTAGAGGCTGGAGCGGAGACTTGGATAAAACCCACCATGTCATCCAGCCCCTAAATTCTCCTCCAGCTAGCCAGCTTTCCATCCAGGAGGGGCAGCAAAGAAGTCAGCTGGTCTCAGACCCAGAATCCTCTCTGTCAATTCACTCCATCATCTTCCTCAGTGAAACTGGGAGGAAAATTTGAGAAATGTCTCTTTGTAGAAGACAACCTCACGACATGGGGTATTTTTGAAGCTGTTCTCCAGTCCGAGTTCTTAGGAGAAAGATGTGTGGTGGAAGGCTAGTATCTGGCCTTGAAAGATACAAAACTCCCTCTCGTTATAGTACCAAATTAAATATGAAATTATATACAAAGGATGATTTGAACCATGAGACGAGACATAGGGGGAAAAACTGATGGAACTTTAAAACGTCGTCTTAGCCACAAAAGAAAGAAGGAAAACTGAGATTTACCGCACGCCGCCATGTAAGTTCTATACTAAAATCCCATCCACATGGAAAACAACTCTGCATATCTTATAAGTAAACGCGCATTAGAGACATATATCAAGAACAATACAGTGGGCATCTGTGAGGGACCGGGGTAGGAATCAGGACTGAGGATGAATGGGGTGGGGATGATGCATAAAATGAGAGGGACAGACAAGGATGGAAGGAAGGACTAGAAGGAAACACCCCAAAATATTCCCAGTAGTTGTACTGAAATCCAGGAGCATCCGCTTATCAGGAAGAGACACTCACTCAAGGAAGCTTAAATTCGAGGGTTGACTTTACGGACAAGGTTAGACAGGCCAGGCTGGCCTCGGAGGGCTGTGATCTTCGGTTCTCTCTCACCTCGCTCTTTACCGGGACCTCGTCCTCTCCCAAACCGACCTCCCCTCCTACCCTCCCGCGTCCTTCCCCCGCACCAGCTCCTTGCTCACCCATCGCCTCCCACAGCATCCACCATGGAGGCGCCAATGGATGCCTCCCAGAGGCAGCACCGGGCCCCCTCGCAACGGTTCTGCGCGCCTCTGCGGCTCAGCAACCCTCCCTTCCCCCAGCCCACAGGCTCTGGGACTCCCCCCTGCCTTTGGGGGAGACAGACGGAACTGGCTGTTTCCCCCTGGTTTAGACGGCACCGGCGATCGTGGAAGGGAACGGATGGATTAGGGAGAATGAAAACGGGACCGGCGGCTCAGAGGAGAGCGGGAAGATGAGGTAGGTGGTGTACCTTTCACAGACGGTCCCCCAGAGCTGGGGTTATGGGTGATTAGAATTGCTTGCACGATCCAATTTTCTAAAAACGGTGAGCTGGGGAGAGAACGATGCGTGATTAGCTCTGGAGTCAGACAGAACTGGGTTCAAGTTCTTGCTCTTCCACGTCTAGCTGCGGGACTCGGACTAGCGCCTTCCCCTCTCGGAACCTCCTTCTCCTCTGAGACGGGGCGTCGACCTTCTCATACACTCCCATGAGCATTAAGTGAGATAAAATAAGTAAAACCGGTGTCTCGTTTATAGCAACCACTCGGGAAATGCTATGATACATTATTATTAATATACCTAACTTTTATCATTAAAAAGTCTTCAACCAACCAACAAAAAAAGCCTCATAGACACGTCAGTTATCACCCCTGAGCTCCTTTTCCTACCCTATTCCTTCTTGGGATACAGAATTTATCTATGCTGGAAATGGCTGTTGAAAATTACCACCATGCATCAATTTGCCCCTCCCCGCCCCACACACATACACATAGTCAATAAACTAAGAGAGCTCCCTCTTCCTGGCAGCCCTCATCTACTCACTCTAATTGATCATCACCAGGCCTGCTCAGAGCGGCCGGGGCGCATGTGTTAATCGACTGCACACCCACTTAATGAGGAACTCTCCAGCTCCCTGAGCATGGGCAGACACCGCCTGCCCCGCCTGCGCCCGCAGTGCATTCTGGGAGCCTTCAGGGGCGAGCAGGTCAGCAAGTGGTGCATCTGATCGATTCATTAGGAGCATGGTGAGAGGTCTGACTCCAAGCCCAGCTAATTGCATAATTAAATCTCCACCCATAGTCCGTCCCAACCTCGAATCCCAAGCTGTCCCCGGCCTGCCATCCCTGTGTGTTGGGGGGCGGGGGAGATATGGGGGAGGTCTGTCCACAGCAGAGACAGCCCCTCTCCTTCTTCCTGGCCCTCATTTCTGAGACCAAAAATGTGCCTTGAGAACCCCTGGGAACGGAAGTGGACTGACCTCCTCAAAAGCCTGTGTGAGGATTAAGGGGGATCATAGTGAGGTGAAGCTTAGCAGGACGAAACACATCAAGATGCGCTCCACAAGCAAAGCCTGCGGATCTGTTCTGCCAGACCGGGTTGGTCCTCTGTGTCCTATCCATATCTGTTCCCTTCTTCCGAAGTCACCATACGGCTCTGTTTTTGTTCATGTGCAACCAGAATAATTTGTCTTTCCTAGGCTACCTTGAGTGGTCCCGTGACATAACTCTGTTCAGTGAGACGTCAGCAGTAGACCTCACAAAAGGTGACCCTGCATAAATAAATAAGGGGGGGTGTGCCTCTGGCCCTTCGCCTTGCTGTCTTGAAGAGAGGCGATGCCTGGAGGCGCAGCAACCATTTTGCAACCATGAAGCCGACCTCTAAAGATGACCGAGCTGGGCATGGAAAGAGTTTGGATCCCTAACCGGCACTGTGAACAGCCTCTCTGGACTTGGTGCTCTGTGAGAAAATAAAGCCCTCCGGGTGAAACCACGGTGGGCAGCTGTTATCCGCATTTGGACACATCCTAGTTGATACAGACGCTGACCGCAGCCTGACACACGGATGAATCTGTGTGTAACAGTAATAGTAGCAATGATAACAACAAAATATAAAAACCGTATGCTACAGTACAGGATTGTTGGGAGGACAGGGTGAGGTTAAGTAGTTAAAACTCTCGGTACAGCGAAAGGCACGTGGCAAATGTTCATGAATCTTGGCTTTTATTGGAAGTTGAGGCTGAGAGCGTTTATGAGACTTGTCAAGAAGTCTCCGATAAGACTGACCGAGAAGCTGGAGGAGAAATCAACACCAAGATTTGGGAACCACAAAAGAAGTGCGAACACCAGCCCCGGACTCTGGCACCCTGCCCGTTAGCGAAGATCCTGGATTTGTCTTACAAGCTGTGTGACTTCAGGCAAATGGCTTCATCTCTTGGAACTTCCGGTTTCCTTCTTGTGCAAAACACGGGTAATCGTAAGGATTCAATGAGACGTGCCCATTGTGAGGGTTTCATACCTGTGGCTAGCACTTGTGGTCGATCCCACTTGGAGATGGGCAGGAATCTTAAAGGCGAGACTCTCACAGGCCCCGAGACAGGATGTGAGACAATCTTTCAGCAAAGGTGCTTTCCAGCAGGTACCATGAAAAGCGAGAGGAGGCACTCAGCATATTCCTCGCTTTGATAAAAACCTCTCCGAGAGGCAGTAAATCACCGAATCCTCGGTTCCACTAAATCAAACATACGGCAGATTCCACTGGCGTTTAATACCGATACGACAGCCCCCGGGAATAACAAGTGAAAGCAATTAACTTTAATGGGTTCCAACGCACCCGATCTGCTTGATTGCCGTGTGTACACCTGACGATCTTCCTTTCTTTGTTGTTGTTGTTTGCACGTGGTATCAATAAAGCCTATTCGTAACGTTTTTAAAAGGCTCTCATTTTTAAGACGCGTTCGGGAAAGTTGCATCTGCACCACCTCGCTGCAGGGCTCACTCGAAACCCTGAGCAGAAAGAAAGTCGCGGGGCTCGTCGGGATGGCGAAGGAGGGCTCAGGTCTCTAAACGGAGGGACAACCCCAGCCTTCTCAGCGGCAGAGGACGGAAAGGAGGAGGCCCAGGCCTGTGGGCTCTCCCCATCCTGTCCTCACCAGGGTGCGGGACAAACAGCTGGGGTGGAGGCACGACGCCGACCCCGGGGGAGGAGACGGTGAGACTCAGGCACAGTCTGCTCTGCCCGCCTGGAGGGGACACCCCTGTGGTAGACGGAGTCCGTGGCCTCGATGTTAGGACACCTCCTTGGATTGTGTTCTTTCCCATGGGACTGGCACTCCCTTCCACTATGAGGACCAAATATATTTCCCTACCCCTTGACTTTGAGTCCAAACATGTGACTTGCTGTGGCTAACAGAATGGGGTGAAGGTGACCGGGAACGAGCTACGCGCTTACGGCTTGGGAGACCTTGAAAGTTTCCAGTTATCATGTGACCGGGCCTGGGCTAGCCTGCTGGTCCCAGGTGGAGAAGTCGTGACACACAGAGCAGAGCAGCTGAGTCGAGCCCAGCCGAGCTCAGCCGGACCCCAGTCTGAGAGCTAAATACATGTCTACTGTCCACTTATTCATTAAATGCCACTCGGAGGTTGGTTTTTAAAAATGTAGCACAAGGTCTTTGGTGTCACAATGAAAACCTTGGAATACTTTGAGAATTTGGTGACGATATGCAATTTTCTGGGAAGTTTCCCAGCTTTGAAACGTCCAATCAGCCATGGTGGGAGTATTTATACCTTATAAATCAGTAAACGCTACACACTAGGGCTCGTGCGCTTCGCAGGGAGCTGGCTTAC
Source organism: Pteropus alecto (assembly GCF_000325575.1). Lineage (NCBI taxonomy): Eukaryota > Metazoa > Chordata > Mammalia > Chiroptera > Pteropodidae > Pteropus > Pteropus alecto. The sequence goes on along the minus strand of NW_006435763.1, from coordinate 7,085,136 downwards.
CGGCCAGCATACCAGCGCCTCCCACGGTCAGCGGTGACATCTTACCGTTCGGATAGCAGCAGTGTCCCGTGAAGGAGCCCGTCTTCCTCCACTGTCCTGCACAGGGGGTGGCCTGGAGCTGCCAAGCAGACGTCAAGGTCAAGGATCTGTGTTCGAGCTGCAGCTCTGCTACTTAGCCGTGGTGCGATCCTGGCGCCTATTGAGGTCCTCACACTGCCGAAGCCTCGCTCTCCACTCCTATAAAATGGAAATCATAAAATAGTATCTAACTCGTAGGGATCTTAGTCGGAGTCCAGGAAATAAAAGGGGCGAAGCACACGGCACTGAGGTGTCGGGGACACCTCCTCAGCACACGATGAGTGACAGCTGTCATTTCTCGATTCCTGTTCACGACATCTTCGCCTGAGTTACTTGCAGCCGCCTCCAATCAACCTCCCTCTCACCTCCCTCTTGCTGGTCTTGCCCCCTTTCACTGCATCCTCCCCACAGCAGAGAAAACCTGCGAAAACACAGACATGACTGTATCGCTCCCTTGCTCGAAACCCTCCAGGCGCTCCCCTTTACCTCAAGAGACGGTCCCACAAATGGGAAACTCGGAGAGGTTAAGAAGTTTGCCCAAGGTCAAGTAGTAAGTAACACAGGGTGGGAATCCCACCTTCCATCTCTACATTCTGCCTTCTAAACCGCTATGCTACCCCGAGGATGAAAACGGGCCGCATAGACGAGCAGATGCAGTCACGAAAGGACAGAAAGATGGAAGGAGGGTTGGAAATCCAGAAAGGATGGCAGACTCTGGAATGAGAGGATGGATGGATGGATGGATGGATGGATGGATGGATGGATGGATGGATGGATGGATGGGTGGATGGATGGATCGATCGATGGGTGGATGGATCGATGCGTGGAAGGGTAGAAGGATGGAAAGATAGAAGGATGGATGGGTGGATGGATGGATGGGTGGATGGAGCAATGCGTGGAAGGGTAGGAGGATGGAAAGATAGACGGATGAAGGGACTGCAGGATGGAAAGATGTAGGGCTTCTCCTAAGTTGCATCTCTCCTTCTCTCTGGCCCAGCCTTTCCTCTCAAGGGCTCCTCCCACATGCCGAGAATGCAGCTCGTCCCGTGGACTCCTCCCTTTCCTGGCCCTGGTTCCCCTTCGCCCTTGCCATCCCCAGTACAATTCGCCTCTAAGCGACTCTCCCTTGGTGATCAGCTTCCAGCGAACTGACCTCTTCTGTCTTCTTTCAGAATCTCAGGTGTTCCCATTTCCAGGGACCAAATTGGTATCTTAATAGCTAATGTACACTAGGCACTTATTGCATGCTAGTTATACAACCATCTCCCTTAACGTTCACGATACCCTTATACAGTAGGTATCGTTATTTTCTCCATCCCGAAGACGAAGAAAGAGTCCCAGAGAGCTTAAGTAATTTGCCCATAGTTACACAACTACAAAGTGGTGGTGGATCCAGGGTTAGGCAACCAGACTCCAGCGTCCACACTCATAAGGACGGCATTGTGCTGCTGTGTCTCCTTAGCTGCCTCCGCTGTTAGCTCCATTCTCCGTATTTGGGTAGACAGGCTGCTATCAGTCCATGAGGGCTAGAGTCACCATGTCTCTTCCGACCTCAACTAAGGTATTTCTCATACACCTGCCAATTTATACTGAGCCGCAGTCACGAATAGCTATGGAGTATGGGTTACAGAATACATCACTATTACCAAACTGGAGTGATATGGGCCAAAGAAGATGCTTTCTACATGGGATTAAAAAGTCTGACATCCTCCCTGAGAAGAACACTCCTACACAGGGCATGGCCTCGTTGGGTCAAAAGACCCATGGTGGTTTCAGAATCTAGCAAACCTGGATTCTAGCCTCAGCTATGCCATTCATTTAAGCCGTGTGACCTTGGGCAAATGACTTAACATCTCTCAGACTCAGTTTTCTTATCCGCAAAATGGGAAGAATCATTGTGGCAGCTAGCATGAACAGCTGTGAGAAATGAGGTGAGGTGTCCCAAGGGCTTGGCACAATCAGAAATACACGGATGATAGTTATCGTGGTGGCTGTTATATCTTGACTGCAACAGGTCCTCTCCGGGCAGATAAATAAGCTGCCTGGAAATTTTCTAAACTGTGCTAGACCATAGAATAATCGCCTTCTACTATTAAGGCACATGATATAGCATAAGCTCCATCTGGGGAGAAAGGCTACATTTCAACGTGTCTGTGAAAAAAATCGACTTTGACCAAAGGTCCAAGACCCTTCACCTCCCTGCTCCTTTCTCCCTCCCCACAGGCCCCTGACTCCTGCCACGGCATCAGTTGGGTGAGCTCCACCTCTGGGTTGATTATCTTTCCCTTAACTGTCAGGCTTCAATGGAATTTAATTTCATTGAGAGGAAGTGGTTTGGAAATCAAGGTCATTTCATTTCTGAAAGGCAACTGAAGGACTGCCTTGCTCAAATGATCTCTTTGCCATTTATTCCCCTTAAAATGAAAAGTACAGTGGTTCATACGATGGCTTCAAGGTCATGTTAGATCACCTTTCCAAATAAGAGAAGAATTCTTTCTATGGGATTTTAATGAGGCCGAGTACAACTAATTCCTCCTTCGGTACTTATCACATCTTCTTTCCTTTCTGTAATCAATGCCAGTGTAACGCTCCTCACACACACAAACGGAGCTGAAGAAAGTCGCGCGATTACCCTTGATTTTTCCTTCATGAAAGGAAGGTGGGGGTTATCACTGCATTCAGCCTGCATAAGTCTGAGGGCTCTAGCTCTACATGCATGTCAGGAATCAGCATGACACACAGGTCTCCCCTTCGCCTGATCCACGGAAAATAATTAGACATCGAGAATATCAAGTCATGTGCATGTTGTCAGTCAATAACCATGTATTGAGCGCCACGAAGGGCTCAGTAGGGTGTTAGGTGCATGAGAGTGGGGGTTGCAAAGGAGACTGGGAGCTTATTTAGTTTTGGTGAGACAGACAATTAGCAGGTAAACAGCCTGGTCCCAGAACAGCAAAGTCATGTGTGTGGTGGTGGTGAAGGGGTTGGGGGGAGGCTAGGAGAATGTTCCAGAGGAGGTGAGGCTTGAGTTGACCTTGGAAGCACAAGCAGGATTCAGATCATTCACATCTCAATATTTCCTGAGTGCCCAACGTAGCTGGGCATTGTACAAGTGCTTCACGTGCGAGACTTGGTTATTCCTCACTTCGGCACTGAGGGGCAGGTGCTATCTTTACACCCACTTTGCAGATAAGGAAATTAAGGCTCAGAGACATTGAACCAGCTGCTCAAGGACACAGAACCGTGATAGAGCTGAGATTCAAACTCAAGACCCTAAGACAAAAAAGGGAGAGAAGAATGGAACCCATTGAGGAGGGAGAGGCCATACAGGTCGGACAGGGAAGAAACTGGACCAAACCTTCATTAAGTGGCCACAAGCCAAGCTCTGTGGTAAGTGTATCTCCTCGGATACTTTTTATTTTCATCATAGTCCTTGTCTATCTGCTATTGTCTTACTTGGGTTGTTTATGCATTTTGTCAGTCTATTCCTCCCTCAGCACCCAGTTCCCTGACTGGCACGGAGTAGGCGATCAACAGGTGTATATGGTACGGCAGACTGAATCTCGTCTCCCAAGACCCGAGGCGAGGAGGGTGCTGCATTGTGAACCGCGACGAGGCGCGCGGTCCATGCCTGCCTGGTGCCCCGGTGTCAGCACCTTGGACAGCGCCCGACACGTCAGTTTAGGAGAGAGCAGATCCAAGTTCAGCTAAATTATTAGTCCCTCTCGCTGATGGACAGAGCCACTTTGCTAGATACCGAGCCAGAGGAAACTCACTGCCCTGAATCCATTCTCAAAAAGCCATAAATGCCTGGCTGGACCACATCCCCGGGACTCTCCTCCGCGCATGTCCACCTCCTGCGTGATCCTAAACGGGAAGCGCCCTCTGAACGCTGAGATCTCACCCCCCGACCTCTGTTCATTACTTTGTGCTTTCCTAAGGAGTGTTTATTCACGCAGTTTCTGTTTGGGTAATTGTTGAAATGATGTCTAATTATGCGACGATGGTAAATAACAATAATCACCTTACCTGCGACATGTTCTGTATTTGTTATGGGCGAGGATTTTATGCAACTCACTAAGAAACGTTTTCAGGTAAGAATGCTGATTTAAGGAGGAAGGGAGGGTGCTTTTTCGAACATTTGGTTAACAACACTATCTCTATCCAACTGCTATTCGGGAAAGGCCCCATATTTTTTTCTATCCATCCCTGGGGCTGTAGTCTTTGGATAGCTTTCCCAAGGCAACTATTAACAGCGACTCTTAATTCAGCACTTACAATGTGCCAGATTCTCTTTAAATCCGAATTAAAATTCAATGCAAACTTGACTTAAGAGACCAAAAGGTATCATAAATGACTAAGCAGGCTGGGTTGGGGACATAACAGGAGTGATGGTGTCTGAGGTGAACTGTAACATCTCTCTTAGATGTGTGCCTCATCTAAGAGAGACAGCTGCCACTCAGCTACAGCCGACTACTGCCATTTGGAAACGGTGTGGAAACGGTGCTGACAATTCTTCTGACTTTTCAAGAGAAGCCAGAAATATGGATTTCCATGTGAAATTCCCAACAATCTGTGTGCTGCCCATTTACAACCTCTCAATCGCAGGCATCCACCATCGGAAGCCTCTGGGAAAGGCTGATCTCTGAGCAGGAGCCCTGTCGACTCTGTTGATTGTGGCATGGGGGAAGGGGAGGAAGAATTGCATCGAGCCAACGTGTAAGAGCCCGTTTCTCACGGAGGCAATTTCAGAGGACAAAGAAATATCATCAGAAGCCTTGGTAAAGAAGAGAGGCCGGTGAAGGAGATTGATATCATTACTGGCAGGAGATAAGGAGATAAACAGACCAACCAGAATCATGAAGAAAACTGTCCTCCCCCATGGTCCCCAGGTTGGAGGGAAGGGAATGCCACGTATCCCCAGGGGCTGCCAAAGTCTGGGCCCCCAGGATCATCAAGGACAGAAAGACGCTGATCCTGGCTTTTATGTCCCTGGAGGAAGAGGCCTCATGCTCTTCCTAGCTCAGTTTAAATGTCATACCTCAAGGAATTCTTATGGTCGAGTTACAGCCTCTCGACAGTGCCTCCCCATAACTCCTAGACTTCCCCTCGGTAACATTCATTAGGCACGTGATTATCTGTTTATGTCAGATCCATCTCCCTCATGAATAGAACAGAGATATTATCCATCTTGTTTTACCACTACATCCCAAGCCTCACAGTGCTTGAAACGTAGTAGGAACTCGATAGACAATGACTTATAAATGAACCAGTGAGTGAATAGACATTGGACCTTAGGCACAGGTCACCTGGTTGTACGGCGCCTCACCTGGGAATCAGGGACAAGAACAGCACCTCTTAGAATTGCTGTCTTCTCTGTGCTAGAATCTACAGAAAATTTGTACACCGTGTGTTTCATCTGCTCTCCACAACAGGCATGTGAGGTTGGCAGCATTTTTATCCCAACTTTGCACTGAGGAAACCCAGGCTTGACACATTTAAATGACTTGCCACGTCACCTTGCTAGGAAGTAAAGCAATGCAGAGTCCAACCCAATTCTGTATGAGTCTTTATCACCCTTCCTACAGGAATCTGGAGGGTGAGAGAGCCATTTTGTCAAACCGATGGGAAGCAGAGCAAGAGCCATAAAGGCCTTTATTCTGGGTCTTGAAGGGTGAACGAGGAATGGCAAGGCAGAGGGAGCAGACAAAGTATTTGAGGTGGAAGGAATGACTCAGGCAGAAGCATAGAAATACAAGGTTCATTCAAGAAACGGTGAGTGGATCATGTTCGATAAAGGGCAGTCCTGAGTAAGGCTGAAACTATGTGATGCCAACTTGAAATTCACTCATCCTCTCAGTAATTATTTTTTGAGCGCCTACCATGCATGAGGCTCTGTGCCAGGAGATACGGAGAAGGAGCCAAGCACCTTGGCTTCCTGGCCCCATGAAGCTGACAATCTAGCACCCCGATACACTGACTCCATGTCATTGTGGCGAAGATAAATGAAGAAATTACTCTGCAAAGTTAAACCGTGCTATTTAAATTTTTCCTCTGTTCTATGCCAGTTAAAGGCTTCATGGAGATTAAGCAAAAACTCCAATTCAAGCTGGCTTTCATGGAAAGAGAATTCATTGACTCAAGTAAGAGAAAAATCAAGAGTAATCTGGCCCTGCTGATTTGTGGAGCTTCACTAAGTGGGCAGGACAGAGTTTACCGCGACTCTGCTCAGCTTTCGTGTATGTGGGGGCTTCATTCTCAGGCAGCCTAGCCACTCTCAACAGCTCCGGACCTCACACCTTCTCAGCTTCAGATCCCACTGAGATGACTACTCTTTC
>NW_006435763.1:7069628-7078709 GCF_000325575.1 Pteropus alecto | reverse complement strand
TCTTTCCCAATCCCTAAACCTGAGTTCAATTCTCATTGGCCAGAAAGTGACCGCGTGCTCATCTTCGATCCAATTACTATACCCATAGGTGGGATATGCTAATTGGCTTAGCCTAATCAGGACCTCCTTCTTCTCATGCAGCCCCTCACCCCCACAAAACAATGCCTAAGAGGTAAAAAAAAGTGGTTCTTCAAGGAAAAATTTATTGGATAGCCACATGCAAAAGAATGAAGCTGGCCCACTACGTTACTCCACACACAGAAATCAATTCGAAATGTTAAACCTGGAACCGTAAAACTCCTAGAAGAAAAACAGGTAGTAAGCTCCTTGACATAGGCCTTAGTGATGATTTTTTTGAATATGACACCACAAGCAAAAGCAACAAAAGCAAAAATAAACAAGCGAGACTATATCAAACTAAAAAGCTTCTGCACAGCAAAGGAAGCTATCAAGAAAATGAAAAGGCAACCTTTTGAATGGGGGAAAATATTTGCAAATCATGTATCTGATAAGGGCTTAATATTCAAAATATACAATGAACTCATACAACTCGATAGCAAAAAAAATAAATAAATAAATTTTAAAAATGGGTAGAAGATCATTAGTCATTAGGGAAATAAATGCAAATCCAAACCACAATGAGACATCACGTCACACCTATTAGAATGCTTATTATCAAGAAGACTAAGAACAACAAATTGGCAAGGATGTAGAGAAAAGGGACCCCTCGGGCACTGGCGGGGGGATTATAATTTGGTGCAGCCACTGTGGATAACGTTATGGAGATTCCTCAAAAAATGAAAGAATAAAACTCCCACATGACCCAGCAATTCCACTTCTGGGTATTTATCCGAAGAAAACAAAAATACTAACTCGAAAAGATATATGTACCCCCATGTTCATTGCAGCATTATGTACAATAACCAAGATATAGAAACAACCTAAGTGTCTATCGACGGATGAATGGATAAAGATGATAGGGTGCACACGCGTGTGCGCACGTGTGTGTGTGCGTGTGTACATACATACATACAGAGTGGAATATTATTCAGTCATAAAAAAATAAAATCTTGCCATGTGCGACAACACAGGTGGACCACAAAGGTATTACACCAAGTGAAATAAGTCAGACAGAGAAAGACAAATATTGTGTAATTCCTCTTACATGTGGAACCTAAAAATAAAGTTTTTAAAAAACAAACCCACAGATACAGAGAACAGATTGGTGGTTGCTAGAAGCAGAAGGTGAAAGGCGGGAGAAATGGGTGAATTATTATTATTCTTTTCTAGTTTAAATAAATTGAATTTTTAAAAAGTTCTGGGATAATTTTACCAGAAGAACGGTAAAGTCTGGGAATCGAAGCAGGGCAGTCCACGATGACCGACCAGCATGAGGTTTGTGATCTTAAGAAAAGTTCACGTTATCAGCATCACATGATAAATACAATGTCAGCCTCGCAGAGCCAAAGTTATGGGAGGGGGATTTCAATAACGAAGGTTCTCTTTTTTTAAGACAGATGGGTTTATTTGGTCATTGCCAACTACAAAACTGACAAGACATCGCAGAGCAAATCTCGAGCAGTACCTGAGCTTAGACCCAAATCAATGAGCTGCGGCTCAATAGCGATGATTCTCAACCTTGGCTGCACTGTCAACCCCCAGGGTAGCTCTTAAAAAAATGCGCAAGCCTCGCCCAGTGATTCTGATTTAACTTGTCTGGGGTATGGTCTGTTAGCAGGGATTTTTTTTTTAAACAACAGTGGTTCTCTCCTTCAACCTCAATTAGAATCATTTGGAGAGCTTTTTAAGATCCCAAAGTCCAGGCTATGACTTAGACCAGCTACATCAGAATTCATGATGGTGGGACCCAGGCATCAGTATATTTTGAAGTTCCCATGAGCATCACAGGAGGTAGCAACGAAAGGGAACGTAAAGAACACATCCCCAGCAAGTAGGCAACTATACCGTAAAGCAGCTGCGTGTTCCTTTACAACGTATGAGATGATTTTTCTCAGTCTCTGATTCCTAATTTTGTTCTCGTTATATGCAATAGAGGTCTGAGCTAGGCAAGCCATGTTCGGTAACTTCACCGGTGGCATCAGATGCATTTTTCCATTATAAAAACTTGTATGGTGCAGGAAGTGGCCTGGACTAGAACGAATTTTCATGGCTCACCCATGCAATGCTACAAGTCACCAGGATTTTCAGTGAGCAGAGTTAAGAATCTGCATTAAGAGCTAATACTTAACAAAAGCTTAGTTTGTGCCAGGCGCCGTTTTAAGCAGATTACATAGATATGACTTACTTAATCTTCAGAAAACCCTGTGCTATCATCATCTCAATTTTATAGATGAGAAACCTAGACACAGAGAGGTCCAGTGACTGGCCCGAGACCCCCATGACTACCAAGTGGTTGTGTCAGTACTTGAATCCTAGGAGCTTGGCTCCAAGTTCTGCCCACTTAACGCCTACAGCGTAGGCAGGCTGGCTGGAAGTTAAAAGGGACGTTCAGTACACCTTAATTTATTGCCACTCTAGGGTGAGCACATTCACAGCTTGAAGGAACCTTCCCCTATGTCCTTATAAGACACAGTGCTGGTGGCCTCTGGACTGGTGGCCTTTCAGATTAAGTCCACGGGGCTTTCTCCTTCATCCACTGGCTCCAATGACTTATGAAGGTTAAAAGCTGTCGCAGGGGAGGTGGACAGTCACCATCTCATGCCCTAACGTGACCGCTCAAGAACAGCATTCTCTTTTCTGCTCTTCCCCTAGCTGGCCGCAGCCCGCCCTTTGAGGCAGCTCAGGGTCAGCACCCTTGGGAGAAGTCTCGACCCCTGACCAACTCCTTCCCACTCCAGGGATTTCCTTCTCTGTCAAAAAAAAAAAAGTGTGGAGAAAACAATTCTCAGATGAGGTGCTGAGCTTTGGGAAAAGGGTTGCATTTGCTTAGCAAAACCACCTTGGTGAGCAGCTGTGGTTGTGGAAAGATGGGTGTCTGGTGTCTGGAAGGATTAGGGCATCCATGAAAAATGGAATGTCTCTGTGAAATAACGCAAGAGGATTTGGAAGCTGCCGGGCAAGATGAGTAGCAAGGACGTGAGGAGATTCTTAGGGGTGAAGAAAATATCGTGGCTGCAGAACAGGAAACTTGAAGAATGAGGTTGGCCAGTGAGAAGTGGCAGAGGCACCTTAAATCAAGGATGTCCTCTTAAACAACTGCCTATGCCATAATTGGTCACCTTTTATTATCTCTTCCCCCACAAAAAAAATATTAAGTGATTATTGAGTTTATCCAGCTGCCCTGGTGGACCGTCGTTTTGGAAAGACATCACAAGTAGCTTTCTTGCATATTTGGGCTGATGCAAGACACAGCCACAGAAAGCAAAAAACAAATGCACTTAACAGTAACGGAAATTAGAATTGGAGATATACACACAAGACATAAAATTTAGGAAAGTCTTGGGGAAAGCTAATCCGATAGCATGTGATACATTTAGTTAGGGATGTAAGCCAATGTTATCTAATTCTCAAAAGACAAGGCAATCTCAGCTACTGTTTTGGTGACAAAAGGTTTCTCTTTATGATGGTTTCTCAAAGGTACTAACCTCTCCTTGGCAAGCTGCCAACATCATACAAGAATCTAACAAGCATCTTTTACAATAATCTTGACTCTGGCCATACTGAACCGTTTTAAGCTCCACAAACACTGCATTTTTATTCTCTTAGGTTTTTACACACGACTTTCCATCTGCCTAAAACATATTGGACCATCATCGTTGCCTTTTTAACCTTCTACTATTCTTTTGGATCTCGACCTTAGCTGTCACTTTCTCTGATATAGTAGTGAAGATGCTTTAGACTACTAGGAAAAAAAGACCCCCCAAATCCAGCTCAGAATGGCTTGCACCGCAGGGTATTCACTATTGAACTGGATACCTCTTTCGAGCCTCTTGGATTCTATCAGTGGATTGCGTTCTTCATGCCAGCGAGCCAGCAGCCTAGACAGGAACCGCAGTGCAGATGAGGTGAATTTATGCTGAATACACGAAGAAGTTGGGGTGCAACTACAAGATGAGGGCGGGAGAATTTTCTGGGGTGTCTTCTGGTGCTTCTGAGCCCCATGATAATAGAAAATCAGCAGTGTCGGGAACCATGACCCAACAAGGGCTCAGAGAACTCTAGATATAACAGCAGAGGGTGATGATGATGGATGCGAATTATGAGCTCACAACCAGCAGCGGCAGCAGAGATCGAGGTCAGGGTCACAAACCCTCTTGCCCTGAACCTTTGCAGAGGGTTTAGCTGACGACCACCTTGAAGGGGACTCTGTCATTAGTCAGCCTTGTGCTTTCTTCTCAGGGAGAAATAAGGGCACCATGTTTTCCAAAGCGCAGGTCACGAGGGGATCTCGCCGATGCAAAGGGTAAACTGTAACAGACAACACGTCAGCTGACTCCTTCTATCCACCACCGAGTGTCCATCAAAATTAGGTGCGATCCGACTGGACCTCAACTCATCCCTGTGCCTGCACCACACGTTTCTCATCTCCTTCCCAAGGTTTCCCTGTTCATGCCGAGTTGTCGGACTCTGTGGGACCTACACCAATACCCATTTATGTAAAACCCCAATGTTAGGGGAAATTAACACATCCATTTGATCAATGGATGATGAGAGCTGGTGGATAAACTATCCTCCCGAGATGTAGCTTATGGCTTTACACTCAGTGGCAGCCGAATGGATCACGCTTTCTCCTACTGGCTCTTCTGCGGGCTCTGCCTCACTCTCGGTCCCTCACTCGTGTTCTCTGACATGCCACATTCGACCCAGGGGCATATTAGCCCTTCACCCCAGGACCTGCCTTTCGAGCAAACCGAAGGTATCAGTCGCACAGAACAAAAACCGTGGAGGTAGGAAGTTCCCGAGTCCCAATGGACATGTGTCCATTTTATCTCTCCAGTCTTCCATTTTTAATGTGTTGAGTTGTGTCTTCGCAATGATCCTTCCGTGGTTTAATAGGGCTGCAGTGACTCCAAGTACCTGAACCTCAAACGAAAGGGTCCAAATTCTGAAAGAGGGGAAGAGGCTGAACTCCTAAGACAGGAGCTGAGTCTCCTGGAAGCTCCCCCAGACTTCTGAGAGATATCATCTCACATCTCACTGGGCAGACCGCATCCCAATCCCATTCCTGACTGGCACGAGGAATCGAATTTCTTAGTCCAATCACGATCCATCCCTTGGGACTGGGGAGGACCAAGAAGTGAAGAATTCATAGCTGACAGCTAGGAACACTGTCAGACACTTAATTAGCTAACCCAGGGGTTATTTTCGACATTCCTTCACCTTTGTCTATCTGTCTATAGATGCTAAACAAGCAACATATTCACTTTCTAGCTTCCCTTGCAGCTAGGGAGCCATGTGATCTATTTCTAGACATTTGTATATAAGGGGAAGTCTTCCGGGAGGTTCTTCTAGGTCCTCCTTGATAAAGTATAATGACATGAAAGGAGCTCTCTCTGCCTCCTTGGTCACCTCTCTGACTTGTGTCTTTAGCCTCGATCATGTGGGGACATGATTCCTGGAGCTTTGGCAGCCACCTGGCCACCATGGGGCATGAAAGATGAAGAAGCTGATGTAGGTGAGCAGAGTGATGAAAAGGGCCTATCTCCTTAAGAGCATCCTTGAGCCACTGAAGTAGCCCTGGGGTTGCTTTTCTCTGAATTTTTTAAGTTATATCAAATAACTGTCTCTCTTATTTAGCCATTATTATTTTAAGTATTATATTACATGCAGCTCAAAGCCATTCTAACTGATGAAGCAGCCGACAGTGTGTGCCATTTCTGGGAAGTATTCCTGGACCCTGCAGGCTGTGTTAGCTGCCCGTTTCCCTGGTGCCCGAGGCTTCCTGCCATCACAGTCACCACTGCTCTAGAGTTTCATCGTGTGATTACACAGAGTTCTTGAAGTCCCAAAGGCGTGCAAGCCAAAGCTGAGCCATGCCACGGAGACTCCAGTGCAGGGTCCCTGCCGAGGGCAGGGGGCTAGACTGAGTGACCCCGCCTCCCCAAGCTATGACCTCAATTGCTTTCATATAAATGTCCTTTTCCTGTGCATGAAAGTCTTTTTTACTTACATCATGTCGTAGCATATTGCCAGTTTGTGTTTCAAAATGGGGAAAAGCAACACACACACAGAAAAAAATGCAACTTGTATAAATGTTCCTATTCTGTTGGTTACGTAGGGAATTTCCAAGCTCAATTTCCACTTTGCAGATGATTCGGAGGTTATTTGCTATTCCGAACAGGACTGTCCCCTTTCACCCTCAGCAGTACGGAGAATAGATATGAAAAAAAATGATGGTGTGTAAACGTTCCTTTCATTTTGAAATAGGATTAATAAAGTATTTCCTGTGGTTATGACTAATAAGTCAGTTGTTTGCTAAAATGTTCTGTGTACAGTACAGGCACATGGAAAATTCCAGCTCGAAATGCTCTTTGTGGGAGCAGAGAACCTGAAACCTCTGCACGCAGTGAGGCGTCAGGGGAGGTCACAACAGTCTGTAATTAACAGAGGAATTGTCTTTGCAGAAGAACAGAAAATGAAAGATTTCAAAAACCGACCAAATCTCGACCTGTACATGGAAACCTTTTATCAGTGGCAACGACACTTTCAATTGATCACACACCTATTGTTCAGAAAATGTTGCCAATGTTTTGTCTCTCTTCATTGAATGATTCTTGGTGGTTGACCAGAAAGAAGACAAGGAAATGGGTTGTCTTCCCATTTTGCACCAGATTTTCGATGAATTACTTTACAGATATTATCCGATTAAACGATTTTATTCATTTAAAAATATTTTTAAAAATTACATTAGTAATATACACTCATAAAACTTTTCAACAATTCAGGGGCATAAAAAGTAAAAGTTTTTTTTAAAAAAAGAAAAGGCCTTCTTCACTCCCTCTACTCCTCAGTCCCCCTTAGGTCCTCGGAGATAATTTCTATGGCCTTCGGTGTGTATATCCATCCAGACTTTTTTTCTGTGCATTTTCATAAATATGCAAGTTCTTACATAATTAGTAAAGAAACCATATTTCATCTATACTAAAACGTACTTTTTAAAAAGTTTAAAATCTCTGAAATAAGCATCCGTCTTATAATTAAAGACACTATATGGTGGCCAATGTCTGTCCCCCTTTGTGGCATATAAAATAATGACACATCTTGAGGTGAGCAGCACGTTAGAATGACAACACGTAGTAGCCATAGTGTCTACAGGATTATAGAGATGTACGGCCGTGTGAATTGCTAGGGACAGCTCTCGGCACACACAGGTCTGCCTCGTGCATTCTCATGTCTGTGTGGTCCGTCGCTGTACAAATGTACAGAGATTTTATTCAGCCACATCCCTTAGAGATGGATTTTCAGATGATTTCCACATCTTCCTGGTGGAAAACTGTGCTGCAATGACCATCCCAATCCCTAGAGCGTTAGGCCCTCGTGTAAATCCTTCTGAAGGAGACAGTCCCGTCCCCTAAGTTCTCACAGTGACCCTGCATGGGAGGAAGGACGCAGTCACTCAGATCTCACTGAGACGCACGGTTGAATCCTGGCTCCGGGGCAGACATGTTGAATCATTCATGGGAACTCACACTGTCATCTGGGTCAGAGGTCAGCAAACATTTTCTAAAGTACCAAAGAGCCAGGGTGTCGATATTTCAGGCTTTGGGGGCTATACTGTCTGTATCGCAACTACTCAACACTACGAGTGTAGCATGAAAGCAGACATAGACTATATGGAATAAGTGAACGCATTGTTCGGTGTTCCAATAAAACTTTATTTACAAAAATAGAAGTCGGGCTGGATTTGTCCCGAGGGCCGTGGTTTGCTGACCCCTGGTCTAAGTGCCCAACGTGAACAGCTCTTCATGGCAGCCCTGCCGGTCCTTCCTCTCCGAGGATCCAACTAGAGATAAATGCCATAGCCTTTCCAAACTTGAGTTTTTAAGCTTTGATGGTTGGAGTATAATACACAATCATAAAACATTTTTGAAGTATGTGGTGCTGAATGAAAGTGAACACCCAGATATGTGTGCTTGACTCAGTTTCTTCATCAAGAAAATAAATCTGCATTACGGTGATTGTGACAGGTAATGGGATGCTCCGTGTAAAGCGTTTACATGTGCTCGATACAGGCTATAGCTATTCGAAAGCTTCATTTTTCTCGTACTAATCAAGAAATTTATAATTATCGATTCGCAGAGGCAAGACACAAACCAGGAGAGTCTGACTCTAAATCGTGTGCTTCTCCTGCAACACCTACTGCCTCAGAAAGGAAGTGTCCAACGCAAGAGAGGCCCAACCCGGAGGGGCTGGAAAGCTTCTCTAAAGTCCCGCTGGACGCGGCGGGCCCTGGATCCCAGCGTGTGCTGCAAACAACACACGGCCCACCGAGGAGGCAGCTTCCGCAAGACCCAGCCCTTCGCCCTAAGAGACATCCCTGCCCAAGTGGATTTTCCTGGTACGTATGTGAATTCAATCTGATCCCAGTCCTATTACCTGATAGAAATGCAGCCACAGACGTGTTAATAAAGCTGTCATAGCAGGATGGAGATAGGAAGCCTCATTAATATGAAGAAAAGAACAAACCTATAAATAATAGATTATCAAGTGAAATAAGATAGTCTGTCCTCCAACTTCTAACAAATGTTGAGTGCAGAGCCATGTAATTTCCCCAGGCGAACTCCGTGCCAGCCCGGTGTGTAGAATATGAATCGTGTGGGGAGGGAAACTGATGTGCAGAACAAGGAGTTGGCCAAATAATTAGACCCGCGAGGCTCCCTCAGTCTCGCAGTATATTCGAGAAGTCACCAAACGGAGAATCACAGGGTCCAGACCACATCGATTATGTAACATACTGGTCCTTGAAAAGAGCCCGAAGATGACAGAGAGGTGATAGGACTGTCCCCCTGACAACGTAGGCAGAGCCAAGCCTGAATGGCTAAGGGCCACCTTCCCAGGTGGGTAAGCGCAGGTGCGGCCCCTCTCGGAGGCACCGCCCTGCCCACCCAGTCCCATGCTCCC
>NW_006435763.1:7059376-7069583 GCF_000325575.1 Pteropus alecto | reverse complement strand
ACTTTGTAGCTCAGTCATTCAGCCCATTCCCCCCGCAGGTGATCACACTCAAGGCCACCTGTACGTTGAGGCTAAATACAATAAAATGAAACTTTTATTAAGTTGCTAAAACCTGACTCAGAGCCACCTGCGGACAGGGACCCGTGGCTCTGTATGCTCGGGGGATTCCCAGCTCAACGACTGGCTGCAGCAGGGGCTCTAGAGACGCTTATTGATGGGAATGGACTAAAGCCGCCAGCAAAATATCCTTAATGCAGCAGGCAAGAGAGAAAGGGGGGAGGAAAGAGGCAGGAGTGAGGGGAAGAGGGGGATGCCAGGAAAGAGGAGGGCAGAGAAGGGGCGAAGACACGGACATGGGCCGACAGAGAGAAGAGGCTGGTGCGGGGCAGAGAGCTGGCAGCCAGACAGGCGAAGAAGGACACACAGGACGGACGCACTGGAAGACAGATGGACACAGAGCTGGTCAGACCCCACACTCTGAAACATGCACACGGAGACAGAAGAGAGAGGCCCGGGCAGCAGGGGCGGAGACTTTCCTGGTCTCTCAAGGGGATGCCATTCCGCTCGGTCTAGTGTTCTTCCTACTGAACTAATTCCCTGATAGAGAAATAAATGGAAGGAGAAAAAGTCTTCCTGGAAGAAACGTCTGCCTAGATTCTGGGAGCCCGGAAGCCTTCATCTCAGGCGTCCTGCCCATTCCGGGATGGAGTTGGAGACCTGGGCTCGCACCTGAACCCTGGAGAGCCTGCGCGGGGCTGACCCTTCTGGGCTCCGGGCTCCTGGAGGTGGTCATTCGTTCAGGAGCACAGTCTGTCTACTCTTGGAGTTCTCGAAAGGATCAGCTCGGATAACGCCATGAAAGTCCTCGAAAAAGGACCCTGCCCTCTACGGACAGCCTATGATGAAGGTGAGAAGTTAGTTTGATTTTGGTTAACCCCTACGTTCATTCTCATCTTCATTCTCGTTCCTCCCTCCCTGCTCCTGCTTTCTTTCTTTCTTCCTGTTCTTCTTTCCCTCTCTTTCCCCTCCCCCACCCACTTCCCTCCCGTTCCCATCCCCCGCCCCCACTCACATTCACATCTGACTTCTATTCCACAGACACTTTGACTTCAGCCCTCAGGTCATGAAACATGCAGTCCATTTGGACACTTTAATTAATCTGGGGGTCGATTCAGGCCGTCGTGCCTTGACACCCGCCTCCGTAACTCCTTTCCGGACCCGATTAGCTGGCTCTTGGCGTGGAGCACTATCCTGGGGACAGACACAAGAGGAGGAGCCCCTGCTCTCTGGGAGTTGGTCTGCTGAGACATCTGCTAATGCTTTTTTCTCCACCCTTGCATGCGTGCCCGGAAGAGGTGGCAGGCGCGATTAGATCTGTCCTATAAGAGGGTCAAAGACGACTTTTGAAGGATGAGGAGAGGAAAATGCAAACCTAAAGCGACCGACAGCACGGGCGGCAAATTTCCAGATGATGAACAGGCTGGCTGGATCAGGGTACAGATGTTTCATCAGAATTCCACAGCTGTCCTCACCTGACTTTTCAGCAGCACCCCCACCTCCCATTCAGACTCAATTATCACAGGATTCATTTACACTTGTTGGCATTTTGCCCTGTCTTTAAAAAAATGGAGCTTTTCATTGCTATTATGATATTGTGCTGGTGGGTTTTGTCTCACAGGTTGAGTCATAAATAAAATTTAACAAATTGATGCACGTAAGACGTTTAGCACAGTGCCAGGCATGTGTTAAGTGCTCGACAAATAATGGGCATTTTGATTAATTAGTGTCGTAACCATTATCGCCATGTTCATGCTGGGGCCTGGCCTGGTTTTCTGTTCTGGCTCTCGTGGGTCACATAATAGCCAGCAGTCAGGTGGTTCTTAATGAGATTTGCCAAGAAGCGTGGACTGTTTTTGACATTGAGCGTAGGGTTCCTGAATGGTCTGCACGTCCCACTGTAGACCCCTCTCTCCCAAATGCCAGTTGAGTCACCCGACCAACATTTACCAGGCGCCTACTGCATGCCAGGCATCATCCTAGGGGATTCCTGGTAGGCAAGACAGAAAAGATTCTTTCCTTAAAAAGGGTTCAGGCCCAGCACCGCACATGCACGCCAGTGATAAGGGCAAATCTACGCACGGCACATAGACAGCCAGAGAGCGTTCTCAGATCTTCAGCAGCATTAACGCGCTTAATCTTCCCGACTGGTCTATGAGGGAGGGGCTTCTGTAACCCTCATTCTGTATTTTGAACTGAGGCCCAGAGAGGCAGGTTACTCTGTGCAAAGCCACAGAGCAATAAGCAGCAGAGCTGGGGTTAAACACAGGCAGTTTGGCTCCAGAGTCCGCAACTAACCACCAAGCGATGCTATGTCGTTTGGTACATGTTGCTTCTTTCTGTTAGCAATTTTTTCCGCGTTTGTTTCTACACGTAGATTAGAATATCCTTAAACTCCATAGAGAGAGGGAGCAGATTAGCGGTTGCCAGGGGCTAGCGAGAAGGGGAGAGGGGAGTGACCACCAGTGGGCATGGAGTTTCCAGCTGGGAAGATACAAAAGTTCTGGAACCGGACAGCGATGATGTGGCACGACATGTGAGTGTTCTTAACGCCATCGAGTTGCACACTTTCAAATGGTCAAAATGGCAAATTGCATGTTATGGGAAGTCTACCCCTCACCCCCAGTTTTTTTAATCCTTAAGTGTAGGGTTATCTTATGTCCTTCATACCCCTCCCATGCCTGGAATTTTTAAAGTTCTCATCCCACCTTTCTCGATTCGTTGACTATCAGCAGCCTTAGGAACGGGGCTTGCTGTGTTTCTGTCATCGTCCCTCTTGCGATGATTAAAAACAGAGCCCTTCTAGGAGCCCAGAAGGTCCCCATCCATCTATGAGTGACTGGACCACAGAGGTGTTCTTCCTAAGGGTGGGGGGTCAGGTGTTTGGCACCAGGGGCTGGGCTAGACCAGGCAAGGAGCTTCCCCAGAGGCAGTGATACAAAGAGGCCAGATGACCTCCAGATGGGGCTCAGAGGGCGATGCTCAGGGCCGAGAACAGCTCAGGCTTGAGGCCCGAGGGGTGAATCGGGGCTAAAAACAGAAAATAACCTCAGGGTCAGCAGCGGAGAGAATTTGAGTCTTTTGGGAAGCAGAATATATAATAGCATAAAAATGACAATCACGGTGAATGAAATCTTTAGATAACGCTATCCACAGGCCAGATACTATGTCAAGGATTTGTGTATTCTTTATTATGATGACCCCCGTTTTATAAAGAAATGAAGGCCCAGAAAAGTTAAGTGACTCGCCTAAGGTCACATAGCGAGCAAGAGGCAAAATCTGGATTCTGAGCCACCTGGTCAGGAACCAGAGACAGGAGTTAAGGAGTTAGTGGGAGCTGAGATTCTGGCTCCGCTGAGGGCTCGCTGCCGGCTTGCAGAGATGAGGCGCCCACGGGAGGCTGAGGTTTCAGGGTCCAGATCGCACCCAGGCCTCAAGACGCCAGATTCACAACAGCGGACGCCAGCTACCACCGCCGAGAGGTAGAGAAGGGCCGTGGGTAGGAACAAGGACCCTGGCCTGGAAGCCTGGACTTAGGCTCCAGCTCTGCCACCGAGCGGCCGTGCAACCTTGGGCAGATGACTTCCTCATCTAAAACGGAAAGATGACAATTCCTACTTCAGAGAGTCGCTGTGAGCATCGCGGGACTTCTGCAAAGCACGGAGAACAGCACCTGACCTACAGCACGCAGCACGTGCACGCTAAATAAAATAGACGCACGACAGAAAATAGCCACGTCATGTCTCTTGACGGTGGGCGTGGAACTGGGGAAGCAGAGACCAGACGGGAGAATCTCCCTGTGCATTTGGCCTTGAACGAAGGAAGCCCAGGTCTTGGCTGGGAAAGGGCCGGGAGCTGGTGCCAAACTGAAGCTTACTAGTGCCTTGAGCCACTCGGCTCTGCGCGTACCCATGGTTCCTGCACACACACCCCACCCCACGCCCCACCCCGCTTCCCACACGGTGATATTTAATTAATCCGTTCATTTGATTCTCTAGTTTGCTCAGCGGCTCCCTTTTCCCTGATGCTCCCTGCGGTGTGAATCCAGTAAAACTCAGCCCCAATTAAAATTGTTGAAACTCCAGCAGTCTCTGTTCATAAAACATCAGAATGAGACTGGATTTCTGTGTTTTTTTTTTAACAGCCTTTTCCTAAGACCTCTGAGAGGGTGGGCAGAGTGAGCTCAGTTAGGACAGGAGGAAGTTAACAAACTCCTTCTTGTTGCCAAGTGTGTGAAGGTGGCATTTCTGACTCCCTCCTGGTCTGGGCGGGTGGCCAATCCTTTGTAGCGGAAAGAGTCCTGGACGGTGACTTCCTGTGTGACGTGAGACCTTAGCTAACCGTGTCCCCTCTTCGGGTCTCGGTTTCTGCATCTGCGACATGGAGACACCAGACCGGCCTGAATTCTCTATTGTCTGAGAAGGTCACGCCGCCAAGTCCTTGGAGGTGGCCAGACTGAGGAATTCCTGAGCCTGGCAGGCCAGAGTTGCAGGACCATCTGCCTCCCCAGACACTTCCCTCCTTGTCCCCATCCTGAGAAAATGGCCACAGGCAGTTCCCTCCACTCAAGTCACTGGGCTTTGGGTCATGTAAGCTGCCCCCAGTCGGAAGGGATCATAGTCCCAGAGGACATGATCCAGGCAGCACTGCACGTCCAACGGACAGCCGGATGAGACGTCATGGCTCAGGACCCTCTATATTGGGTATAAACAGGCAGATCTAGCCAGGTCCTCGCAAGCAGAGGGGAGAAGAAGCAGGGGCAGTTCAGCCATGGCCGTGAGCAGCGACATGGGCCAGACAAATGAGGGTGCAAAAGCCTGCTGGTTCCTCCCTGCCATGTGCCAGCTACATGACTCTGGACACCCGGGTACCTTCTCCCCGCCTCGGTTTCCTTACATGTAAGTGGGAATACGTCCCTTCTTCCTAAGGTCGTTATGAGGGTTCATGAGGTGACATGTCAGTCACATGGCACAGGGCCTGATACCTATTAGCCCCCTGTTACGGGTAGCTGTGGTTACCGTGGATGGCAATAGATGAAGAAACAACACAGAGAGAGAAACAGAAGTTAGAAGCAGAAGACACGCAGAGAAGGCAAATCGCAAACGATCGCACGGGTGAAGCACCTTTCCCTGCACGTTCTCAACACATGGGCTCTGGGGGGCTCCACCCCCTTTTCCCGCCATAGAGCATGTGACACAGGCCCAAGCCTATCAGGGCTTCACATTCTCCCGGCCACAGCGATGGGTCCAGAGGTGAGGGCGTGACCAAAGTCAGCCCACCCATGCTGCACGATTTCACCCTGCCACATCCACGGTGCAGAGTGCACCCTCTTCTCCAGTATCTATTGAGTCCTACCAACCGTTTGTATGATTTTTGAGGACTCTCTTTTGCTGAGCAGGTCCGAGGAAAGGATCAGATCACCATGCAAGTGGCTTTCTACCATCTTGCTGTCTTCACCGTGCCTGAGACTTACTGACTTCCCCTCTCGTCTCTCTATTCTCCCCAGAACAGCCCTGGAAACCCACCCGGGTGCTTCCGAGAAGAAACGTCAGCTCTAAACACCAACCGAAGTGTTTTCCCAACACGGGTAGCTTTCTCTCCCAAAGAGCAATTCTAGTCGAACCAACCTCCTGTGTCTCGCTTCCTAAGTCAAGCGCAAGGTAAGCCCCCCACCAGCAGAAGACATTATCATAGCAGTTCCTGGGCAGGAGATAAGACAGATATAGCGTAGCCCGACCCCCCCTCATTTTGCTGAAGTGTCGCTCCCATCCTGGAATTAATATCCCGGGCAGAGCAAGAGGACTGCCACATCGGTTCCTGGTGCAGAGATGCCGTGATGAGCAGCCGTCTCATTTGACTTCGGGCTGGCAGGTGTCAGTGCTTCCAGAATTACCAGGTTCAACATTCTGGATGATGCCGGAATTACTAACACAGCCATGGCCTTACCAGTTAACAGAATGATTCATTTGAACCGCCTTCCCCTTCCCTGATGGCGAGGGCTCTGTTTCTCCCCCCGCCAGCCCTTCCCTTTCTAGGAAAAGATGAGCTAGGCTTATTGAATTCTAATACATCATCCTGGCGGTGGGTGTCAACAGAGGGAGACAGATATGAGAACAGAACATGGAGCCCCAAATCCACCCCTCGCAGTCCCCACCCCCATCTCTTCCTCTTCTTCTCAGCAAATCTACTCAACCTCCCCCCCTACCCCCAAGGAAGCTGAGAGTTCATTACGAACAGATGCCAAGAGTCAATAAATACATGGCTGAGACTTCAGTCACCTACTGAGGTTGTCCTCACCACCAACAAAGTAATTGCCTGGCCCCAGACTGTCGTGGGGTGGAGACGGGTGGCAGGGAGCTCACAGGACCTCTGCAGCCAGAACGATCTTTTCATACAGCAAATGTGACCGTGCCTAACATCTCCGCCTTGCTTGAAACTCTTCAGTGGCTCCCTACTGCTTCTTGGGTAAAGACCAAAACATTTAATATGGCATACAAGATTCTGCAGGGTCTGGCCTCACCTTAAACGCAAACATGCCCCTCTATCCTCTACCACTCCAGCTACACGAACAGTCCCTTATACTTTCAGTGGCACTTAGGGGGTCTCCAGAACTCAGGGCAAATATCACCTACTCGCTCTGGAACGAATCCTCTTTTCAGATGGTCTTATCACCCCTCATACTTGCCCTTTGTCGCATTTGTCCCATTGTATATTTACGAACCCGATGACTGGGTTGACACTCTCTTTGCCCTCTGGTATGTAACTCCATGTTTTGTTCACCAAGTATCTCCAGCTGCTAGCACAATGCCCGGCACAAAACAGGAACTCGGTAGACGTTTGCCGAATGAATGTATGAGTGAACGCATTACCGAGCCGGGCACTTTCCAAGAGCTGGAAGCTCAAACGGGAGCCGAAACAGAGTGTGTGAAGCAGAGAACAGGCAGGATAGGTGGACGGAGCAGGTGTCAGACAGTCGCTACTCAGCGCCTGCTGCATGCCAGGCACTGCTCTGGGCACTGGGGATACGGCGATGAATAAAACGAACGCCATGCTCTACCTTTACGGAGCTTCCGTCTGAGGGCATTCCCCCCTGGTTTTGCAGGAGACCCACAAACTGGTATCAGCCTGGAGGGACCTCCCTTTGTGGTGCTATTCTAAGTTGTGGCAAGATGAAATCACACACATAACCAGGTGTAAAAGGCTTCCCGTGAGCAACCTCCAGAGCCGGGATCTCCTCCCTGGGGAGGCCAAGTTAAACACTTCCACATGTTCCCAAGATAAATCCTCTCCACACCCTGCTGGCTTCCTCCAGATTTGGTGGAGGCCGCAGGGAAGGACGATCACATTACATATCATAGAATTGAAAGATCATCGATTCCTCCTCACCCCGAAATACCCATGTCCCTCACCCCAGCCAGCCACTTCGTCTGTGTTCTCTTCCTCCTACGCTGCCTCCCCAAATTCCCTCTGTCCCAAGCTACTGAGCATTCGCCATCAGCTTGCAGATTTGCCCAACAGTGACCATCTGCCATTCAGACGTGCCCGTTGGCTCATGCGTATACAAACACTGATCGAACTGGGGAGACCACCTATGGACAGTTTGAATGCACCAGCGTCCACAGCCGCTGTCATGTGGGGCCTTGACGGTTACACTGAGAACTCTGGCCTTTGCCCAGAAGGCCACGTGGAGCACAGGAGATTCCCCCTACTGAACCCCAAGACTTCACCTCAGCTGCCAGGAAGAATCCCAGAGCAGCTGTGGGGGTCCTTCTAGCATTGATTAAAGCTTTGCCCCAAAGCCCAGCTGCAGAAAAGCCTGCGGGGTGCAGCGCAGAGGAGCCGTAGCTGCACCTTCAAAGAACTCTGGGTAGCTCTGAGTGTGCCCCCCCCCCCACAATCCCCAGGCTTGTTCCTGCTGGACACAGAGGCTGGGGTTGCGTTGGGGAAAAGACGCCTCTGAACTAAACCTAAAATGCTTCCGCCTCCTGTAGAAGAGGCAAATGGTCATTTCCTTGGGAACAGTCCCTAAAGGGGACTGCCCCAAGGACCGCTTCTCTCCGATGTCCCTTCGGGGCTGACGCCCGCAGTCTGCGGCTCTTCTGTGACGGAATGGCGTGGTGTCACCTGGCTGTCCCACCTCCCGTCCCTGGGAGCCCACCTCCTGTGTCTGGGCCCAGGGGGTCAGAGAGTTGTCTAGGAAAAATCGTCGTTGTGACAGATAATTGCGGCTCCCATTCGTGGAGATTTACCGAGCCACGCTCTGGGAGCGGGCCGCAGCTGTGGTCTGTCTAAGCCTGTAGCAGCGGAGTGGAAATGTCCTGTTCCAGAAACGATGACGGTCTGAAACTTAGGCAAAACCACGGGGTCCTGCAGAGTCCTCTCTGCCCGTGTCTGGCTGCTGCGAATCCAACTGTGCATTAGACAGACACCTGCCACCCCTCCCCCCACACGTCAGCTGCTTATCACAAAAGGCAAATCTGCCCCATCTCTCGTCTGGTTGAAAAGCCCACCATGCGCCCATTTCTATGACAGAACTCACTGTGGTGGCCAGCAGGGAACAATGAAATCCAGCAAACTCCAGCAGGAGAACGGGGAGGGCAGTGGGGATTCATGACGGCTTATCGGGAGTTAGCGAGAGCGCCTGGTAGCATGGGGAGGGGCGGGGGGAAGAGGAAGACGTTGAACTTCAGTGAGCCTAGTCACAGAAGAGCGAGTTAGGGGGCCACATAAGGAAGGAGCATCAAGCACGGGGGAAGATCGAGCTCCAGGTACCGCTGAGAGCAGGAGCTCAAGGCCGTCAGGCCTCTTCAGCTGTCCCTTCTGCTTCTCTCTGGGAGCTGCCGTCAACTTCTCATCACGTGAGCCTTCTCCCAGAATGAGCGTGGCTGTGCCAACCCCAGCTTTCCTGCTTTACTGGGGTGACCGAAGAAGGAAGGGCGGGCTCCCTGACTTCAGGTTGAGTTGCAGAATTTGCAGGAAGAGACAGATAGCGGCCAGACCAAAAAAAAACAAAAAAAAAACACAAAACAAGCAAAACCACCTGCAGAGGTCAGGATGGCTGCTGGTCTTGCTGAGGTAACAGAGTTCCAATATCGACAGCGGCTGGAACAGGTTAGCTACTTTTTCCTCTCATATAATAGTCGAGATAGAAGCAGGCCAGGGCCTGGGAGGGGATTCCCTTTCGTCCAGGGCCCAGGCCGCTTCCATCGTTCCGTTCTCCCCTGCATGGCCTACGCGTGCTCACCGTCGCGTCACCATCCAGGCGGCGGACAGAAGGGTGAGGGAAGGGAGCAAAGCTTGGTTTTAAGAGCACAGCTCCGAAGGTACACACATCCCTTCCGCTCACATCCTATTGGCCAGAATATAGTCACGTGGCCGCACCGAGTCGTAAGGGAGGCTGGCAAATGTCGTCTCTAATCTGGACAGCCACGTGCCACACTAAAAACGAGAGGCTCTACTATTGCTATAGGAGGGAGGTTGACCACCCAGGATGACGTCCATCTCTGCCACAGCCACCCGACAGGAAGCAGGAAGATTCTGGAAACAGAACATAAACCAGAACATGATCTGGAAGTAAGGATGTATTCCCATCCCCCCAACTCTGCTCCGCTCCCCTTGGACGTCTGCTGAAGCGCCCTCTGCCTTCTCCATTCTGAGCCCCTTCGTGCCCGGGGCGGATGGACTATGGCCACCTCACCGCTTTGAGGCGGACACGTAAGGAACACAGCGCGAGCTCAGCTCTGATACCAATGCCACTGGAATGGGCATTCACTGCCAAGTTAAGTGGATTTATGGTTTAACTCCGTAAGTAAGAAAGGGGCAAATAAGAATATAATGAGGCCAGGGTATTAGCTCATAAGAAATAAATGTCAAGTTAGATTAATAAGAGGAATATTAAATTCTCATGCAGATCAGAAGGAAGTGTATGTGTCAGGGGTACATTTTGGAAAGAAATTAATTCTTGGGGTGATGAGATCGGTTTCATTTTCAATGCTCTAGGGAACCAGCTGCAGAAATGCAGAGTGTGAAGAGATGCTCCAATCTATCCATGGGAAGAGTCCCCACAGCGGGCTCTGGGCTGGAGCTGCCCCCACAGACGTCGGTAACCAAGGCAGCAAAGAAGGGTCCTTGCTGGTCAGCGCCTCAGGCT
>NW_006435763.1:7053906-7058834 GCF_000325575.1 Pteropus alecto | reverse complement strand
AGCCAGATATGTTGGGAGGAAGAAAGGGAGATGGCAGGTGTCTTCATTTGCTAGGGCTGCCTTAACAAATACCACAGATTGGGAGGCTTAAACAACAGAAATTTCTTCTATCACAGTTCTGGAGGCTAGAAGTCCAAGAGCAAGGTGCCTGCAGGGCTAGTTCCTTCTGAGGCCTCTCTCCTTGGCTTGCAGATGGCCATCTTCCCCCCATGTCCTCACGTGGTCACCCCTCTGTATCTTAATTGCCTCTTCTTCCAAGAACGCCAGTCGCATTAGATGACATCTGTCCCAATGACTCTATTTAACCTTAATTGCTTCTTTAAAGACTCTACCTAGAAAGACAGTCACATTCCGTTAGGAATGGGGATTGAGACTTTAACATGTGAATTTGGGGGAGACATAAGTCAGCCCATAACATCTACCCTAATGGACCAAAAGGAGAGTTCGCCTAGTTATTTCATACGTCAAATATTATCCGCAAGAAGAGTCTGACTCAACTCTTTCTCAGCTCCAATGTCAAATCTTGAGAGAGAGGACTTCGGGTTGTTCTAGTGTGGGGGTGATGTCCATCCCTGGTCCAGTCAGCTATGCCCAAGGTTGTGGCCTCATCCAGAACAAACATGGCGGCCTACATATGGTGCCAACGTGCTAAAGGCTCGTGGCCTTGACAGACGCTCCATATTACCTATCGGAATAGACTCAAACTCTTCAGTGGGGCATACAGAATTCTTCACTGCCTACTCCCTTCATCCCTACCTCTCAGCCACATCCCCTGCCACCCCTGCACACATTCTACCCTTCATGCATGCTAGAGGTGTAATTCCCTGAACTCACCTCACTGTTTCATACCTCTGGCCTTTTTGGCTCAAGCTGTTCCCTCCACCTAGCAGGCCTTTCCTCTCCGTGCCCCTGTGTCCACCTGACAAACTCCCACTTACGTTTAAGTGTCAAAGCTCAAGCTCCCCACTGGAGCTTTTCCTCTGGGAAATCTTTCCTGACTCCCTGCGGAGTCAGCATCCCTCTTCTGTGTCGCTGTGTGCCTTATACGTGCCCTTTTAGGACCCTCAGTCACAATTTACGTGAGATCATTTTCCTCTGGAAGTAGACTCTGATCCATGACAGTAGAGAAAATTTCCCTTTCTTACCCCCAAGTCTAGCGCAGTGCCAGCTTTGTACTCAAAAAATATCTGAGGGGTGAATGAAGACTACCAACTGGGCACTGTGGGGTACACAGCTTATGAGTCAATCACAAGTCCCTGCCCTTCAGGGACCTCTGAGTGGCTGAGGAAGACATTGACACGAATATCGATTATGAAAATAAAGATATAAACTGAACGCTAAGGAAGTGCAGAGAGAGCTGCCAGATAAACCGGGAGAATGGTGAAGGGCTTCTGGGAGGAGGTGACATTGAGTGTAGTCACAAAGGATGAGTAGGAGTTTGCCTAATGGTGTCAGATGGGTAAAGGGGATTAGAAAGAGGAAGCATGAACAAGGCATGGGAAAAGCACCTCGCCAGGTGCGTAGATGCAACATGGAGGAGTTGCAGAAACAACAGGGCTACGGATACCGAGTGTCTGAGAAAAGGGGTCCCCAGCCACACCTGGGCCTTTTGGTCATTCTCAGGAACAAAGCTGGGAAGAGAGAATGGCTTTCTGATTGTGACTCATGGAGCCACCAGCTCCTCAGGGCATCCGCCCAGTCTCTCTTAATGGATTTTCTCAGGAGAGAGGGTACCCACGTGGGGTCCCTGACAGTCTTGGAGCCAAAGAAGCCACGCCTTGAGGGTCTGGAGCCTGCAGTGACCTTCCCCAGTCCCTCCCCCAGAGGACGGAGGGGGTGGGTGGCCCATCCGAGCCTCCCACCACCTCCGCTCCCATCGAACTTTTTCTAAACCCGATTCACTTTGCTCTGAGAGTCACGGGCGGGCAGGTCCCATCACCTCTCTGAGACTCAGGTGTTCATCTCAGAAGCGGTGATAATGGCCCCACAGGGTTAACGTTAACTCAGGTCAAATACCTGACGCACGACTGATACCCAACAGGCACTTGGCTCATAGCGGCCATTACGATTAATTTTTTAAATAAAAGTGTGCCTGTCTTACCTCTCCCGTTCTAGAGAGTTCCTGGAGAGGATTCATGTGCGATCCTGTCCAGTACATACTGACGCTTGACAAATCCACGCTAAAGCAATGACTGCCTAGAATCCTAAAACTTCTCACTGGGTGATATCGAAGAAACCAGCTATTCCCACCTCCCAGTTTACACATGGAGGAAACAGACGTCCTGATTCACCGTGTGTAACCTCGACTGTTCTCGCCCAGAAAAACAGAGCACCTATTTTACCAGGCTGTCTGGGGATTAAATGCGTAGAATATATGTGATGCATTGAGACCAGTGTCTGGAGCATAATACTCATCAATACCTGTTTTTACTGCTATAAGATGACTGTGACTGGCCCAAGGCCACTCGCCCGGTCACAGGCCCGAGGTCACAGGCCTGAAGCGGTGCTCTCACATTTCTCGTGACATCCCACTGCTTCAGACGCTCCTTACCCTAACTCCTGGGCTGTGGAATTCCCACAGCGTTCCCACGTCCCAGGAGGGTGCAGGCTGACCCCTAATTCCAGCCGATCTGCTCGTCGGCCAAACCAAGGTCTCGGCCAGCGTGGACGCCACCTCTGAGCATCACCTCTGCTCACAGCATCCCAAACATGCTGAACGATGTCCTCGTCAGCTGTGCCGACCGGTCTGTCTCGACCAGGGCAGGTTGCCCCACCACCCCCCACCAAGGGGACATTGGATAATATCTGGAGACATTTTTAGTTGTCAGAATTGGGGTGCTGTTGGCCCCTAGTTGGGGGAGGCCATGGCTGCTGCTGGAATCCTACACTGCACAGGGATGGACCCACGACGGAGGATAATTCGGCCAAGAACGTCACTGGGCTGCTGTTGAAAGGCCCTGTATAGATGTATGTGTGGTCAGAGGCAAGTGTATGTCTGCTTCACGTCTGCTTTATAGCTACATGAGCAGCGGGCTGCGAGAAAAAACAGTAACCTTGGCATTAAAGAGACCAGGGTTCAAATTCCAGCTCTGCCACTTACCATCTGTGTGACCTTGGACGTGATACTTAACCTCTCTGAGCCTCGGTTTCCTCATCTGTGAACTGGAGAGAATTATGCTATAACGAAGCTTTTTGGGGATACACAGAAAGCACCTAGCGGGTACCTAAGACATAACAGGTACGTAGTAGGGAGCATCTATTATTAGTTACCTCCTCATTTAGGTAAGGCATGTAAATGGGTATATTTGAAAATGTGGGTTGGGGATGAACCAGGAGCTGGCTGACAGAAGACGAATTGATGGAGGTTGACGGATGGCTTAGGGCCAAGGAAGGTGCCAAGGCGAGAGACGGTAACCTGCCCAAGGCAAACAGGAGGGAGACTCCACACAGGTGCAGGGAATTACCACGCACTCGTTGATTTTAAAATGTTCTAGGTCAGGCTCTACGCTAGGCATTTTATAGACAGGATTCACTTAGTCATGCAATAAAAATTTTGTGAGCACCTACTATGTACTGAGCACTGTGCTAACACATCCTTCATTTGCTCTTATCTTTATTTATTCTGCATTTATTCATTGAGCACCTACCCTGTACCAGACATCGGGTCACCAGTTCACACACATCGCTCCCTCCCTCACTCGTGCATTAAGTCATTATTTACTTAGTGCATTCAACAATTGTTTCTAAGAACCTACGCTGTACCAGACACTAGGTTAACTGCTGACCAAGGATTAACAGTTCTAGAGAGGAGAACCGTGGGTCACCGATGGACCCTCATCTAGGATGGGATCAATAGGGAAGTAAAGATTCTGGGTTTCAGAGGGTCACGGCGCCACCTGCCTGGTGGTCAAAACTTTGTGGCTAGAAGACCCTGGACAGTAAGACTTCCTCTTCCCAACGCCCCATGTTGTCGGTTATGTGGAGGTGGATTATAGAGTCCAAGGTCCGAATTAGAACGGGTAGGTGGTTTTCTTGGATTTGGTTACAGAGAACAAAATCCACTTCAGCTGGTTGAAGCACGAAATCTCTTGGGCTTTGGGCTTTGTTCATGGCTTTGCGCCGCAATGAATTTTAGATGCGTTGGAATAAAGAAAGGAAAGGTTCTAGACTGAGCCTCTAGGAGTGACTCCCAAAGCAGCCCAGCAGAACTGAGCTCCAAGGGAAGCTCTGTCCCCCACCGCCATACTGAGGAAGCTGCCTGCCGAGCTAGGAACCCGTGAGCTACAGTTCCACGCCACCTTTAAACAGCTGCCTCTTACCTTGCCCCGCACTTAACTCAGTTCTGCGTCTGAGTTTCAACAGGTGTCTGATTTATAGAAGCCCCTTCTGGAAGATGTAGTTTTACCTTTCTAGGAAGGAAAGCATATTGGAAGAAAGCTAGAACGGAAGGGCCAATCTACAGTTTTTCTCACAAGAGATTCATTTAGCTGCAAATCTGTGATCAACTGGATTCTGTAACTAAATCTAACCCTGTAAAGTACGGCCAGAATACACTGCTCTACAGTTGGCATGACCTTTCCTTTTAAAAGGCTGGCTTTGTACGAGCACGTCAGTGACCCACTCATCCTGGTGTCCTACTGAATCAGGATTTCTGTGCATAGGGACCAGGTCTCTGTGTTTTTAAAACTTCTTTGATAATCCCTCTGATCAGCCCAAATTGAGACCACTGAGAACACCTAATTCATATCAAATGACGTGATTAACCCTCCCAGGAATAAGTGACGTCTTAGGTGAGGCCTGAAGGATGAGTTCGCAGGCTCCCTGAGGAGAGGGAAGGGAGGCCTCTGGGGCGAGGGACCCACACGTGCAAGGGCCCTGAGTCTTGAGAGGACCCGGCACGTCTGGAGAACTGGAATGTGTCCAGCGTG
>NW_006435763.1:7046462-7053862 GCF_000325575.1 Pteropus alecto | reverse complement strand
TAACGACAGCAGGAAACCTGGAAGGGCACAGGGACCCGGCTCAGATCGTCCCAAGGATGGGGCAGTGCCCACCTGCCTCATGCCCAGCTTCCGTGTCTGCTAACTGGCTGCAAGCGAGCTAACAGGTGGGGATCCGGCGGGGCTGGAGTGAACCCACTATCCCGGGTCCGTTCCAGAGGAGCACCCAAAGGAGCCGCAGCTCTCCATGGCTGGTGAGGGGAGGCCGAGCAGATTGTCCTTCTCCATCGTGTCCACGTGGAAGCTCACAGGACAGACGGTACCCTCAAACCAAGCACGCTAGGAACCGCTAACTACGCAGCCCAGCAACACTGCAGGATTCCTTTCGGTCTCGACTCCCATTCTTGATCCGATCCAGGCAACAGGGACACTGGAGAGGTGGCCGCACACACACACGCATGCATACAAACACATGTGCGTGTACGCGCACACATGCACACGCACACGCACACGCACACCGAAGCTCAGTCACGCACGCCGTGTGCTCACCCTCTCCTCCCTCTGAGCCCTGCCCTGCACTCAGCCCTGCTGGCTTCCAACCTCCAGGGGGGTTCCCCTGTTTTCAGCCCGCCTGACCTTCCACACTCAGTTGCACCCCCCAGCTACGCCCTGACCACCCCTGAGGACCCTTCCATCACGATTCGACCTTTCCTTTCGACGAGGCTGCCTTCAAAGGTGCTTTGATAGACGCCCTCCTCGTCTGACACAGAGAGTGTCTCCTGATGAAAAGATCCTAAGTCCGAAGCCCTGCGTCGAAGACGGGCTCTACCCCTTCCTCGCGTGCGGCCGGCCTTGGGAAGCGCCGTCACCTCCTCATCCGTGAAATGGGTACAACGATACCGACCTCAGCCTCGCGGTAGAATTGGAGCGGAAATCCACAGAACACATTTACTGCAGCATCTGGCCTATCAAAAATGCTAGGTAAGTAAGAGTTTCTTTCATTTTCTTTCCTCTCGCCAAAGGGAGTGGTTTTCTCACGGTCACTAGTCTAAAATTAAGTAATTATGAGGACCATGATTTTTCTCCCCCAGTTTCTCAGATTATGTTGAGCAGAGACCAGACAAGAAGAACTTGTTCAGAATTTCTGGCATTTTTAGCAGTTCTGAGAATAACCATTGCAGCACTAATAATAATGCATATTTGATTTCTCCCATGCTTGCTCTTAGAGAGTATGATTTTTTATGCAGTTGGTTGTTTTACTTTTTTTTTTTTTACATACTTTCCTGCTGCCCCTATTAGAAATTTATCTTTAAATTATCACAATGGCAACAATGACAGAAATGTAGGCTCAGAAAGTTTAAATGGGCTGCAACGCTATGACTGTGGCCCGTGAGGCTAGTGGTTCTCCGCCAAAGGTGGCACTTCCTTGACAGGGGCCACGTGGAAATGTGAGGAGCATTTGGGGTCATCATAGTGACAGCGGAAGGAGCCAACCGCAAAACAATCTACAACGTGCAGGACGTGTCCAGTGCCAAACGCCAACCCCGTGGCGACCTACTGAGAAGTACTGTACAGAGCCCAGTGAAACCACACAGAGAAATCTTGGGGGAACTGGGGGGAAGGCTCAAGGATTATTTCTACTCAGAGAAACTTTTCAATAAAAAAAAGAGTTCCTTAACATATGTAACAGACATGGAGCATATATGAATTTAGCTCTTATTCTATTAACTAAGTAGAAAAAAACTGTTGTAGTACTTTATTTTCTCGAAGTCAAATTTGAATCCCAGCCTATCCCATTGGCCGGGTGAGCAATTCAGTTCTCGCCATTATCAGAGCCTTCTCTCATTCTCCAGGGCTAGGAAAGAGCCTCCAAGTTCTTAGAAAGAACAGAAGATTCTAGGAGCCACTTTGCTCTTTGGAGTCAGGCAGTTCTTTCGTGGTGGGTCTTGCTTGGCCTTGGAGCAGCAAAGGACGCTGGAAGCCCATTGTCTAAGCACACCTCCATGGGTGTCCCTGATCATGCGCCTGAGGTCTTGACACCTGATGCCTTGAGAGGGGGCTAGCCACAGGTTCCCACCTCTCACAGAACCCGCCCACCTTCCTAGACTTGAGATTCGCTTTTCTCTTTTCTCTGCCTTTCTGATGTCTTCCCCGCCCTCCAAAAGAACTCGCCTCCCCATCCTCACTTTTTAGGGCCCTCCTCGTAGGATCGCACCAATAAATTCTGAAATAAAGCCAGAAAGTGGGTTTGCCTTCCTGGCAAAGACATGAAAAGAAGCAGCTACCTTCTTGGAAAACACCTTACGCATCTCTTCTAAGTTGTACACCTCTTCCTGACTTTTAGCATCTCGGAGGTTACGTGGCATCTCACTAGTGATGGCTTTAGGTCAAGGGCCGTCGAGATGCAGCCATCATTTCCTGTGCGTGTCCAAATTTGGCTTTTACTCCAAGTGGCATGCCGGAATGCCTACAACCTTTTTACCTGTCAATCAGCAAATCATGGGAGACCAACTAAGGTTGTATTCTGAAAAACTTCCATTGTAACATCATGATAAGACCAAGAAAATGATGTCAATATCAAAAGTTATATGATGAGTGTCAGAAGCTTGAAAAATATCTCAGAGACAACGATGGAGCACTATTCTAAAAAAAAATGCCGCATTTTTGAGATGTTGCTGTTGGAGACCAACACCCTGAGCAGCACAGAGGCTTTTATTATGTGGGAAAACACAGATGACTGTGTGTTCTGGTGACCACAGATGACTCTGAGTTCAAAAGTGACTCACGAGAGTCGGCATTGAATGTGAAGAGGGTTTAGGACAACCCTAAACAATGTTTTGCTTAAATGTTCTTTTTTATATATGCATAAGAACGTTCAAATCCGAGTCTTTCGAGGCTAGCAAACTCTTTTCATGAACATAAAATTAAAATTCCAAATGATAAGCGTGTGTCCTAGCTTAACTGGTAGTATGTCTTATTTTTTCTTATAAAAACAAGAACTATAAAATAATGGTATATCTTAATATCAATAGCATCTTAAATACCAGGAGATAAAGAACCAGGAGAACACAAATATAAACAAAGACTTCGATAGATGATCCAGCCACGTGCCGTCAAGCCAGGAGTTGATGTTTTGTGGATATGGTCCCAGGTAGCTATCGGGATGGAGGAGACCTCCCTGCCCCCGACAGCCATAGTCGCTAGATTGCCAAACGGGGCAGACAGACCATTTCTTCACCGACCATGCCTGAGCTCATTTCTATCCAGGAATGCTAAGTAGCACCTACGAAGGGGGTGGTCACATGGATAACGAGTATCATCTCCCTCTACGTGATTCTCTTGGTGCCAAAGAAGTTATCCAGCTGGAGAGAACTATACTTTCCTTCTTATTCATCCATCTTGTACTGAATGCTTACTGCAGTGCCACACACTGGGCAAGGTGCTAGGATATGGCAGAGAACAAGCCCCACTCTTGCTCAAACCCTACAATTTGTAAACTGCTTAGATATCATCTAATTCAGGGACTCTCAACTGGGGGCAATTTGATGTCCCAGGGGACATTTGGCAATGTCTGGGAGCATTGTCCCGGAATGCTCCTGGCATCTACTGAGCCGAGGGCCAGGGATGCTGCTACATGTTTACAATGCACAGGACGGCCCACCTCCTCGTCTTACAGAAGAGGAGACTAAGCCCATGTAACGATGCCCTGAGGTCATCAGCTCTACAGACCAGTTGTCCTGGTTTCATTCTGTACTCAAGAGATTTCCAGCGTCTGTCTTCAAAACTGAGATTGAGGACTCGTTTCGACCCATTTTCCGCTCCCTAAAAGCGATGACTTCAGCAGAGGGAGGCCCCCAATGGAAAACTGCTTCACCAGCCATGGGCGAGCACTCGCCTTTGATCTGCATGCCGCCCGCAGGAGACGGCTCCAGATGAGTGACAGAGCTGCCTTGGCATGCTTGGATATGGCCTCTTTCCTTTTCTTATTCATTCACAGATTCGACAAAGGCACCCTGAGGCCCTACTATGTGCTTGAGTGCCAGGCTAGAAACTGGAGGCATGACGATGAATCATAAACGTGTGGTCCCTCCTCTCGAAAGCTTGTGGTAAACAAGAGATGCGCGCATAAACAAGGCGCTACAACCCACTGAGACAGAAACACTGATCGACGTGAGCATGGGACGGAATGGGGATCTGCCAGTCGGCCAGAGTTATTGGTTGCAAGCAACGGAAACCAATTTTGGCTTATTTGGGCAGGGAAAAGAAATTTACTGGAAAGACACCTGGGATATCACAGAAGCACCAGAGACCCTAAAGAACGAGGCTCAGAAAACAGGCAGAAAAAGGCAGGCTTGGCTGCGGCTAGTACCTCAGTCTCGAAACCATCTTAGTAAAGACGCTGCAGCCACAGTCGGTGAATGACGGCCATTACAGTTGAACAAGCACGACGCCAGCTCCGGTCACCATTCCTGCCCCACCCCCCTGGAGCCGGCACGTCGCCACCCCAGCTGTGTGAGAACGGCTTCTGCACTGTCCCAGCTTCTTTAGCTTTCCAGATCCCAAAGCAAAGTCTTTGGCTCACTCGAGCTGCAAGGCATGCTGGGAAAGTGAGCATCTCACCCGTTGAGTTTTGCCAGTTTGGGGTGAACTCCGTCTCCCACAAGCAAAACTCTTATGGTAAAAGAAACTCCTCCTGGGATTTGCTCAAACGTCACCTTCCAAGTGAGACCAAGTGTATCAAATCGACCCACTGTACACCGTAGACTTACATAACGTTATATGTCAATTATATCTCAATAAAGCTAGGAAAAAAAAGAAAAAAACTTCCAGTATCTCCCTCCCCCAGCACTCATCACCTTTCCATGCTATATTCCCCTCCTTAGCACTTACCACTGTCTCATCTACTATATGTCTATTTATATGCCTCTAAAATATAAGCTCTAGAGAGAAGGAATTTGTGTCTAGTTTATTTACTGCCTTGTCCCCTATGCCAATGCCAAGAATGGTGCCTGGAATTTAGTGGGCTCTCAATAAATACTGGTCAACAAATGGGTGAAGGGATGAATGAATTCTCTAAATCCAGGGAGAGCAAAGATTCTGAGAATCCAAAATTTCAACAACTGCTCTCCACAAAAGCCTATGGGAAAGACACAGCATAA
Source organism: Pteropus alecto (assembly GCF_000325575.1). Classification (NCBI taxonomy): domain Eukaryota; kingdom Metazoa; phylum Chordata; class Mammalia; order Chiroptera; family Pteropodidae; genus Pteropus; species Pteropus alecto. The sequence goes on along the minus strand of NW_006435763.1, from coordinate 7,048,745 downwards.
CCTAGCCCAGGGGAGATCAAAGAGAGCTCCTTGGAGGAAGCGATATCTGAGCTAAGGCTTCAGATGAGGCATTACAGACAGATCAGGAGCAGGAGAGCAAGATTTAAGCAGTTCTGTGGGATTGATTCCATGAATGTGTTGTTTCAGGGACCAGCATGATTCTGGGGTGCCCCTCAGCCACACTCCCTGCATCTTTTCTGGATGAGGGAGGCACTGGGTTGCAGCATCAGGCTCGACCACCGAAAGCCAAGTTTCCGAACGCGGAGGTAGAAGGAATCTCATCAAAAAGCCTCTAAGAGCGAGTCCCTTGTAGAACGGAATGGTAGTTTTCCGGAACACCTGGAGCCTTAAACAAAAGATTGTGCTCTGAACATTATTTTGGAGACAGGCGATCAGAGCAATGAGAGAATAAGAAACGATGATACCTACAAAGCAAATGAGTTTTTCTCCGGCTCGAAGGTGCTCGTGTTATTACCCGGTTAAGCTTTTGTTGAAGTAATTAGGTTGCCACAGAACTTTGTGTGACTCATCGAAATTCATAGGACATGGAAGGCCAGGGGAAAAAAAAAAAAGAGTAGGTGGCAAGGTTATTACTTGAAGTTCAACTCGATAAATACAATTTATTTTTCTATAGAGTCCTTTCTACGAGATGTCGCCAGAGGCTTTATGGTCCAACGAGACGGAGTTTGAATGACTTAAGTTATTTGCTTTCAGATCGAATGGACTTTTATGAACCTTTTCACTTCCCCTTACTACGAAATGAAGTGATATACAGCCGTTCTCAACATAATTTCTGTCGTCAGCATTATCGTCTCTGGCTTCAGCTCTCACAGAGCGCCAGCGTGACATAAAGTGATCATTGCTGCAGTATTTTTCCCCGTGGAGGGGACTGCTTCTGCTGCTCCCAGCCGATCACTTCTGAAGGGACTTCCACAAGATGTTGGGGGGCGTGAGGGGGAGAAAGGGAGCCGAGAAGGACAGATCCTAACGACAGTGTGCAGGTTTCACTCCCCTGTCCAACTGGACCGACTCAGTCACACCCAGGGGACAGACAGTGTCCTCGGTCCTGGGGATGCAAATGTGACCCAGATACAGCCTTGTCACCTTGTGCCCTACCTCATGACACTCAAAGAAATAGTCATTGAAAGGCAATTCACATCTTTGGCAGCACATTTTGCTAGAAATGGCAAAGGAAAAAGACCTTCGCGGTACACAGCAAAACTCGAAAATCCTTTCCCCAGCCTGTCTCTCTCTCCCCTCATTTCTCGTTCCCTAAAACTCCCTCATCAATCAGGCCTTGGCAATCTTGATGCTTTGTCTCCTCTCCCTAGTCAGGCTCAGCTCTCTGGCTTCTCCCTGGTTTCCTTTGTCTACCATCACCCAGACACTATACAGGAGAAGAAAGCGAGCGAGGTGAGCCTGGGGCGGAAACAGACCGCAAAGGTTTCTAACTGAGTGTGTTTTCTTTTATAACCTGTCATAGAGTCTCCCTTCCAGGAGCGCCCCTTCCGAGCACAGCTGTGTTTTAGTTAAAACCAAGAGCGTAAAATATTATGTTATCACCAGGACTTCCTGTTCGTTTATAGATTTGCCTGAGAACGGGACCCAAAAAGGAAAAGCGCTGTGCACTTTAACATGAGCGAAGAAGACTTAATGACCTCAAATGTCAGATCCAGGAACAACTCCTTCTTTGGGAGAGTGGGGAAAACCCCAGAGAAAAATGGACCTGCTTTGTCTTGATTCTCTCAGCCAATGATCGGCTCTTTAAAATAAACCTAGGAGTCAAGCCAACAACTTTTAAAACTATGGTGAAATACACGCAGACAGTATTTACCATTTTAAGTGGAGAATTCGGTGGCGTTAAGTATGCTCACGTGGTTGTGTAATCATCGCCACGATCCATCTCCAGAATTATTTCATCTTCCCAAACTGAAACTCTGTCTCCATTAAATCAACTCCCCGTGTCCCCTCTCTCTGTCCCTGGCAACCACCATTCTGCTTTCTGCCTCTATGAATTTTACTCCTCTAAGCACCTATATAAGTGGAATCATACAGTGTTTGTTTTTTGTGACTGGCTTACTTCGCTTAGCATAATGTCCTCAAGGTTAATCCATGTTACAGCATGTGTCAGAATGTCCTTCCTTTATAAAGCTGAATAATGTCCCATCGTGTGTATATATATACATATATATATGTATGTATAAATATGTGTGTGTATATATGTATGTGTATGTGTGTGTGTGTGTATATATATACACACATACATATATATTTGCTCGAAAT
>NW_006435763.1:7039515-7045629 GCF_000325575.1 Pteropus alecto | reverse complement strand
ATATATAATACTTGTTTATACATCCATCCATTGATGGACACTCGCGTTGCTTCCATTTGTCGGCTATTGAGAATAATGCTGCTATGACCACGGCTGTATTCAAGCTGCCATTTTTGTCCAGTGCAAAATTCTGGGGCCTTTTTGTTCCTGCTGGATTTTCACTGGATAGAAAATGAGCAGCCTTGAACACTCAATGTTCGACCTCCCTAGTCATCGTTGAAGTAGATGCGCTGTGGGCCTGCGCCAGCCCATACCCCTGTTCTCTAAGAACTGCCCCCTCGTCCACAGGTCGGGATACTGCAGCTGTTTCCATGGGAAGTAACTCCACCCCTCCCTGGACACAGCTGATTGGATGAGGGAAAACCCTGATCAGGGAAAGCCAAGCCATTGGCTGAAATGAGCCAATCAAATTCTTCCTCACACAAATTTGGAATTGGCACTCATAGCTGGGTCAGTTAACTTTGAATACTGGACTTGAATAACATATAAATGCAGGGTGGGGGTGGGGGTGGGGGGGCACACTTGGGCCAGTCACCATGCTCTCCAAGGTGGAAAATGGAGACAGCTAATCTCTTAGAGGAAAAAAGAGTTCAGTCCTAGAGCCTAGAGAAAGGAGACCTCCAGGGGCTTTAGCTGGGCAGAAAATGTTATACTCCCAGATAAGGGAACAGAGACTGAAATAGAAAGATAGACAGAATCTGCCTTTTGTGCACTGGCATGCTGCATTTCCTATTGCTGCATTCCACAAGATGCTCGTGCACCCTTCTAAAAAAGTTCCCATTTTGCTCAAGTTATTTTGAATTAACTTCTGTTCTCTGTAACTCGACGTGTCAAGATAATCTATTGCGATATTAATCTCTGTCTTGTTTCTCTGCTAGAGGAAAGAAAGAAGAAAAGGTAATTTTCTTCCTACCTTCTGGAAGAACGGCCACTATTTTTTATTTTTTTTTTTTATTTTTATTTTTTTGCTTTATTGTTTGAAGATTGCACGATCCAATGTGGTAGCCACATTGGCTGCTGAGTGACTGATAAGGGGTTAGTCCAAACTGAGATGGGCTCTAAGTGCAAAATGCACACTGTATTTCAATGGCTTAGTGCTAAAAACAGACGTAAAATATCCCACTAATAACTGTGTATCGATTACATGTTCAAATGGTAATATGTTGCATATGTTGGGTTTAAGTAAAATATGTTCTTACAATAAATTTCACCCCTTTGACTGTTTTCATGTGGCTACTAGGAAGCTGTAAATTACACATGTGGCTCACGTTCTATTTCTCGGGGAAAGTACCAGCTGAAGGTCTCGGCCAGCCTTGGTGGGGAGGGGCGTGGCCAGACCTGCTCTGAATTCCAGGAGCCCTTCTGAAGAAAGCCCCCGCTCACATCTACAGTGGCCGGGACAGACGGACCAGGGAACCAGCCTGCAGTCGCTGCAGAGGGGAGAGAGGGCAGGGGCTGGTGCTGTAGATGGAGAAGGAAATAGTGTCACCCGGAACCGGAGCTCCTGGACCAAGCGCGCGGAGCGGGGCAGAGGCTCTGTGCGCCGGAGACCTGCGCTCTTCTCCCTGGCAGCGCCCCCAGGAGGCAAATCTCCACTGGGGTGATGCGTGGATCCTGGAGGCGATCACCAGGAACCAGGACTTTGCTGGTGGGGAGGCGGGGTGGGAGTGGGGGTGGGTCTCTGTATCTGAGCCCATAGCTCGACTGAGCCACGGCGAGGGGCATCTCCCAAAGCCAACAGCTGAGGACCAAGCCCTCACGGCACCAAAATAAGCTCTGGGATTCGATATGATCCCATGGGGTGGGGGAGGCAGCCCGATGGTGACAGATGCTGCACCTCTCATCAGTCACGTGGGTGGGGGCTCAGAGCCAGAGTTCATCTGACTTAGAAAAATGAAGAAATGTGAAGTTTTCTGCACCCCAGCAGTGTGGGCCAAATTCATGCCTGTTTCGCAAATAACCTTTGGCTGGAGCAGCCATGCATCTATCTGCAAGCCTTTAAATGTTTATTCGGGACATCCACAGGAAGGCCCCAGGCCCCTGTGCGTCTGGCTGGCTGCGGGGCTTGTCCGCCACAGCCTCCGACATGAAGCCTCGGGATCCATGGATACGCCTCCCTGGACATATACTCAGAACTTCCGGGGACCAGGAGCCAAAAGAACTCCTCATGATGCTGAAGCCGCCACCGTGAAACCTCTAACTGGAAAGGGCCCACAGCGATGGCACAGCCCAGCTCCCTTGCTCTAGTGGGACAAAACGGAAGACCGGATGGGAGGGAGGCAGGACTTGCTCGAGGTCAGACAGGCAGTGGTCAGCTCCCTCCCTAAAAGACATCCCTGCTTTTCCCTCCTGGGCATCTCCAGGGGCCCCAGGGCTGGGTCCTCAACAGTGCCACCTCACGCCTCTTCCTTTCCAAGGAAGCCGCAGGATTGTCAAGGCTCCAGGCAGAGTCCGTCTAATCAGATAACAGGCAGATGTCTGATTGGAGACATTAAAACTCTGCAGGGGGGAAGCCGCCTTCGCCGGGAGGGTGCACATGTGCACTCCCTGTGTGACGTCGGCGTGTGACCTGGCACACGTGCTATATAGCTGCAATGACCGAGACCCAAAAGGTGGCTTGGCGAAGTTCGTCGCTGTCTCAGGACGCACGATCTGGACACAAGCAGCTCGGGGGCAGGGAGGAGGCTGCAGAGTGCCTGTGGCTCGGGACCCTCCCGGCTCGGCGCTGCTAGGGTGCTGCCCTCGACTGTGTGGCCCAGAATAGCTCTCTTTCCTGCCTGCATGCCAGCCAGTGGGAGTGGGGGGCAAGGCGGGATGGAGAAGTCACGTCCCTGTCCTTCAGAGGGACAACCCAGAACCTGTTCCATCCTGTTTTGAAAATGAGTGTTTGTCAGAAGCATTCTTTGGGGTTAATTAAAGCAAGGTGTTGGGGAGAGAGGAACCAGCATTTATTGGTATTTACTATGTTCCAGGTGGAAGGGTTGGATGTGCCGCCACATTTAATTCTGAAAGGAAGCGCTGCAAGGCAGGTGCGATTATTATCTTCTCCATTTACAGCTGATCAACCCGAGACACAGAGAGACTGTGTCTTGCCCAAGGTCACTTGCTCAAGCTAGAAAATGGAGAGCTAAGATGTGAACCAGGGCTGTGTGACCCCTGCTTGAGATCGTGCCTTGCTCTAAAATGCTTTCCCAACTGTGATGGGGTGCGGAAGCCCACTTTATGCATCAGATGATGGGGAAGGAGCTTTGGCTGTTTTGACTGAGGATCCCAGAGCTCAGCTGCACCCTGTCACCTCCTCCTGGCCTCGGAAGATACCTCTGTGGACCCCGGAGCCCCAGGAAGCACACTGTGAAAACGGCTGCCCCGTACGGTCTCCAGGGCTCTGCCTGGCACTGTGCTGAGAGGCCCCCCGGGCACCACGGCCAGAGATAAAATTACACCCCCCCCAAATAAAAAAACTTCCAACAAACAGGGGAACAGAAGGGATGTGTGACACAAAGGAATCCAGATGAACTTGGCCTTCATTGTGCAATCATGTCGAGCTTCAGTTTCCTCGGATATAAAACAGGCGTAATAATGTCACCTTCTTCAGGGTGAAATGAAATGATGCATGTGAACTGCTTAGCTCTCTGCACGGCGCATACAGTAAGCGCTCACTAAAGGGCCGTTGGTGGCGGTAGTAGTGGTGGAGAGAGCCTCATAATAGTCTAGTTTTTCCTCCTTGTCTCTTCTGGCAGCATAAAATGGTAAAAAAAAAAAAAAGGATTCGGTCTATCTGAATGGGAATGCCCACTCGGCCACTTAGCAGCTGAGTGGCCGTGGGCAAGTCAGTCAACCTCTCTGAGCTTCCACTACCGCTTACTCGCATGTGGAGAACATTTCCTAGGTTACGTGCTGAGAAGCAGACTAAATGAAGGATGCCACGCAGGAGAGAATCCATAAGCATTCTTTCCTTCCTATTTCCTGGGGACTTGGGGGCTAGGAGTGAAAGCTGACAGTCCCCAACCCCCATGACATCTACAGGTGTATGTCTCTCCTTTCCACTAGGCTGGAAGACCTGCTGGCTTCAGTCACCTCTGCTGGGTGACAACTTCCTCCCTGTTATTTATTTATCTCCAAACAGCAGTGGAGAGAGAGCAGCGGGCTCTTGCCTTAGGCAGACTTTCCTCAGAGATGTAATTCCCGCCCTCACCAAGCCCAGGCAAAGGCAGATCTGGAGCCCCGGAGGAACCGTCGGCACATCCCTGCCCCACGCCCTCCGCCTGGGAAAGAGAGGCATCACCGGGCTCCGTCATCCAGCTGCCATCACATGGGGGTTCCTGGGCAAAACGACATGTGGGAGGGGGCTTTTCAGGGCCAGGAGGACCATCTACGAGTCCTCTGTACCATCTAAATAATGCCCGATGTCCTCGTGACACCGTCATCTCGTGGAAAGGCGCTCTGAGAAAGCAGCCAGGTGGAATCTGGAATGGAGAGAGGTGACGAGCGGTCACGTCTGCCTTTGCCACTCACTGCCCCGGGGTTCGGTCCCTCTCTCCAGCTCCGACCTCTCACTCGGAGTGTCTGTCTGTGTAGCGGAGGGTGTGGCAGGCGACGGGCAGCTCTGTGACTGGCATGGATGACGTGCACAGGAGAAAACCACGACCCTGAGCTGCACTTCTCGAGTCCTCCCTGGACGGCCGTACCTCCGAGGTCTTTGCAAGGACTCACCCACGTAACCCGCACGACAACCCCGTGAGGTAGGCGCTTCTGAAGAGCAGCCGCAGCTGAGAACCACAGGCCAAAGTCTTAGAAATGCCCCACTGTCTCCTTTAAATGGTCACCTATATGTCATTACTCTGCGGATGGAGTCAAAAGTCCCGACTGCTGCTGAGGCCCAGGGATCCGGCCTTTGTTTGTACTTCAGGTCCGTCCCTTCTCCCGTGACCATGCCTACCCCGCCTTCATGCCAACACCCAGGAGACTGGGCCCGGGCCCAGGATCAGACACCTGACCAGCCCTGCAGGGTTTTCCGCCATGACCAGGATTCCATGAAGCTGCCTGTGTGAAGGCGCGTCAGCTTTTAAGCTCTCCATCCTAAGCCATGCCGCTCTGCAGATGCCCGCAGCCCCTAACTCTGGGAACATGACAAATGGCCCAGCGTCACCGAGAGCTGGGAGTCGCCTGTCCAATGCCCGGCCCAGCCCGCCCAGCCACCCCAGTGGCAGGGAGGTGGCTTGTGGCTTCATTTTAATTAAGCTCACATCAGTGCCAAGTGGTCTCTAGATGGAATCTCTCGGGCAGGGGTCTCTGAAATACGAGGCAAGTGGACAAGGTGGGGGTGTGATGGACCTCGCCACACCAGGCTTAGCTTGCCTCTCAGGACTCGGACTCCACCAAGCACGATCCAGGCTGGCAGGGGCCCAGGAGGCACGTGCATCCTCTGCAATCAGGACCAAGTTTTCACTCCGAAGGATGCCAGTGCCCGAGACGCGTTGACCCACAAAACAGGAACTGCCTTCTTCCACGCCTTCAGGGGCCATGTACGAAACACAAGAGGCTGAAGCACACTGGGACGGGAGGCAGGAGGGAGCAGCAGAGACTGTGGCAAACTGGAGGGCAAACGCTAAGGAGAAAGCCGATACCGAACTCCGGCCACCTGCTGCCCCGGAGGAATCGGGGCGCAGTGTATCTCAGTCTCCTGATTTTTTTTTTTAGGGGAGCACGCTTCTCATCTTACTCAGAGTAAAAGCCAAAGTCTTGATTTGACAGCAGCTGATAAGACCCTCGTGATCTGCTCGCCTTCCCCCCTCCCATCATCCCTGTGGCCTCGTTTCTCACCATGCCCACCCCACGCGCTCTGCTCCAGCCACCCTGGCGTCCCTGTCGATCCTCAAAGACAACAGCCACGCTCCCGCCCCAGGGCCTTGGCAAATGCTGTTCCCTCTGCCCGGCAAACTTGCCCTAGACACCCACGCGGCTCATCCCGTGGCCGCCTTCCAGACTTCGCGCTAAACTCCACGCTCTCGGTGAGACCCGCCCCGACCATCCCCTCCCCTTCCCACACCCCAGCCCTCCAGGACCTCCTCCCCAGCTCTGATTTTTATTTTTTTCCTACAGCATTTATCACCT
>NW_006435763.1:7001717-7039395 GCF_000325575.1 Pteropus alecto | reverse complement strand
CTCTCTCTCTCTCTCTCTCTCTCTCTACCACTATCCTAAGTCCCAAAAACCATGCGTGGCATTTCATAACTGCTCAATCAAACATTTATTTAATGAATAACTGAAATCTGATGTTGCGGATTAAAATTACGCTGAAATTCATATGCCGAAGCCCTGACCCTCGATGTGACCATATTTGGAGACGGGGATTTTGAAGGAGGTCATTAAGGTTAAAGGAGGTCATAAGGGTGGGTCCCTAATCCAACAGGACTGGGTCCTCACAAGGAGGGGGAGAGACGCAGGAACACAGGCACAGTGAGAAGGGGGCTGTCCGCAAGCCAAGGAGAGGGGCCTCACCAGAATCCAGCCCTGCAAGCACCTTAACCTTGGACTTTCATCCTCAAGAACTGTCAGAAAATAAAGATCTATTGTTTAAGCCACCCAGTCTGCGGTATTTTGTTTTGGCGGCCAACTCATTAAGATTCTGGACATCTGGATTTTTACGTGAAATCTCCTAATTCATAAATGCCGTCCACTGTTTCGAATATAAAAATAAACGTAAAAGATCTTTCTATAGGCCAAACAGGACACATCTGTAAGCCAGACACTAAACATGGGCCTCTTGTTGTGGTATCAGGCCCACAAGGGTGGGCTGTATCCCACCTTAGATCACCTGCACTCGCTCAGCATCACTCAGCTAGGACAGGTAGGGGTGACAGTCTTTGTCAGCTTCCTCTCGCTCTACCCCTGTGCAACCGGCCCCCTTTTTAAATGCAAATCAGATCATGCCACCTGCTGCTTGAACCCTCTTAGGCCAGCCTATTGCTCCTGCCTTAAAGCCCCATCTCCACACAGGACCTGCTTAGCCCTTCCTGATCTGGTCACGAACCAAACATGTTCCCTGAAGGGAAGAGAAATCTCTTCTCCCTCGTCCGGGCCTTCCTGCATGCTTTTCCCTCTCTCCTGGATGGCTGCCTTCTACCCCTCTCTCCCTACCTAGTTACTTCCTACCTATTCTTGAAGCTTAAGCACCACCTCCACCGGGAAGTCCTCCCGTATTCCCTTATCTTGTGTCTGCCTACTCAGCACTCCCATGCTTCGGGTAGCAGAGCCATGATTTCTCTTTCAGGAAGAACTACCCCTCCCCCACTGCACACACTGTGGGTAGATGTGGCAGAAAATGGCCCAATCTTTCCCTCGTCCATTTCCTCTTCCTTGGCGCAAAGAAAGACTACATTTTCCAGCCTCCCTTGCTGTGAGGTAGAAACTATATGATCACTGTTCTGTCAATGAGGGGTACAGAGAAGTGACGAATGCCACCTCCAGGTACAGCCCCCCAAAATCCAACCGACCACCCACACTCTCTTCTCCTTTTCTGTAGCAACCGCGACGTCCACGTGTTGGAAATGGCAGGGTCACATGATGGACGGGAGGGTCACATGATGGACGGCAGGGTCACATGATGGATGGCAGGGTCACATGATGGACGGGGCCCCGATCCCTAAGTCACTGCTCAGAAGGGAACCACTGGGAGAACCGACCCATTTTCACCCAGACGATGACGTAAGATATAAACTGTTATTGTTTAAGCCACTGAGACTTGGGGACGAGAGGGTGTTGGGGGGAGGTGGTTTGCTCCTCCAGCAGAGCCGAGCTTTTCCTGATTATTTCAGCCTGTGCCTCCCATTGGACCCAAGCCGACTAGACCTTCAGGATGGAGAGAATGGGACCTACTTCCGAAACCTGGTCTCCCTGCCGTTTACCCGTCTGCCGAACCTAGAGATTCTGAGCCCTGGGTGGCCTTAGGTAGAAAGCCATCCTTCCTAGTCCTGGCCACTCGGAGTCCAGTCTCCAGCAATGGCCCTTGAAAGGTATCCTGGCCACACACTAGGACATGGCCATGGTTGCGTAATTCAGCACGGCCATAGGCTCTTTGTATTATTTCCCATCCGAATCCATTTATGAGTCTTTCAAGGTTGCGCGGTAGAAACGAAGTAATGTAACCCAGTGATTAAGGATTTAGGATCGGGAGCCAGATTGTCTTTATTTAAACCCCGTCTCCATTCCTCACTAGCAAATGACCTTGGACATAACTCTCAGAGCCCTGGTTTCCTTATTGGTCTAATGGGCCTAAAAAACAGTCTCTCATCTCCAGATTTAATGAATTAGAATATGTCAATTACTTAGGACAGGGTCTGGTTCACAGTAAGTGAATGGGAGCTGCTACTGCTACGTGTCACACACTGATCGCGTTTTCTCTTTGACCCTGTCATAGATAATGTTACATACACTCTCCCGTTTACAGAGGAAGAAGGTGGGGCTCATAGAGGCCGAGAAACTGGCCCTCAATCAAACAGCTCCTTAGGGATGTAGCCAAGCCTCCCAGACTGCACTGTATCCCTTCCCTTCTCCAAAACCAGGGAAGCCGAGGTTTATTAAGTGCCCATGAATGTTCCAGGAACCAAGCTTGATGCTTCTGAATCCACGACTTTGATTATCCCGCAATAGCCCTATGCCGTATGTCACATCTTCCCCAACTAGCACGTGAAGGAGCTGACGCTTGGCCAAGCGATATAAATTGCCAAAGGTCACGCCGCTCGTGAGAGCCACCAGGCTTGGAATCCAGGTCAGTGCGACTCTAAAAGCTCCCTCCACTGCGCCTGGCTACCTCTCATAATAATTAGAGCTATTTATTGAGTTTTCTTTGATGTCCCAGGCAAAGCACAACTGTCACAGCTCCCTCGGAGGCCGAGCCTGTCGTCCTCAGCAGACTGAGGTGGGAGGGGCTCGATCTGCTGGCCAAGGGCGCGTGGTGGCTCGTAAGTGGCAGAGGCAGGATGGGAACGCAAACCTGCAGTCTCCTAGGTGTTTGCTCTTTCCTGACCTGAGGCCGCAGAGGCTAAACGCCTCCCGCAGTGACTGGAGTCCTCCTGTCACCTCGCTGGCCACATGGCGGCTGTGCCATAGCGGCTCATCGATTTGGATGCTTTCACTGTAATTCAGAATTCATGACACCCTGACCCAAACCGAAGTTTCTCTGCATTCTATAATAAAAGGACTGGCCTAGCCAACGAGGAGTGGACATAAGATCGCAGCCTCTTCTGGACGTGTGCGGGGCATGTGTTCTAACTCCCAGTTTGCCATCTTCTCTGCCGCCCTGGGGGAGGCCAGCTCCTCCAAGCAGACCCAGTGAGGGCCTTCCCACGTCACACACTGCTTAGAACCCTTTCTGCAAATGGGCAAGGACAAATCACAAACGCCTGGAGAAACGAAAGCAAAATGTGTGCAGTGAGAGAAATCTTCTGCTGGACTTTCCAGTCGCGTGAGCCAATGAAATGATCAAAGCCCAGGGATGCAGACGGAGAGGCAGCCCGTGGCACCGCGCAGCTGGGCAATGGGCACCTTGCTATGCCACATGCTGGTGTGCACGAGACCACAAAAGAGCCAAAGAAAAAGCTCCCCGCTATTCGAGGCTCTCGCATAAGGCAAACGGGAGGAAATCAAGAAAGCCTTGATGTTTTGCCTTCCTAAGAGGACCTACTGTTTTAATTCACGTTAGCATATTAATTGCCTGTATGCAGCTGGGTGCTGCTAATTAGAAATGAATGGTGTTTATTCATTATAGAAAACCCAGCAGGAAAGTCTCTCTACTTAGCAACACTATGTTAATTCGAGTTTGGCTTTCAAAGGTCATAAAACTGCTTGGAATTAAAAGGGTTTTTTTTTAAGAGAGTTGTTGCCCTTCTCTCTTTCACCCTTTGCAAGGAAATTCTGGGTCAAGAGCTTCTGGCTCTTTCTCGGTTCCTCTCCTCGCTGCTCTGGTGAGCGAGAGCCTGTTTCACTGGTGGGCAGGTAACCGTGCTGACAGCTACCGCCAATGGATGGCTGGCCTCTGCCTCTGTCTCTCTCGTTGGCTTTTTCAATATCTGCACTTCAGCAGTGCAGACGTGCATTTCTCCTCGTCCATCTGCATGTAGGAAGCACCCTCCCCGCTAGCCAGAAGTCCTCGGTGTGCTTCCTTACATGTGCCTGGGCAGTAAGGCCAGCCAACCTTGCATTGACCCACTAGCGCTTTTCTATGTAACCAAAGTGTCATTTCTCGTTCGGTAGAGACGGCGGTGTGGTGTCTACTGGACTAAGCATGCAATCCCTGCGCCTCTCCTGAAGCCTGTAATTTAGATATTTCAAAGTTATGTTCACCATGATTAGTCCAAAGTATTAAAGGCTGAGGCTGTATATCTCCCCTGTGGATTAGCTTGAATTCATGGTCCAATTCTACAACAAAAATAATTGATATTTATTTAGGCATCAACCCTCATCCTAATTTTTTTTTTTACATGCATTATCTCATTTTCCCCTACAACAACCCTAAAAGACAGTATTATCATTATTCCCATTTTTCAGGTGAGGAAACTGAGTCTCGGAGAGGTCAAACAACTTGCCCAAAGTCGCGCAACTAGTACAATACGAAGGTGGAAACTGATTGTATCCGACTCCAGAGCTCCGAATCACTGCTTTCCAGGGACCTATCAATGACTCGGGGCTTTTCAGTGTTGAAGAGGACGCTGCTGGAGCATGGAGAAAATCCAGACTTGCAAGCAGATAACCCAACAGCAAAGGTTCCTCCATGACTTCTGGGACATCAGCTGCAAGCTGAAAGATGGCATCACCCCCTACCAAGCAGGTATTTAGATGCTCAGTTTTAAAAATCAGTAAAATGTAACCCATCAAACAATCGAAGAGTTGGAGTGAGATGTAAGACTAGAATTACTGCCATGAGGGGAAAGCTTGTCTGAAAACTGAGACCACACTGAGGAGAGACAATCTGAGATGCGGAGCGAGAGAAACCAAATGCTTGCAGATCTCATCATTTGAGCCCCTGGATCCAGCCATGCCTGCATGCTTACCACTTTTCTAAAATTACTTGAATAAATTGCTCTCCAAATCCTCCCTGTCCTAGTACTTAGAATTAAAAATCAATTATGAGCTGTTAAATCTTCTGAACTTTTTCAATTCCATGAGTCAATATATCTTCCTTTCCTTATTAAATTATGAGTTGGAGTTTCTGTCATGTACCTACAAGAATCCTGAGTATACAGTAGTTTTATACTTTTTGTTGTTTTTTCTTTATCAGTAATATTAATATTTTTAACTGTGGATTTAGAGGTCACTCAAACTTTACCTTACACCAAGCACAAAAATTAATTCCAGAGAGACCACAGAGCTAAACCTAAAAGCTAAAAATACAAAAACTTCTAAAATGAAACATAAGACAACATATTTGAAACCTTGGTTGAGATAAAGATTTCTCAGGCAGGACAGAAAAAGCATTAACCATAAACATTTTTAAATGATAAGTTAAACTTTATCGAAACTGAAAACTTCTATTCTTCAAAAGACATTAATAAAATGAAAAGGCGAGTCAGACAAGGAGATAATAATATTCACCATACATATATCTGATAAAGAACTTGTATCCAGAATATAAAAACAAGTCATATAACCCATAATAAAGAAAGGTAATGGACACAAGACTTAACAGATATTTCACAAAGAAGATACTCAAATGGCCAACAAGCCATATGAAAAGATGCTCTATCTATATCATTAATCTCCTGGGCAATGCAGATGAAACCCACAATGAGATACCTTGTACCCACGAGAGAGGCTAAAATGGAAGACTGATAACCCCAAATACTGGCGGGAACACGGAACGCTCACACTTTACTAGCAGACGTGGAACATGCTAACAACCACGCTGGGGAGCGCTTTGGCGCTTAGGTGAACAGATACTTGGGACAATCCGACTATTTCACTTCTAGGTATCCAAGAGAAATAAAAACACGTGCCCATGCCCTGACTGTAAAAGCAGCTCCGTTAATGATAACGAAAACCTGGAAAGATCCACATGTTCATCAAAAACAAATCATATGCGCACAACGAAATAGTATCCGCTAATGAAAATGAACAAACGAACAACGAACACATACGATGACTCAGATGAATCTCACAAACCTTAGGTTTGGTGTAAGAAGCTCAGATACAAGAGACGCCACACTGTCTGATCCCATTTACGTGGAGCTTAAGTACAGGCCAAACTAGGCTGTGGTGGTAGAAATCAGATCGGCGGCTGTCGCTTGGGTGGGGGTGGAGGGGGACCCTCTTAGAACTCCTTTCCTTGTGGAGCAGGATAACAGATAGAGGAAGCCTAGGGAAAAGGTCATTGGAACCAGAATGGCCGACTCAAATGCTGGCTTGATGACGTACCAGCTGTGTGACCTTGGGCGGGTGACTTACCCTCTCTCAACTCCCATTTCTTCACCTGCATTAATTCTACTTCCTGTATAGGGTTGTCGGAGACCTAAATAAGACCTGCTGCAGTAAGTGGAACAGTGTTTCCCCCCTAAAGTTAACGACGACCCCAAATCTTGGAATGTGACCTTATTTGCAAGTAAGGTCTTTGCAGGTATAATTAAGGCAAGGATCAAGGTGAGAGCATATGGGCTTAGGGTGGGTCCTCAGGTCCCTATAATGAGAATGTCCCTATAAGAGACAGAAAAGGACGCAGAGAAGAAGGGATGTAACCACGAAGGTGGATATTGGAGCGATGTCTCTCGTAGCCAAGGAACATCATGGATGGCCGGCCACCAGCATGAGCCGGATGTCGGAGCCTCTAGAAGGAACGAACCTCACCGAGACCTCGAGTTCAGACTTGAGGCTTCCTAACGGTGACAGGGTACATTTCTGTTTCTGTAAGCTGCCCAGTTTGGGGTGATTGGTTCTGGGAGCTCTAGGAAACAAATACATATGGTAAAAGTCCACGCTCAGTCAGCGGATTTCTTAAATTAGTAAATCGTTCTTTCTGCTATTAAAGAGCAAGGCCCTGCTCCAGATTCCTAGCTACATGTCTGCATGACTTTCCTGGGGCTTCTGTAACAAAGTACCACAGGCTGAGCAACTTAAGCAATAGAAATTTACTTTATCACAATTTTAGAGGTTTGAAGTTCAAGATCGAGGTATTGACAGGGTTGGTTTCTTCTGGGGCCTCTTTCCTTGGCCTGTGGATGGCTGCCTTCTTCCTGAATCCTCACACGGTTTTTCTTCTCCTATGTGTCTGTGCTCAAATTTCCTCTTCTGATAAAGACACCCGTCACGTTAGAGTAGGACCCGCCCCCTAGGCCTCGTTTTAATTTATTTATCTCCTTTAAGACCCTACCTCTAAATGTAGACCTCCTCTGAAGTACCAGGGGCTAAGGCTTCCACTTATGAATTTTGGAGAGAACAACTCAGCCCGTCATACTGTTGATAAATGCTTACTGTCCTGAAGCATCAGCACGTTGAGTCTTCAGCCTGCAAAGACGACTCACCTATGCCGAACAGGGATTCGCTGAGGCTTCTGGTAGCAACTACCATGCTGCCTGGCCAGATCTGCCCCCAGGAGAACTTGCTGCAGGGAGCAGGGCTGGTCGACAGCCTCCGGCTTCAGCGCCTTCGTACCTAAGTCCACGCCCTTGCCCTCTATGTTCTTAGGGGTTCCAAACGCAAAAGCCTCCGTCACTGGACAGGTAACAGGAAGATAGAAACCGCTCCAGGTGTAAGGCCCCAGGAGCGGCGGGGCTTATGGGGAACTGGAGAAAACAGGAATTCACATTCAAACTTGTAACCGAGCCAAGAAAGCCTCTGTGTAGAAATCTCTCCTCTCATACGCACACAGTGAACTGCTACCCGTACATCGAGGCCCTGGATGAATATTACCTATCGAGAACCTTCCCTCCCTTCCCCGAGCACAGACTCTTCCTTCTCTCTGTTCTCACCTTTACTGCTAGACGGTAAAGTCCCCAAGGTCAGACCTCATTCTTCTCCCCGCTCCTCACCTGCATTAGGGGGCAGGAAACCAGTATTTTTATCGAATGCCTCCTATGCACCGGGCAAGGCAATAAGCTCTTAATCGTCACAAAAGCATTTCTCTTTCCCCATCTTACAAACGGGGATGCTGAGTCCCAGAAGGGTGAAGGTCCCACAACCAGCAACCCTTTGGCAGAGCCAGGATCCAAACTCAGCCCCTCTCCCCGATATCAAAGCCCCCCACCGTCTCTCCCATCCTCACTGCTCCCCAGGCAGCCAGAAGGGCAACCTGTGGACAGACGGCTGAGGGTACAGTAGGGTGGGCCACTGGGAGAAAGCCTGTCCTTTCTGTATGTTGAGGGGGTTGGACTAGCTGATATTTAGCTGCTTTCCTGCACTGACATTTTATTCTAGGAGGTTTGTTATCTTTGCTTTTGACACCGCCTGAACTATTCGAGACAAGTTCCTGCTTTAAAAATAATGATAAAACTGCCTGTCAGTGGAAATAAGCCTCACGCGCTATCTCACTAATAGAAGCAGGAGAATTTCTGAGATACCTCTGCAAGTTCGTTAGGCATGCAAGATTAAACTCGAATTTATCTCGGCTCTTGTCATACGCGCTCTGAAACCGATTGCAGAGGATGGAATTTTCAGCGGCTCAGCTGGTCCCTGACGAAGGGGACGGAGGCCTGGACAAACCTGAGCAAGCTGCCTGCTGAAACAAAGGCGCTTCTAACTGCCAACGGCCTGGTGCACCCCGACCAATTCAGAGACAGAGCACAAGGGGTAAACACGCAGACTCTGGAGTTAGAGTCTCTCCCCGTGAGCGAGTTTCTTAACCTCACTGATCCTCGGTTTCCTCATCTATAAAATGGGGTGAACAATAGAGCCCTTACTAGATTCTTGTGGGGAATAAGTAAACCGTTGCGGTCCCTGGTATAAAAGAAATCCTTACCCATCTAAGTCATAGTTAGCACAGAGTGCCTTTCAAGATGCTCACAGGACCCAGCTCAAAGTCAGGATCACGCCTGCCGGGCCCCGCACACTCCCTCCGCCTTGCCCCTTGCTCTGGCCCCAGCCCCTCCTCCATCCCTGCTCAACCTCATGGCCCTCGCTCCCTCTTCCCTTCCCCCCCGCCCCCGCCGTCTCATTTAACTCTCTGCTTATCCTTCAGAGGTCACTTTCTCCAGGAGGCCTCTCCCCGCTCCAGCAGGCAGGTGGGCTGGATTAGGGGCCGAAGGAAGAATCTCCGTGCAGGCACGAGGCTTGATCTTGCCGGAGGATGGCACTCCTTGAAAATACCCTTCAATTCACCTAGCCCTACTGGAAAAGCCCACAGGAATGTGCCAGATGTCACCAGAGATTCACCCTCAGTGGGGGGTCAGCATCTCCCAAGCCGTTAGGAGGGACAGGATGCCCCATATGACCACCAGAGGAAGCTGTGTGAGGATCAGACTGGACCCTTTCTCTTCACAAGTGGTGCTATCGGAAGCTGGGTGCTGCCTGACTCCAGTCCCAGATTCTCCATCTACTAGCTGTGTGGCAGCAGGCAAGTTAGTCAACCTCTCTGGTCAGTGGGTACCACTAACGCCTTCCCCACAGTGTTGCCGCGAGGGCTCGATGAGTTAATACACGTAAAGCTCTCGGAACAGTGCCTGGGACACAGAACCTTTTCAGTAAACACCAGCAATAATTATTAGCGTGACTATTCATCCGTACCCTCCTCCCTTCTCCCTACTGGGCCATAAGGTCCGAGAGACCGGTGGCATTCTGCATGGCTTATCCTTGGCCCCCAGCCCAGGATGTAACACCAAGCACCCGTCAGTCAATGTGTGTGGGAGGACGAGAGAGAACAGGAAGAGAAGAGAAAAGAAGGGGTGGGAGGGGCCAGGAAGGCCTTGAAAGTTCTTTAATTGCAACAATTAATATCGCAAACCAAAAATTGTCTAGAATTGAAGAGAGCCAGATAAGTCGATTTCCACCCAACTGGAACCCATCACGCTTTTTCAGTTCGCCAAAATCATTCTCAACCACTAAATATTTCATAATTCCTTATACCGAGGTCGTTATTTGTTAGTTTGGGGATGGGGGACCAGGACACGTTAGCAGGACACATTAGATGCATTGAATGGCACGAAGTGACTCCCTACGTTGGAAGAAGATCCAGCGGTTCCTTGAGAGAGCTACCTGTCACCTCATCGCCATCCCGGCCAGTGCCTGGAGAGGCCCAGGGGAAGCTGGTGGTCACCTCTGTGTCCATCCTGCCATCCCGCCTGGTCCTCGGCTTTGCTGACCGAGTCCCCGATTTCCCCAGCACACCCTCGATGGGTCCGTTTTCAGTTGCGCAGTCACGTGACCCAAGTTCTCAAGATTGATGTGTAAAACCAAAAAGTTAACAGGATAGTTTTCAATACAAAATCATCATCACGCGGATTGAATTTCTCTAACTCCGTACGAACAGCATTGTCTCTCCCTGTCACTAGCCAATGCTCAAAGGTCATCTGATGATTAGGTCCGCAGAGCTGGAGGAGTTAGGTCGGCAGCATCTAGATAAGATGGACCGAAGCATCCGTCTCACGGCAATAATGGTCTTGCCTCATAGTTTGTAAACGTCAGTCATTCAGGTGCCAACTACAGGACTTTTGGCTACATCCACTGGTACTATTATTTACTATTTTGATATGGGGCTTCTGGACAATCCTCTTGTGGGGTGGGGCTATGGGCCCCCACATAAATACTTCTTCATATCGAGAGTGTTTTCTTTTGTCACCAGATAGTCTCAAATAGAATTGAAGCCTAACTGTCTTCCTTAAATGGAAAACAAGCTTTGCAACGTGTTTTATCAGATGGTGACGGAGAGGAGATGCCGGTCATATGTAAGGCTGTGCTTGTCTTTCAGAATTACGGGATTTTAAGAATCGATGTATTTATGTGCCCAGGCAGCCTCATTTTGGAAACCGTGGCCACCGTTGGTTAGTCTGGGTGAGACGCAGGTGGCCAGCACGGCGGGGCACCAGGAACAGCGGGACGCCCACCCCGTCTGTCCCACCACTATCGCTCAGTGGAGACCACTGGGAGAAATCCTGGTCTTCATTGAACTGGACACCGGACGAGTTTACTTGAAATGGTCTGTCTGAAGATTAAAAAATTCTAGCTCTTCGCTTCCTTCTTTGATGCTCCCCTTCCTCCTCTCTGGATTTAGGGAAGTTGGAGTAGCTTCGAAGTTTACGTCTATCTAATTCACACCCTGCACATCTATATTCCCTGTGCAAAGCCCCATTCATTTGGGGGGAAAAGAACCTGCTTCTAACTCCTCCTTCGGTACTAGAAACTTAATCCTTAGTAAAAATTGATGTATTTATATGACTTTTTAAGGGTCAACTCTCTTGTCTATTACTTGAACGCCCTTCTTTTTTAAATAAAACTTGATATCTCTATAATTATTTCACAGATAGAAATAAGTGGAAAATCTTATTTATATCTTTGTTTGTTTGCCAGAAATACAAGGCAAAATAGATACAAATAAAACAAGATACACATTAAATCTAAATAGATACCATGGTTTGCTAAAGGCACCCAAATTGAAATCTCTCTCCATTTAAAAAAAAAACTTATTCAGTGTTAGAGACACATTCAAGACACAGTAGCACCAGACTGAGAGTTTCTCATTGATAGGATCAGAGGGGCTAAAAAAGAATTTTGAGTGAGACATAAAATTCTCCAAGCAGGACAGTGAGACTCAATGTTATTTAAGGCTGCTATACTGTGTCTTAGAGAATCATCTCGCATGCCATCCACGGATACGCTCCATGCTTTAGAAACTTTGTGGTGCCAACAACACACTCAAAGAGCATCGGATGTAACTTTCTCTATCCAAACCCATGTTAGAAATGGTCTTTCCAACATAAACTTCATTGGTCATCTCAACATGTCAAAAGCCATACGTGAGAAAACAATGGCTAACATCATACTCAGCAATGAAAGGCTGAAAGCTTTTCCTCTGAGATGGTGAACTAGATGAAGATGCCCACTTTCGCCACTTTCGTTCAAAACCGTATCAGGAATTCTAGCCAGAGCAATTAGGCAAGAAAAAGAAATAAAAGGCAATGCAAATGGAAAGGAAGAAGAAAAATGATTTGTTTGCATCAGGAATTCTAGCCAGAGCAATTAGGCAAGAAAAAAAAAAATAAAAGGCAATGCAATTGGAAAGGAAGAAGAAAAATGATTTGTTTGCGTATGACATAATCTTATACGTAGAAGGCCCTAAAGATTCCACACACACACAGAATTACCTGTTAGAGCTAATGAACTCAGCAATGAACTGCAGGATACAAAATCAACACACGGAAATCATCTGTATTTCTATACGGCCAGGAACACTCTGAGAAGAAAACTCAGAAAACAACTGCATTTACAACAGCGTCAAAAAGAATAAAATATTTAGGAATAAATTTAACCCAAAAAGTGAAAGACCTGTACAGGGAAAACGACAAAACACTGCTGAAAGAAATGAAAGACATGAATAAGCGGAAAGACACTTAAACGGATGTCTTAGAATGAAAATAACAAGTGTTGACGAGGATGTGGAGAAATTGGAATGCTCGTGCATTGCTTGTGGGAGCGTAAAATAGTACAAGCATTATGGAAAATTGTACAATGTTTCTTCAAAAAAAATAAACACAGAATTACCACATGAATGGAATTTAGCAATTCCATTTCTGGGTATATACCCCAAAGAATAGAAAGCAGGGACTCAAACAAATACTTGTATACCAACGTTCACAGCAGCACCATTCACAACAATGGAAAGGTAGAAACAACCCAAGCGTCCATCATCAGATGGATGGATAAACAAGATGTGGTCCATCCACACAATGGAATAGTATTCAGCCTTAAAAAGGAAGGACATTCCGACACGTGCTACGACCTGAATGAACTGGAGGTCATTACGCTAAGTGAAATAAGCCACTCGCAAAAATACAAATAATATATGATTCCACTTATGTACATAGAGCAGTCATGGAGCAGTCACATTTTACAGAGCGAGAAAGTAGGTGGAGGTCTCTGAGGCTGGGAGGAGGGGCGAAGAGGGAGTTTGCTGTTTAAGAGTCCAGCGTCTGTTTGAAATGATGAAAAGTTTTGAAAATGGATAATGACGATGATGGTTGCCTAACAATATGAAGGTGCTTAATGCCACTGCATAGAACACTCAGAAATGGAGAAAATGATAAACTCTATGTTCTATGTATTTTACTACAATAAAAATTCCATTGGTCAATCATTAACGGGCGAACAGATAAATATAGTACATTCATACAGTGGAATACTATTCAGCAATGTAAAGAAACTACTGATAGGCCCAATGACATGGATGAATCCCAAGGAAGCCTCACACCGAAGGATGTATACCGAGGGTTCCATTGATACAAAGTTCCAGCCCAGGCCAGATGTTCACAGCGTGAAAAACATCAGAAAGTGGTTACCTAGAAGGCGGAGGGATATCGATTGGGAAGAGGCTTGAGGGAATTTTCTGGGGTGAAAGAAATGTACTACATCTTGTTCCCGGTGATTTTGTACAATTGTCAAAATTTATTTAATTGGCCATTGAAGATTCTGTCCTATGCAAATCACGCCTCGAAGCAAAGGGGAAAGTCTCTTGGTTAAAACGCCCTCCTAGCTGGAGAGCAGTGAGCTGAGTACGAGAAGAGCCTCTCCCCTTCTTCCCGCCTCCAAGGCTGCGTGTCTCCCGCCCATCTCGTTTTGACAGACACTTTCTTTATTTGGTTCTGTTAATATATTCAGTCAGGGTGCATTAATATTCTACAGGCCTGATAGCTACTCAGTGTTTTTAAGGTGATTTTTCACTTCACCTTTCTGACTACAAGGTTATATGTCTTCCCCCACAATAACCTCCAAAAGGCAACCCTACCACAATAATCAAGTTTTAAGGATATGCTTCACTATAGCCTCGATACTAGACTATAATATTATTTCCAGCATACGATGCCCAGGATTAAATAGAGCAGTCTAGTATTTTAGCTTACAGTCAGAAAATTAAGTTGAACCATGAGAAATTGCCAACATTTCCATTTATTTTTACCAACAATGGCAATTACATATAGCTCAAAAATTAAAATTTAAACACTGGTTAATCTTATAGTTTCCTCAACATTCTGTATAGTTACTACAAAGTAAGTTGACCTTTCTTTTAAAAATTAAGAGAAACTTAATAAACAAGCACAAATGATTAAATAACCTCAAAATTAGCTAAACAAGTAATTAAATGATTTACTTAAGTACATTAAAATTAGTTATGTAATAATGAAATAATTGGCTAAAATGATTCATATGCAAAATATTTCAATTAAATGTAGTTCTTATACCCACATGCTCAAGGTGGCTCAATCCTCTGAGAATTAAAACCAACTCAGAGGATTTTAGGTTTGACAATAACAGGAATTCCTGGAAGAGATGGTAGGATGAAGCCAGGGTATATTGTCTACCGTGGACTATTTAATTTGCTGGAGGCAATATGAAAAAAAAATGCATGTGAAATTATAAACATGAAGTTTATGAATTAGACAGATCTGTCTTCAAAGCTCGACTTTTTTCTCGATGCATGACCTTGAGCAAGTTCTTTAACCTCCTTGAGCTTCGGTCACTCATCTGTAAAATGAGAGTGATAATGACTGATCCATTCATTTATGCATCAAATATGAACTGAGCACTACGTATCTAGACCTTAAACTGGGCTCTGGAATACAGTGGTGAGCAAACTGGACCAAAATTTCTGCCCGCGTGCAGTTTACATTCTAGAGAAAAATAAGAGGCGATAAATCAAGGAAGTAAATTATAGAGCGTGTTTGGAAGATGGGGAGAATTTCAGGAGATTGATATTCTGCATGAGCAGGTAGGGCAAAATCCAACGGGCTTTGAGATGTGATTGGCTATGGGATTATTTGCATGTACCAATGGGCAATGACTTAGATTTAAGGGAGTATAAGGGCTAGCCAGATGAGTGGATGCTTGGTTAGATTAGTATGGTAAACAGACAAATAGAGCGACAGATGGATGCATCAGAGTCATGCAGACAGACCTGAACAGAGTGACAGAAATGGCGTCTCGGAGTCCTCTGACAATAGCATCTGCTGCTGGAATAATTGACTTTGATCTTGCATGTGTGGCTAGCAAAGCTGCCAACCTCATCTCCCTCCTACCCTGGGCTATAGGCATCCTTGCAAAATCCCGCCCCCCCATCCTTGACAGTGAGTTGGAGAAGGTTCCAGGGAGCACCTGCATAAACCCACGCCAGGCCTTCATAACTGCCCATTTCAGAGGATCGAGTATGGACTGAGTATTGAAAGCTATGCGAGAATTACTGTTGGTCTTCTGGGGGTGCTAACAGCATTGCAGCTCTGTAGACAAAGAACGGTCTTATCTGTCATGCTGGCAGTAGAAAGATAGGATAGCAGGGATTTACTGTAGCAGACTCGAGCCAGGAAAATAAAAAACGAATCGGAGGATGCAGATGAAACAAGCTTGGCAACATCCTTGCCGCTGTTGGGGCTGGGTGTCGGGCGCATAGAGATACCTTCAGACCGTTCTCTCCACTCTTGAGTGTGCTGGGAAGTTTCCACAGGAAAAAAAAAAGTTTAAAATGAAATCTCCCCATTTACTTTCAGAAGGGAAAAATGCATACAATCACACATATATGCATTGGGAGTGCTTTTCTAGCTTTGGGGATGAATTCTGTCAGGTAGACGAAAGCTATTCCGTTAAATGGTGTCTATTTAGAGAGCAGTTCGGTTCCGTTTCATTGCTGCCTTAAACGAACAGCTGCCTGAGCCTAGCAAGAGGATTTTTTAGGGCCAGAGTGGAGGAAGACGTGACGGCAGGCTCCGAGGGGTACCGAGTGGTTTCAAAGGTGACCAGCTTAGAGAAAGTCACCCATGCCCCAGGCAGGATGCAGAATCCCCAGGTGGAAGGCAAACGTCTCCAAACACCAGTACCGCCAGCGGCTCGTTCTCACTGTTCTCGACAATCTGCCACACCTAAGTAAGAAGGTTGTTTGATGTCCTTCCCAGCTGTTCTCAAACAGAGAATTTTAGCGATGAAGGGGAATTGAAAATAATTGAGCCCGGCCTTACATATTCATTCATTTCATATTTATTCACTCCCTGCTGTGTGGCATAACAGACACGTGGCGGGGTGTAACGCAGAGAAGGACACGGCCCTCGTGACACGTACGGTCTAGCTGGGACGCCGCAACCGAAACAGCTAAGAACACAATCAAGTAACGAGTCACCGCACGATAAGCGCTGTGAGCGAGGAGAGGGGCCTACTGGAAGGATGTCTCAGTCCGTGCAGGCTGCTGTCACTAGATGCCCCAGACTGGGTGGCTCATAAACACCAGAGATGTCGCTCGCAGTTCTGGGGACTGGAAATCCGAGGTCAGGGTGCCAGCGTGGCCAGGTGAGGGCCGTCTTCCAGGTCAGACGTTTTGTTGCGTCCTCACACGGTGGAAGGGGCTGGGGAGCTCTCTGGGGGTCTCTGTTATCAGGGCACTAATCCTAGTCATGAAAGCTCCACCCACATGACCTCGTGACCTCATCAGCTCCCAAAGGCCTCACCTCCTAACACCATCATCAGGATTCTAATATGTGAATTTGGACCACAGACATTCAGACCACGGCAGAGGGCTTATGATAGAGAGACTCCACGTAAACCAGGAGTCAGCGATAAGCAGGAGCCAGATAGAGAGGCAAAGGCCCTGGAGGCAGAGCAACCTGGGCGTGGAATTCCTGAGCTGGGGGGATGCACGGGGCGGCCTGGAAACGGAAAGGCTGGTGCCGCCAGCAGGTGTGACATGAAGCAGGGGTGTGACATGAAGCAGGTGTGACATGAAGCAGGGGCGGATCGCGTAAGAAGCTTTTAGCCACTTCGAGGACTTGAGGCTCGTAGGAGTCAAGAAACGACAGCCCAGAGAGGGCAAATGATGTGCCCCAAATCCCATCTCACCGAAAGTGAGACCGGGATTTAATAAAAAGAAAGGCGAACATTTATAGAACACAGTAAGAAAGTGCTGGACACTGGTCTAAATGTTCCACAAGTAGCAACTCACTTAATCCTTCCAACAGCTCTGTGCGGTATCACTGTACCCATCCCACGGATGAAGAAACCAAGGCGAAAGAGTTTAAATTACTTGTCCAAGATCATCAGAGATGAACCGGCAGATCTATGATTAAAACTCTGGAAGGCGTGTCGCAGAGCCTCACCTCCTAACCACTCCGTTCTCCTGCCTCTCAAATCGAGGCACTTATTCCATCTTTACTGAGGATCCGCCGTGTGCCACACGCTGTCCTTGGCCCTGGGGTAAAGCGGAGAAGAAAACAAAGTCCTTGCTCTTGCAGGCCTTTCTTGGAGGACAGAGACAGTGGAAACCCCCTAAATGTAGGATATGTCAGAAGGTTATATGGCTTACGTAGGGAAATAAACCAGGGAAGGGGGTAGAAAGTGACGTGGGCTCTTGCATCAGGTGACATGAGAGCAGAGATCTAAACAGAGACGTGAGGGCAGGTAGGGGAAGAATATCCCAGGAAGAGGTGACAGCACACAAGCCCTGAGGCAGAAAAGTCGTTAGTAAATCCTGGGACCTTCTAAGAAAGCACTGGGATGGGAGGAGCGAGGGGAGGCGTGGGAGCTGCGGTCACGGCCTGGTAGGTCGGTTGGGGACGTGGGATTGTCCTTGGAATAGATGAGGACCCCCGGCCGTGAGCGGAGGAGTCACGGGCTGTGCCATGTTTTAAGAAGGCTCACTCTGCCTTGAGGGATTCAAGGTGGAAGCAGGGTGACCCTTTAGAAGGCGGCTGTGCCAATCCAGGGATTCGTAACGGTGGCCTGGACCAGGAGGTGACGACAGGAAGGACCAGAAGTGGTCGGATCGTGAACGGATCTGACGAGGAAGCCAGGAGGGTTTGCTGACAGACCGGACGTGGGTGTGAGCAGGAGAGTACTAAGCCGTGGCCTGAACATCAATGAGGAGGAAGCTGCCTTCGATCACATGGGCTCCGAGACAGAGCAGGTGGGAGAGGGGAGAGGGAGGGAGAGAGAGGAGACAGGTCTCCCTCCTGACACCTGGGGAGGCAGCTGGCAGGCTGAAGAGAGGAGAAGGAACGGTGTCCTCCGCCACTGCAGGTGCACAAACCGAGCTGGGTCAGGTCGAGGCTGAAAACGCAGCTAGATGAAGAGTAAGGGGCCGGGGCTGGCCGGAGGATGAGCCGCGCTGGTCGGTGGGAGTCCTGGAGCCGAAGGGCCTGTGGGGATTCCGCCCGGGGTCATGGCGCCTGGATGCCCAGCATCCAGCACCGTCGGATGGGGCAGGGCCTAGGGAAGCCCAGGAGATAACATCCCGGCCACCACGCAGGCAAAGACGCAGAGCGAGGCATGGCCTTGACGTGTGGGTGAGACTGTCCGTGTTCCCAGGGACCACCGAAGGAGAGTAGGCGGGGACAGGCAACAGAGTCCTGCCCCAGGAAGACACATTAAGCCACACAGAGGAAAGCAGATGGCACAGCAGCAACAATCCGCCCCCTTCGTGGCTCAGCCGTTTGGGATGTAAGGTTTTTGATGGAATCTGGGGAGACGTGATTCAGTTTGCTGATGTCTCAAGAACTTACTTAGACATTGATTCGGGGACGAGGACTTAGACAGTCCCCCATCCCTATGGCTCCCCACGCCCCTCATTACCCAACCCGGGCCACCCAGACTGCTGCCCAGGCTGGACCGCAGGCTCTGGAAGGGCTGGGAGGGGCAGGACAGACCACATAAAAGCTGCTGTCCTGCTCACTAGCCAGGTGACCGCGGGCAGGTCCCCGCTGTTCCACACCACATGCTCTCCAGTGACGATGACCGCAGTGGCTCCTCTTAAGTGCTTGGGGAATCAGGTGAGTAAGCCACGTAAAATACACAGAGCAATGCTCAGCGGGTACTGAGTACTCAGTAAAAACTACCTGTAGCTATTATTATTCAATTCTGCCTCCGCAGAGCTGAGTACACAGCCAGCACGTGATTCAGCTTTACAAACAAGGTGTTTAATTCGATGCCATCGCCACCACCGTCATCATCATCATCATCATCATCATCGAGCTTTTACAGTGTCCAATTCTCTGCAAAGCGGACACTTGAGTTTCCTGGGTTACGCCACAGAAAACTCCACAGATGTAAGGACGTTCGTCAGGCGCCAGTTTTGCTCGGAAACTCAGGGGTCACTTTTAGAAGCATCGTTTGGTCTCACAGTGGGACATGGACAATGGCGAAACGAAGGAGAAAGGAAACAGGAACGGGGAGAAAAGGCTTTCCTGAGCACAGGAGGTGAGATTTTTGATGTCTCAGGGACTTAGATGTGTCCAGGTTACGCCCCGTTAAGTTGGAGTTATGCATGAATTAGTAAGGCAGTAAGTCAGTTAATCAGTCCCACCTCGGGACTGATGGCCCCTCCTGACTCCCTCCCTTCCAAAATCTGTCTCTGTCTGTCTATCTCTGTCTATCTGTTTCTCTCTCTGTCTGTCTCTCACTGTCTCTGTCTCTGTCTCTGTCTGTCTATCTCTGTCTATCTGTTTCTCTCTCTGTCTGTCTCTCACTGTCTCTGTCTCTGTCTCTGTCTCTCTCTGTCTGTTTGTCTGTCTCTCTCCGTCTCTGTCTCTGTCTCTCTCTCTCCCTTCTCTTTTTCTCTCTCTCCATCCTTTCAAGGAAGAAAGAACAAGGGCTAATGGATTATGAGATACGGAGTCAGACCGGTACCCAGACAAACCAGCACACCAAACGCCAATTCCGCAACAGTCAATTCTCTGAAAGCCGTCAATTTCCTGAATTCCTCCTTCAGCAATTGCCTTTCCTTGAATTTCTCTAACTCCCTGGGATATGGCTGAAGATGGATGTGGGGGTGGGGGAGACGAGCGAGTGTAGGGGGGCCCTGGAAGAATGCAGCCTTGGAGCAAGGCTTGCGAAGCCGTCCACGAAAGGCCCCTGTGGCTGACGAAGTGGGGGCTTTGAACACTGAGGAAGGGTTCCAAAGGGAAGAAGGAAGCCTCGAGCAGGACCTGGAGTCCACCTCAGAAAACATCCAAATGTGGCAGGAAGGTGAGCGTGAATTACTTAGACGGGTCCTGCCCTGTGAGAGAGGGGACGGGTTACAACACACATGTGGATTTTCCCCCAGGAAAAGGCAGGCAGAGTGTCGCACCCTCGGTGTGGGAGACTCTTCCCAGCCGAGGGTAAACTCATGCTTCTCGCGTTCCACGCCACGGCGAGCAAGTGACGAGCAACCTGGAGAAGCGCGAACGGTGCGGTCGGCTTTGTTTCCCCTCCCTATTTTCCGTCTCTGCCTTCCCCGAGTCTGTTAGCTGACCCCAGGGACGCAGAGGCACGTCGCTTAGTGGTGAGGAGTGTGGACTCGGGAGACACCTGCCACGTGACCTTGGGCAAATCGCCCTCTGCGCCTCGATTTCCTCTTCTATGAAATGGGGAGAAGATAATCAGGACACTAACCTCACGGGGGGTGGGGGTGGGGGTCGTGAGCATTAAATAAATAAATATCGAAAGTGCTCAGCACGGTCCTCGGCTCATACAAAGTGATCGGCACATGATCACCCCCGCTACGATTATTGTTATCATTCACACAGTTGAATTAATCAGACTAAGACAAAGCAGAGTAAAAAGTCGGGAGCTCCTGTGACCTCTAACTCATAAGGAGAAGGGGAGTGAGCTGGAGAGGCTTCGTCTTGGTTTCCGCTTGGGACGGCAGGATCACACGGCAACGGTGCCCAACCCCTCAATCCCCCCCGCAGGGGGTACGTCCTGTGAGGACTCCGTGGTGCAGGGAGCCTGCACTTAAGGAAGGAGTTGTCACGGTCCATTTCAGGGAATTCTGGTGGTCAAGAGCTGGACCGTCCTTCTCCCTGGTTCCAGAAAAACACCCGAGGACGTGCTAGGAGGGAATTCTGCTGACGTAGGGGCAGAGCTGTCTTGTTACATTTCTGCTCTTCCCCAAGAAGGACTTTACTCCCCCTGCCCCCGGCTCAGCCTGGTAACCCTTACGGCGAGAGAGGTGGCCAAACCTGGACAGCGTCTCAAGGGAGGGGGTATTTCCTCCTCTCTGCTCGCATTTCCGGACTCTTCCTCAAGAGGAGAGAGAGTCCCTGTCCTTCTGCATCCCATCCTCTGTGTCACCCGGTCCCAGGGGTGCAGAACTGCCGATCCGATATCCACGGGGCCACGCGTGGCTGCAGGTCGCTCCACTGAGAGGCAAACCTGCTGTCTTCCGCTCTGCGCCCCGGACCCCGCAGGACTGGTCCTGGCAGCTCACTTCCTACACTTTCTCCTACTCCCTCTGCAAGATGGATAAAGGGTCTTCCTGCTCGGGGGCGGCTGGGTTATACTCGAGCTCAGTGGACGGAAGCGCAGACATTCTTCCCATTCCTTGCTCATTTGCTTTTGGCGCTGTGCCTCCACGTGGCCAGCCCCCAGGCGGAAGTCAAAGCCAGTCTTCAAGCCCTGTCCCAAATCTGCCCGCACCCAGTGCAGAAGACTAGGCCACTGTTCCCATCGCTCTGTGGTCTGACCCATCTCCCCTCCCAGCTGAGCTTGGCTCTTGCCCCTTGTGAATAAACCACACACAGGAGAGTGTGTGGAGCCGGTTACCCAGAAACCTTAGCATCTATGACAGACACCCCCACTTTGCAGATGGGAGAACAGAGGCCCAGGGCACTTAAAGGGCTTGAATACAGAGAGTAGGTGGCAGAGCCTGATTCTATCTCTGGTCTTCAAGTTCTAAATCCTCTTGCTAGTTCATGCACTACCCATTATCCATAATTATTCCTCTCCACTTTAGTCACTTAATCACGCCAGGGGACGAACGTGTATGCACATATCTGTGCGCGTGTAGTAAAATACACGTGTACAGGAAAAAAAAAAAAAGACGAAGGTACTCAATGCAAAATAAAATCACAGAATCCCGCCCTCCAGCGTCTCGGTACTTGGAGGAACCTGTGCGAATCAGACTGTGTCATCGGCCACCTCGCCTGACTGGGCTGAGAGCGCCTTTCCACATCTAACTCACAGGGGACTCTCAGGACATCAGCCCTGCCGCCTTGCTGGTCCCCAGTCCGGCCAGACAGGGCCCAACGAAACATGGATGACAGCGGTTGGGGTGGGGGGCCGGTCATCGGTGCACAGCCAGGGCAGCTGCAGCTCCCTCCCCCTGCCCGGCTTCCAGAGGGTCCGGGAGGAGGCTCGTGGGGTTGGGGTGTTGAGTGATGGGCGCAGGAAGGCTGAATGGACTGCCGGGTGCTTTGGGGTCGGGTTCTCCCTAGTGAATGAGTTAATGCTCCTCACACAGGGCCCGTGTGTAACCCTGGTGCCCGGCGAGGAAGCAGGGCACCTTCCTCACCCTCATCAATACACAAATATACCAATAACATAAATCAATATGTGCAGATACATCTACAATATATCAAACGCGTTCCATAATTTCTACCATATAAGTACATATACAAAGATAGAATATTTATATATTTGTATAAGTACACATTAATATATTTTATATACACTATATAATACAGTAAATGAAAGATAGACATATAAATATTGTATAGACATATATATACATACGTATATCTGAATATACTGGACCCCGGAACATGTCCCCTGAGACTGGCCCCTCGTCCCCACAACAAGACTGGTATTAAATTCACGCCAGAGGGCTGATGCGAGGATCAAATGTGATTAACTACGTCCGACGTAGAGACAATAAGTGATATTTGTTTTGCTTCCATAGCACTTAACGATAATTGTAATTTGGGGAAATATTCATCCTGTTATGTGCTTCGCGTCTGTCTCCCCTGCCAGATTTCGAGCTCAGTGAGAGCAGGAACCATC
This sequence comes from Pteropus alecto, assembly GCF_000325575.1. Taxonomy (NCBI): domain Eukaryota; kingdom Metazoa; phylum Chordata; class Mammalia; order Chiroptera; family Pteropodidae; genus Pteropus; species Pteropus alecto. Next base: position 7,016,637 of record NW_006435763.1, on the reverse strand, counting down.
TCCGCCTATTCATCACTGTCCCCAGATTCCCAAGTCCCCACCAGGGTGGGGGCTCCATCAGTGGCGAAGGGCAGGGCCTGCGGTGGAGGGAGAGCCTCAGAAGCCATTAAACGCCGCGGAAACAGGAAAGGTGGCGGCCGCCGTGCTCGGCCAGGCGCAGAGGGGACCGAGGACCACACGGGGTGAGGCAGGGATGAGACAGAGGACTAGAACGAAGGCAGGCAAGGCAGGCGAAGAGCAGGAGGAGCTCTCAGGAGGTGGCCTGAGGGCATGGAAGGATGAGTAACAGGGAGAGTGACATCATGGCTTTTGTAGAAAATATCCAGGCCCGAAGCACAGGCTGAGCATCAAACCCTCCGTGCCAAGCGTGATGCTGAGGCGTCCGTGCGCTTTTTCCTCCTGAGGGCCGACGCGCCCCAGAAAGCTTTTACTCATTCATTCGATCCATTCATTCATTCGATCCATTTTTATGGATTTCCTCCCAAGTGCACTTTCTTGAGCACCTAGTAAGTTCACTTCCGAGTGCAAGGGATACAGCCATGAATAAAATAGACGGAGTTTCCGCTCTCGTGAAACTTATACGCCACTGGGCAGAGACAAATAATAAGTAAATAAGCCCCTCCAGATGCCTCGTCTGGGATAACTGCAGAAAGGTATAGAGAGGGATGGCATCGGGCTGTTCGGGGGGCGGGTCAGGGAAGGCCTCTCTGACGGGTCGGAGCTATGAGGACGTGAGGACATGGGAGGGGACAGCATTCCAAGGGGACAGCATTCCAAGCAGAGGGAGCGGCGCGGGCAGACGCTCTCGAGTGGGAGCGGCTGACGGATTTGGCTGGAGCCGAGTGAGCCAGGGGGAAGGACGGGAGGAGAGATCGATAAGGTGGCGAGGGGCCTGGCCGCACGGGGCCTGACTGGCCATGACAAGGGGTAAGAGGGGCAGAGCCACCGTCCGGCGTGTCCACCGCCAGATTCCTCTAGCTGCCAGAGGACAAGAGGGAGAAAGCGAGGCCACTGTGGGGAGGCACTAGCTGTCGTCCAGGGTTGCCGACGGTGCCTGGAACCAGGGGTAAAAGAGGAAGTGGTCAGTCTCTGAAAAAAAAAATAAAAAAAGGCTTTTTCCTGTCTACCAGGGCATTAGATTTGTATCAGAAACCGGAGTCGGAGTAAAGGGGACCTTGAACCTTGGCTGGTCCCAGCACCCTCACTTGACCCACGCGGTTTTCCCAAGGTCACACAGGCAGGAACTGGACAGGGCCCGGGCGTGACTCCCAGCTCCACGCCCTCCCTCCTCATGGCACCTTTCTGCTCATTGTCACTATGCTTTCGGTCTCTGTGGCTTTGGAGAAACAGATCCACAAAGAGCTGCTGCACTTTAGAGGTTGAGGGTAAAATTAAGAACGACTTGCTTTTTATTTATAATTTATGCATGATACACCACCTACTTCCCAAAAGGATTTGAGACAGCTTACAATAACAATCATCTTTAAACCATCTGCACAGCCATTAAAAAACATGTTTTCAGAGAATCCTTAATGGCGCGGGGAAATGCTCAAAGCACAACTTCAGACGAAGGAGACAGGACACCCCGCTTTATTTACTATAACGCTGCTGCATAATGTAAGACGGCTCGAGAGGGGGGGAGGGGGAAGGAGCAGAAAGCGGGCAGGGGTGCAGTGGGAAGATGAAGTGGAAAGAAGCAGTGAGGGTGGTTATTCCTCTTCTTCAAACCGTATGGAGAGACGACCCTGCTAACAGCCCCATTCCCCGAGGCGTTGTAAATAAGATGATTTTCAAGGGCACGGACATCTTTTTAATGATAGTCGTGGTGCATTCAGAGATCAAATATGTGATTTTTAAAAATACAGCTAATGCATCAAAACCCTGTGTGCCGGTTCGATCCCATTTGCCCGTCCGGATCCGTCTCCGCCCGCTCTGCCCTGCCCTGCCCTGCCCTGCTCTGGGCAGGGGAGGCTCTTTTGTCATCTGTCCTTTGCTTGGTTGGGGCCAACAGGGGCTCCAGTTAAAAACGCGCAGGGCAGAGGAGAGGGGACGGGGTATTTGGCGCCATCCCCCCAACCCTTCCTGCTTTTACCTCAGCTCTGGAAAGACCCCAGAGGTTGCGGGCCAGCCTCCCTTCCAGGCTCCAGCTCCTTAGGACCTCTCTGGGAACAATACCTCGGTCGCCTGTCTGCCGCTGCTCTTAGCCCTGCTCTCAACCTATGGAAGTCCCTCTATCAAACTGTCCTTAGTACTTCTCGAAGTTGAAAGTGGGTGAGAATCACCAGGAGGGCTTGTCAAAACACGGTTTCCTACCCAGACCCGCCACCCCCCATGCCTGCTCGCACCCCCAGACTTTGACTCAGCACACCTGGGGTGGGGCCTGCAGGTTTCGTTTGTAAGGAGCTCTCAGGAGATGCTGATACTACCCATCCAGAGACCACACTCTGAGCAGCGGTCCTTGCTCTAATCCTTTGGGTATGCCCTCCACGTCCTGCCAGTCTCCTACTAAAACTTGCTGGGGGCAGTCCAGGAGCAGTGTCCGCGAAGGTGGACAGTCTGCACGCTCCGACGGGGCAGCCACGAGTGGCCTGTAAGCACTTGAGATATGCCTAGTGCGTGAGGAACTGGGTTTTTAATTGTATTGAATTTTAATTAATAAAAACGATTAGCTCCGAGTTAATAGAAGTCAGTTGGCACCTGCGACATTCTACCTGGAGAGTCCCTGAACCAGACTGACAGGTTCATGGGTACCATTTCCATGTCCGTGTTACTGCAGGGGGCATTTTGCTAACAGTCCTGGCACTTAATGATTCAAGTCCCGTTTTCCCCTACCTCCAGAAGCAATGCCCACATCGCCCTTCCGGCCTCCATTAAGTCTCCTCAAGCGGCTTCAGGCCTCCGCCCGCTGCCTGGTTCAAGGTCATTGCCACGTTTTAAACTTGTGCTATGGCAGCACCCTACTTCTGGGCGCCTGTTTCTCTTTCAGTTACATACGACCGCATAACGCACCGCCTGAGATTTATAGACTTGACTTAAATCAACACCACGGTATCATCTCTCCTGATCCTGTGTGTCGACTGGATGATTCAGCTGGGTGATTCTTCTGCTCGATGTGGCTGGGGATACAGTCGTCTGGGGGATCAACTGGGATGGAACGTCCCAGATGATTTGCTCACATGGCTAGCAGTTGGAGTCAGCTGGATGCTCAGATGGGACTATCAGCCAGAGTGCCTGAATTCTTACCTATGTGTCTTTTCCACGTAGCTTGGGCTCCAAGAGGCAGGAAGTGGAAAGTGTTTGGAAACCCCAGGATGTCACTTCTGGTGTCTTCTAGTGGTCAAAGCCAGTCACGAGACCAGCTCAGAGTGAAGGGAAACAGGCACTCCCCATATCCGCGGGGGATACATTTCGAGAGCCCCAGCGGGTGCGGGGTGCCTGAAATCTCAGATAGTTGCCAAACCTGCCTATACATCCTATATATTTCTTATGCATACGCCCCTGTGATCGAGTTTAATTTAAAAATCAGGCACGGTAAGAATTAACAATAATAATGAATAACGGAATAAAACAATTATAACGATATAATAAAAGTTAGACCAACGGGGTCTCTCAGCGTATCCTCCATGTCTTATTGCCCTGTGCTGCCCCATCTTGTGATTTGCGAGAAGATGCAAGGCCTGCGTGACAAGACGAGGTGCAGCGGATGACGCAGGCCTTGTGACGAGTGCTAGGCCACTACTGACCTTCTGACAACGCCATGCCTTCCACCCACGAATCGCATGCCTTTTCCATCCTAACTAAGCACTTACCACGCACCGTGGCCAGGATTTTTCAGTTCGAGGCGCGGCGGCAAAACCAGCATGGATTCCTTTTTCCTTCTTCGCGTTTTCACAGACGGGAGACGTTTTCTCACTGCGGACCTCAGCGACCTCGGCAGTACGGTGTTCTTTATTTCTTTCCTTATTTCTTTTGCACTTAGAGGAAGCACTCGGCGACGTCCCTGTGGCATATCCGAATCGCCAGCATCACTACTCTGGACTTCGGCGCCATCGTTAAGTGAGGCGAGGGTGACTTGAACCCAAGCACCGGTCCACCTCGACGGTCGAGCCGATAGCCCCGGAGGCTACGAAGTGACTCACGGGCAGTGAGTGTCTACGGCATGGACTCCCTGGAGAGAGGGAGGACTCACGTCCCAGGTGGGATGGAGCGGGATTGTTCGAGATGTCATCAAGCTACTCACAACAGCATGTGATTTCAAACGTATCATTTGTTTCCTGCTGGAATTTTCCACCGGATACTTCCGGAATGCGGATGACCGCGGGTAACTGAGTCCATGGAGAGCGAAACACGGCTAAGGGGGGACTTCCGTGACACAGTGTCACTCTCGGCTTTAAAACCCCGTAAGGGTTCCCACTGTCTTTCCAGTCTGAGCATCCAGGGTCCTTCCAAAACTCACCTCCTGCCACCTGCTGTCGCAATCTGGCATCCCAGCCACGCCCACTCACCTGCAGCAACCACGAGCCGGTTCGCCCTGTCCCTGGAATGTCCTCGTTCCAGTCACTAGCCTGGCGGGCTGGCCCTCAGCAGGTCGCTTCCCCTCTCTGCGATTCGACTCACCCATTGACCCACTGTGGCGGTGAGGCTGATGATGACGCCTCCCTCATAAGAGGCTGGCGATCGAGGGAGACGAGATGTGCACAACGCCCAGAACGGGGCTCGGCCGCCACCCCACCTGGCTACGCTGCGGAGGGCAGCTCAGCATCCTCCTCGCCAGCATCACCTTAGTCAATCTGGTACTTTTCCGAGGAAGCTTCTCTCACTCACTGTCTTGCTCTCTACCCCAAGGGTTTTTTCCCTGAGAAAACCTAACTCTGAATGATTTACAGGGAAAAAAAGAAAGGAGGCAGTTTTTTCTCTCCTGTGGCCCAGGGGAAAAATAAAACGGGGGGAGGGACAGACGGCCCAAGGAAGAGACAGCTTTGGACTGGTCACTGGAGTTCTAGAGATTCAGACTCAAGCTTGGGAATGGAGATGAAGGGACTGATCACTTCCTTTTCTCTAGAGAGTGACTCGAGGTGTAAGGCCAGTCTCATTCAAGCCCATATATGGTGCTTTTTTGGCAAATGATGACCATTTGTCACCCTTTGGGAAAAGCGAGAGCGAAAGGGAAAAATTATTAAAAAAGCATTTTACCCTGAAAGTCCCACAGTCTTTTGGATGAATTGCCTGCCAGGGCTAGAGCCACGGGGAGGTCTCAAGCGGTTTACTCGCCCAAGATGCTCATAAATTGTCAGCTTCGACAGCCGGATGCTAAACTCAACTTGAGGGACAAGAGGAAGAAGCATAAACATTAAATACATTCTCGCTCAAGTGTGTCCCTCCATTTCCTGGCCGTTTCTTCTCCAAAAATCATTGTCTTCCCTTTTCTTCCTCTTTTTCTTTCTCATGTGACATGGCACGGGGGAGTCGGAGGTCAGCGGTTTGATTTCTGATGCACTGCGCCAGCCATGGAGCTCGTAGGGAGAAGGGGCATTCAGGGAAAGGCAGCGTGGGCCTCAGCAGTCTTGGGCGCCCACCCCGACTCCATCGCTTTCCCGTGGTATGTCACCTGGTTTTCTCATCTGTAAAATGGGTATAACCGTGCCTACCACTCGGATTGTGAAATTTAAATGGAGGCGCACAATATATAGGAGACACCTAAGAAATGGCTGTTGTTATGATTGTTACTGACTGATCAGATGCCCGGCACATAGTAGATGCTTTATAAATGTTTTGGATAAATGAGTAAATGAATGAACGAATGCATGAACAAACCCGCCACTGCCCTCTAATCTCTAGTTTTCACTCTAGCCATTGAGAGAGAGAACTCCCATCACCTCCTGCTACACCCTCTACAAGCTTAATGACTATCGAATGGCGCACACGAGGATATTTACTCTGAATATCTTTGCTGTGAAATGAACCACCTTGAGCTTTATGGCCTAAAACAGCAACCACCTTATTTTGCTCATGATTTTGTGGGCCAGGAACTCTGGTCTCTCAAGAACTTGCTGTCAGATGTTGGCTGGGCTGTACTCTGAAGGCTCAACTTGGGCTGGGGACGCAGTGCCAAGATGGCTCACACGCGGCTGGCATGCTCACCATGGCATCGCTAGCATCTCAGTCTCGGGGTAGTTAGATTTCTCACATGGCGCTTGGCTTCGCCCAGAGCAAGTGTTTCAAGAGGACGAGGTAGAAGCTTGGCCTTTTATTGATCTAACCCCATAAGCTTCATAATGTCACTTCTGCCATATTCTACTAGTCAAAGCAGTCACAAGCCCACCCGAGTACAAGAAGAAGGGACCCAGATTCTACCTCTTGATGGGAGGAGCGTAAAAGAAGTTGAGGTCATGTCTTAAAACCTCCATAGACGTGATCTCAGATGCCTCTGGGGACTAGACAAGTGTAAGAAATAGACAAAGTGGGTGTGGGTGAGTAGTTAGTAGGGTGGCGGAGACCTTTTGTCCTGTCTGGAGGGACCATCCGCAACTCAGATCAAGCGAAGTGTGACATTTTCAGTGGAATTATCCAATTTTACAAACACTGTGTGGGCCAACGAGGGCAAATCCGAAGACCCCAGTCTTCCTCTGTTGATGATCTGAAGCAGTGCTTCGTGATAACACAGCAAGGGGTCTGCCACTCATTCTTCAGGTGACCCTGAAGGAACTTTGGAGTATCCGCCCCCCAAAACAGGAAACGATGGGAACCAGATGAAAGACCTCTTTAGTAAAATGAGTTGTTACCGATTCTGAGATTCTGAGGGAAGAAAAGATAAGCGGAATGACGTGAAGCATTAGTTGACACATATCCCCACACGTGCCAGGCATTTTACACGTATTGGCACATCTCATTCTCACTATCATGCGATAGGCAGAATTATCTTCCTATCCCAGGTGAGTAAACTGCCCCTGAGAGCGATCAGGACCTGTGCCCAAGTTCGCACCGGTAGAAGGTGGTAGAGTCCAGGTTGGCAAGACACAAGAGCCCACACACACAAACCCTCCCCAGCGGACCAGGCACTTGGGAGTTACCAACGCCAGATAATTAATATGGTGGCCCAAATGGGGTCAACCAAGTATGGGGTCACTGGGCTGATGAGTAAGAGGCATCATGGGGACCCACAGAGCTTTGAAGTGGGCCAGAAGGGTTATCATTTTCTACTTCGACCCTCTCTTGGTTGGTGATCTGTATACCAGAGGAACTTTCCTACGATGATCATGACCAAAATGTTGAATAAAAATAAAAACATCGCTCAGAGAGCGCTCTCTATGTGCCATCTTCTGTTTGTATAGAGATGTGTATATGTTTTATTTAATCCTTAAAAGAGTCCACTTTACAGATGAAGAAACCGAGGCACGGAGAGGTTAAGTAACGTGCTTAAGGAAGCACAGGAGCAAGAGGCAGAGTTAGGTTATGACCGAAGGCTGATTGGCTCAAAGCTTGTTTTCTGAAAACCCAGGCTACCCTGTCAATCCTTCCTACATGCCACATGAATCAATAAAGTGTGAATGGGCTGTGTCTGCCAATATAGGTCTATGGCCAAGAAAGGGAGTTGAGCCGCCACTCAAGGGGGCCTGCTGGGTGACCTCAGCGTGGTGCATTCCTTCACTCCTTGTGCCTCACAAGCACAGGGACTCAGAGTCCTAGAGTCAGTCGCGTTCAGGGAGACTGACGCATGCTGTCAAAGCTCACTAGGGCCTGGCGTATACACCAGCGTGAACACATAGTAAATGTCTTCATTCACAATTATTAGAAGTGCCGAGAGGGCCAGATGCCTCTGCTGTCATGAACGGCACATTCGCTCCTTGTCTGGAGCCCAACTGTAGTCATTGACCCATGAAGCAAATATTTATGGAACACTGCGCTGGGCTGAGCAGAAGCAGACGTGGCAAGACGTTGGTACGGTGAGCCTGTCGCCAGCGAATCGCCACTGGGCTTCTTTCGGCTGCAGGTGCTAGAAGCCCACTTGCATTTGCTTAAACAGAAAGAACGGTTTGTTTGTTTTTTTAAATGCAGGGGTATCCCATGGAAGCTAAGGATAGTAATCATCAACCTTCGGTCTTAAGAGGAATAGGAATTAAAAAACAGGAAAGACAGAACCCACGAGAGCCTCTCTTTGCCTCGAATACATATTGTCTATTACATGCTCCTCGCCTCACATTTCTCTCTTCCTGTCTCTCATTCTACCATAGCAGCTTCTCCCCCTGCGTCTGCTTCATTGATTTCTCGTACCAGGCGGAATTCTTGGCTACGGAGAAACTGACTCTGGCTGATTTAAACAGGGAATTCGTTAAAAGGATATCGGAAGACTCATAGACTCTCCAGGAAGCCCAAAGAACAAGCCACCGAAAAAAAGGCAAGAATAAGGAGAAGTTGGAAAGCCAGAGATGCAGCCAAAATCATGCCCCAGACCGAGCCTGGTGAGGACGCCACTGCTGTCACTATGGAAAATCGTAGTGACAGCCCCTCCACCGCTGGCACCAGGCACCACATGCTGCTGTGGCCCTGGCACCAGGCACAGCCTTCGACGCCTGCAGCGTGGTTACAAGCTTCTGTTATGCGAGTTTTAAATACATGCAATACATGCACGCACACATATACGGATACATAGACCGCATTTACCCTTTGGTATCTGAGAGGGGTTGGTTCCAGGACCCCCCTCGGATCCCCAAATCCACGGATGCTCGAGTCCCTTATGTAAGATGGCACAGCCTTTGCACGTAACCTATGCACATCCTCACGTGTACTTTCAGTCACCTCGAGAGTACCTACGACACCTAACGCAGTGTGAATGCTGTATCGTCGCTCTACGGCACCGTTTAGGGAATCATGACAAGAAGAAGTTTGTACCTGTTTAGTGCAGATGCAACTGTCCTCAGCCATCACTGTAGAGTTAACTATTTAGTATGCGTCAGCAGCAACGTCACCTTTGTTTCAAATATCTTTAATCTGTGGTTGGCTGAACCCGAGGACACAGAACCCACAGGTACGGAAGGCCGACTGTACCTGTGTATATATTCCCCAAACATAGGGAGAAGGCTGAGGGCGAGACAATGGACAGCCCCCCAAATAACAGCTGTGCTGGGGTCTCTCTCCTGCTCCGAAACAGGCAGTCTCAGTACACTTGGCTGAACGTGGCTGTCCGACATTCTCCCAGCTCGAGGGCCAGCAGACACTGAGTCCAAATTCTAAATTCCCAGGAGCCCTGGTCTGATCGCTCCAATCTGAGTCAAGTATAATCAGCTTTAGCCTAAGCGCAGGGCCATGTGACCCGAAGCAGCCCACAGGGTCTTCCCACCAAACACAGAAAACAAGCCTCAAAGCAAGGGAGACCTGCCTGAGCAGACATCCCCAAAAGACGTTCTCTACCCAGAGTCAGAGTTGAGAACTGGATGACGGTGCATGGTCTGGAGGCTTTGAGTTCTGGGAACTTGCTGGGTCCCTTTCCGCAGTCCCCAGGGTGCCATGATCCAAGCACACACCCTCAGCCCTCCACGGTCCTCTCTAGTGCCCCGTCTCGGGGACATCGGTGACCGATCCCTCTCCTCGGCTGACACCCACAGCGCACATTTATGGAGCCCTCGCTGCCAGTTAGTCACCCTGCTACTCTTCGCCCATGTCTTTTTTCTGTGAATCCTCGGAGCCACCTGTAGTGGGAAATATTGTCGTCATCCTCATTTTACTGATAGAGAAACTAAGATTTGGAAACGTTCACGTGCCTAGATTTTTCACCCTGCAGTGCGAAAAGGTGGAGCCAGGATTTGAACCCAGCGAGTCTGAAGCAAAAGCCTGTGTTTGTCAGCTGGACGCCATCTCGCCTTGCCAGTACATGGGGACATTGAAGTCTTCCCCTGTCCCGTGACTAGTGCCTCATGAAGGTGACACTGTTTCTCTGGTTTCATCTAAGTGTCTTCTTGCTGTGGTTATGTCTTAGGGAGCCACCTGATTTTAAAGCCAGTGCCCACACGCCAACCACAAAATAGAATTCAACAGCAGACTGTCTGCTGTGCCCCATGCCAGGCAGCCTCCTTATCAAAATCCCCCCAAAAAAGAGGCTTATTATAAAACTTGTACCCTTCGTGAAGATAATGTGGGTTTGTAAGGACTCTCTGAAAAATACAAACTCATCGCTATAGACTGGATGTTTGTGTCCCCCCTAAAACTCGTATGTTGAAACCTAATCCCCAACGTGAAAAACGAGATGGTGTTTGGAGGTGAGGTCCAGAGCGCTTTCTCATCTGTTGGCCGTGTGAGGGCACGCCATGGACCAGAACACCCTCACCGGATGCTGAAACTGCCAGCACCTCGACCTGGGACTTGCCAGCCTCCAGACCGTGAGAAACAAAGGTCTGTTGCTTATAGGGTGTTCTGCTATAGCACCCCGGACAGGCTAAGACACGCACTCTGTCATGCGAGACCTATGTGTGAAGCACTGTTTTAGGCACGTGGGCTAGAGCAGTTCACAGACCAGATCAACAGGTAGCGTGCTAGGGTGGTGCGCGGCAGTGACGCAGGCAGTAATCGGGAAAGACAAGTAAAGCGGACGATGTGTTCAGATGAGAAATGCTATAGAGAAAAAGATAAAAGACGGAAGATGACTATACAGTGTTGAAAGCGGGGAATTAAAGTTTCAGACTGTGCAGGAGGAGGTCTGGGGAGGGGTCGAGTACAAGTCGTGTATGGCTCTCCGGGGAAACGACGTTCCAGGCGGAAGGAGCGGCACGTGCAAAGGCCCTGTGGCAGGAGTGTCCTCGGGGAGCAGTGGGAGGGCCAGTATGGCGGGAGGGGGCTGGCGGAGAGGCAGAGCCGTGGAGCCGAGCGGAGGTCAGCGGCAGTGAGAGAGCGCACAGCCAGTCCTGTTGGGCCTTGACGGTCAAGGTGAAAGGCTTCGGCTTTCACTCTGGGTGAGGTGGGGGCCCGTGGAAGAGCGACATATGCTCTGACACGTCTCCACGGCATTTCTCTGGCTGTCACAGAGCAAACACACTCGGTGAGGGTGCCAGGAAAGCAGGTAAGAGGCTGCTGCAGTGATCCAGGTAGAGCTTATGTGGTTTGAATCCAGGGGGTGGTGGCAGAGGTGATATATTTATCCTCCTTCCTCCTAAAGGTAGAAGCGGCGAGACCGATGTGGAGTGTGTTAAAAAGAGAGGAGTCCAGGTGACTTCCAGGTGTGGCCTGAACAAGTCCTGCCACTCTTAAATCTTCCGGGTGAGACACGACCCTGACGTCACCTCCACGTTGACAATGCCAGCAGCCTGCAGGTGATTTTTATTTCTCAATACATATACATTTTTCCTTTAACAAGGCCGGCTTGAAACCGATTTGTTTATAATTTTAAAAGCCCGTCTCTGCAGGTTCGAGAAGATGACATGTCCTCCCCCAAAGATGCCCGCTGTTATTTTCAGATCACCGGCGACTCGTGAGATTTTCTCTCACTGGCCGCCCAGCCCCTATCCCAGACACACAGAGTCGTTATTTTCCTGAGAGCCAAGTTCAAGGACAAGCATATTTGTCTGGCTTACTGTCCCAGGCAAAATTCCGAGACTGCTTAAATATTCTCGGCCGACTCGTCGAGATGCGTAAACTCACACGCAGGCTCCAGACTGGGGGTGGACAAGGGTGTGTGCGCGTCTGTGCGGCGTTAACATCCATGCTGTTTTCCAGAAACTGCGAGAAAAACTGTAGAATAAGAAAGCAGTGGAGATGAGACGGCAAAGCAGAGCTGGGGCAGAGGAGGCGAGGCCTGTGAGTTTAGGACAGCAAATCGATGAGCAGTTGGGACTTGAGGAAGAGGAGTTTAAAACAAAAGCACCTTTCTCGAATCGAATACACCGACACACACACACACACACACACACACACACACACACACACACATTTACATACCCGTCTCTAGGGAAACATCTTTGGACATTAACCCATTACACATCAAAGAGGAATAGGTTTCTCCTCCTACAGACCGGCGATGCTGTTTTGCAGTAAAATGAATTTATCTGTGGGACGAGAGCCTTTAGAGATGCAGGCACGTCCTCTTACAGGAAGAAAAACAATGGTTTCTAATCACAGCCGACCGAGAACTCTGAGCCTAGTGCATAAGGCACCCTATGAAGGGACATACTTCCTGGCCGAGAGGAAGCTTAGTGGCTTCATTAAAAGCTCGGAAGGGAAGTGGCTTCAGATCCCTGTCCGCCCCTGTGGAAGTCTGGCACGAATGACTCGACTCAGCCTCGCTCGGCCTCATTTTCCTCCTGCGTAGAATGGGGAAAGTCTGACCCACCTCCCAGGGGAGCTGGGAAGATCAAATGAATAGAGACGTGAACTTCGGCTGGGCCCGGTGCCCGGCCCAGAGTAAGGCCTCGCTACATATTACTCATCGCCACGTCGCTCGCAGTAAAGAAGCCTCAGGGTATGGCTGGCTGGCTTTGCTCTGAGCCTCCCGCTGCCCCGCCGACATGCCCTCCCTCCCGAGCTGTTGTGACACCCGTCATCGGGCCGTGAATATTTAATGGCACGCCGGAGCCTGTTCCAACTGCGCGTTTTCCTGGATCAGACGGCACTTTCTTAATCGCTCTCAAGCAGATGTACTTGGTTTGCCAGCCAAGGGGCTGGAGATCGGTTTCAGAGTTTGGGTTTTGACACATGACACCGGCAAGCACTGGGTTGCTTCATGTTTGCAAGACAGCCCCTGGGTCAGGGGGAGGGGGAGGGGGTATCTCTTGGCTTAATTAGGACAGGCCGAGGAGTGTGAGCCCTCAGCTTCCCGCCCACCTCGGGGCCTCTGACGCACAGACCACGGGATCCGGGGTGCAGGGCTCTGGTGGCTGCGATGAGCCCCCAAAAAAGTGAGAGCAGAGGGAAAAGCCCTTGAGTGTCACCGAGGCCGGAGGTTGTCACACTGCACTGGGCAGAGCTCTGAAGGGGACCCAGAGCCTGTCACGTGCCCCACCCACCCTTCTAAGGACACTAATTATTGTAGTTAGAGTCGAATTTGTCGAGGGCTTACAGAGGGCTTACAATATCCTGGGCACAGTTCTAAGCACTTTGCACACGTCAACACTTCACGCCTTTACCCAGCTCCCAGCGGTGGCTATAAATCCCTTTTCAGAGAAAAGAGAATCAAGGCTCAGAGAGGTTTGGGGAACAGGTAGGAGGTCACCCGGCTTGTAAGCAGCAAGGCCAGGACTCGGACCCAGGCAGCGTGGGGCCAGGGCTCAGCCTCTTAAACACCCTGTCTTCGGTGTCTGTATTTGTGCACGATTCTGTGTAAGATTCCATTCTCTTTGCATGTGGACACACACACACATACACGCACGCACACACACACATGCACAAGCACATGCACACACATGGAAATCACGGATCCAGTCTAGAACAGAAGGAACTTCAGACAGTGCTCCAGGAGTGTTAGGACCCCTTGCTCTCTTAGCCGCTTCTTCCTGGGTACTCATTCACTCATTCATTCATTCATTCATTCATTCAACAATTACTCATAGAGCGTTTACCGGGAAAGGGAGCACAGCCCAGAGGCTCAATGCAGACACAGCAACAGCCTGACAAATGGGGAAAGGGGTTCTGTCTTGGGACAGAAAGATCTCGGAACCATCTTCACCAAATGCAGTGGAGGACGCGCGAGGATCCCGATTTGAAAAAACCCAAAGGCACGTTCGAGACAATCAGGGAAACGTGAACACAGAAGGTGGTAGATGATAGTGAAGAGTATTGTTAATTTGGTGACAGTGATCATGGCACAGAAGATATGTAAATTACGACCTTGATGGCTGGTTTCGCTAATATAAATTGCAAGGGGCAAAAAAGATACGGGGAGAATCTATAGATTAAAACAGACTTTAAAGACATCTCAACCAATTGCAGCACAGGGTCCTTGTTTGCATGCTGATTCATACGGACCGTAAAAAGGAAAAAGGGAGGAGGGTAGAAGAGAGAGAGAGAGAGAGAGAAGGAGGAAGGGAGAGAGAAGAAGAAACAATAAAACAATATGAGACAATTGGAGAAATGTGAATATCCGATGATATGAAAGAAATGATTATAAAATGTGTAGGTGTGATAACCGTCTTACGTCTGTGTTTTCTTAAAGAGTCCTTGCCTTTGATAGATACCCACTGAAATATTTACGGATAGAATTATAAAGTGTCTGAGATGCGCTTCAAGATAACTGGCAGGAGAGAGAAAGGAGAACATAGATGACAGTGGCATGCACGAGGCCACCCGAGAGCCGATAACCGTCAAAGCCGGTGATGTGGATGAGAGACGTTATTACCTGATCGTCTCTCCTTTTCCCTAGTTTTGAAATTTTCACAATCAAGTATTTTTTAACATTCCCATAAGTCAGAGATACGCCCCGACATTATTTTGCGAGACGACATTATGTCTGGGATTCGCTTTGAAATACTCCACAAAAAGATTTAAAACGCAGGAAGAGGGATTAAATCGTACGCCTAGGCCTTCATCGCTGAAGCGGAGTGATAGATAGGTGCGCATTATTCCGCTTTCTCTGTGTTTGTTTAGGTTTGAAATTTTCCTTAATTTAAAAGAAGAGGAAAGAGCTTGGGCTCTGGGCCTGCGGTTCCTCGGTCTGCGCGTGGCTCTGCCGTTTATTAGCTTCGTGGCCTTAAGCCATTGATAGAGTCCCTACCTCAGTCCCCTCCTCCGAAAAATGGAGTAAAAATAAAACCTATGTCCATAGCAGCTGTCCTAGTAATAGCCCAAAACTAGAAACAACCAAATGTCCGTCAGCAGGTGAGTAGATAAATAATGGTGGATCCATACGACGGAATACTGCTCAGTGATAAAAAAGGGTGAACGCTGATCTATGCTACGAAATGAACGAATCTCAAAATAATTATGCTCCGTAAATTAGCCA
>NW_006435763.1:6984688-7001575 GCF_000325575.1 Pteropus alecto | reverse complement strand
AAAAAAAAAAAAAAAGTTCATATTGTACGATTTCGTTTGCGTAAAGTTTTGGAAAATGCAGATATATCTACAGTGGCAGAAAACATACCAGCGGTTGTCAGGGGCTAGGGGTGACAAGGAGGGGTGGACAGAAGGATTAGAAAGGGACATGGGGTTGATGGATATGTTCATTATCTTGATCGTGGTTTCTTAATCAAATTGTATACTTTAAATATGCGTAGTTGATTGTATGTCAACCATGTTTCAAGGGAGCTATTAAAAATAAAATAAAACGTGTCTCAGAAAGTCGTTTAGATTAAGCGAAGTTATACAGGTAAAGCACACAGAATCATATCAGGCCCCTGGCTTCCCAGGAGAAGAGAGAAACAAATGGCAAAACATGGCAACAGGAAAGAACCACGGGGAAGCGGGACACAAGTCTTCTTCTCGGAAGGAGAAATATATGAGCTGAGGCCCGAAGACGAGCAGCAGTGGGCCAGGAAAGAGTCCGAGAGGAGAATGTTCCAGTCGGAAGGAAAGCAGGTGCAAAGGCCCTGGGCGTGGCACGGTACTGAGGGCACGCGGGTCTGGGAGAGGGAAGAAGGCGGGGGGAGGAGACTCGCTGGCATTCACTGTCACTGGGAGCTGGGGCTCTGCACCAAGCGTCTCGCGCCCATGAGCTCATGGACACGGGACAATGTATCAGTGGGCTCTGCCGCCCTTCCTACGTTACCCGCGAGGAAGCTGACGCACAGAGCGGCAAAGCCAGGATCCCACGGCAGGTAAGAATGGCAGGAAGATGCAGAGGCAAACCTGGATGACCTCAGATCTCAAACACGGCCTCACACCCTGACGCCCATGAAAGACTCAGGGCGTCTGTGCAAACGCCGAAGAGGTATCCAAGACAGCCTGGCACCAGACCGAGTCCTCCTCCTTCAGGTAATGAAAAGGGTGGAAGGAGAACTGGAAACAGAATGACTTTCTTGGAATAGCACCTGTGGGAAACATCACACGGCAAATGCTACCATCCTGCACGTAACAGATAAGGAAACCAGGCAGCAGAAAAGTCAAATAACTTGCCCAAAGTCCCGCAGTCACAAGCGTGGGAGTCTGACTCCGAATCCTAGGCCACGCCCTCTCTTGACATGAGTTCTCCCGCAGGGTGCCAGCTCGCCAGGCTGCTCCAGTCTCCCGCTCCCCAGCCTGGCCTCTGTAGGGCTCGGGAACGCTGTCTTCCCTTCATGCCACTGCCTGGCAACCTGCAAGGCTGTCTGAGGCAGGTCCTCTTGACCGCTGGGGGCCAGGCGGGCACAGCAGCCTTCCGCCTCTGGAAACTGGGTGTCAGAATCCAATGACACAGAGCTCTGTCCGCTCCTCTTTCTTATTGAATTAGCCCTGCTTGGCACAATCCCTCTTTTGCCATTTTAATGTGATAAGTGGCTAATTTGATTGGGTTTAATGAGATGTAAATGATTGGATTCAATAAAGAACTAGGGAGCGTTTCCCTCCACCCTGCTGACCTCGTTTCTCCCTGGAGGTGCCGGATTCAGCCCTGGAGCAGAAGAGACCGGAAGCCCTGTGTGCACCCTGTTTATGGGAGGACTCCAGGCTCCTTGTCCTCCAGCTCCGGGAATCCTGCTGGGGAGAATGGGAGCCCCACTTCTCCAGACCATTACCATGCGGGCTCCCAGCCTCGGGGTGCTTTGTCCAGGATGCATCCAGTCACTCCCAAAGCAAGTGAGCATAGCACTCCCAGGGGGCAGGGGTGGGGAGTGACTGCTGGGTGACATCCTGGAGGACGGGAGGACTCGGTCTGGTGCCAGGCAAACCTTAGAAGGCCATTCATTACGTACGTCATCTTATACGTAACTTTTAGTGTGTTATGTCTCAAATATCGCATGGGACTTATTTATGTTAAAAATCACTCACTGTTTATCTGAAATCCAAATTGACCTGGACATCCTATATTCTGCTTTGCTAAATCTGGCACCCCTAGATCCAAAATAAATATGTCCCTCAGCAAGGGACAGCACACCTCTTGCCCTGTAAGAGCAGAGGAGGGATTTTATAACCAAGGCGGCGTGACTTGTGCAAGTTACTTAACCCCTCTGGGCTTCACTTCCTCCTGTGTGAAAAGAGATACGATAGTAGGACCCGTCTTCTAAGGTTTGGGTGAGTTCATACAGGTAACGTAGTCCATGGTTCAATGTCTATAAATGGCTTGAAACAGTCCCTAGCACCTAGCGGGCATGCTGTAGGAGATCGTGATGATGGGGAGGAGGAGGGGGGAGGACAAAAAGCACGGTAAATCGAAAAGAGGGTATCACGACGACTTCCCGTTAAAATACAGAGTAAAGATAATCCCCATCCCGCGGCTTACGTCTTCCCTGTGAAAGTCCCGGCAGACAGGAATCACGATCCTCTCGTTCTGTTCGTCGCTGATTCTCCGGCGCCTCTAAATCTACCTGCCACAGACCAGGTGTTTGGTCACTCTTCGGTGAAAGGAAGAAAAGGGACCGAAGGACAGGAAGGATGTTGGGGAAGAAGACTTACGGCCAGTTAGAAAAGGTGGTCAGGAGGAAGAGAGCTGAAGACGGTCGCACTAAAGGAATATTCTAAGCTACGTTGAGGATGGCGGCGTTGCCAACGTGGAATATCCTGAGACTCGGTCCAGGGGTTCACCAGGACAGAGGCGGGGGCAGACGGTCAGAAAAGTGAGCTGGTCCAGGACGGGGGACGCACCAGGGTACAAGGGAGGGACAGTGAAGCAGGAAGTCGCAGACGCTGCTAAGAAAGTGGCTCCAGTGACGGACGTGAAGGAAGCCGAAGAGGCCACGGCCAGCTGTCCTGGGAGTGACCGCGCGGAAAATCCGAAGGACCGGAGGGTGTGACCTGAGCGTGCAGTGTGTACGTTTAGGACTTTAGTGATGGGTCTGAGCCCGGTGACCATGGAGTTCCGGTCACGGCCAGAGGGATCTGAGTCCCACTGTCTCATCTGAAACGTAACCGCTCAAGCTTATTGTGGAGCACCTGCTCGTGTTGAGCTCTGTGACAAGCATGTGCTTTGAACCCCCACCATGCCCCTGAGAAGTACTGTAATTATCCCTATTTTAAGGAAGAAGAACTAGAGCCCAGAGGTTAAATAACGTGCCCAAGGTCACCAGACTAGTTAAGGGCGGAATGAGGATTTGCACCCTGGTGAGAGCCCCAGTGCCCATGGTCTCAGCCGCTTCGCCATACGGCCTGGCCGGGCTCAAGCAGAAAAACAGAGAGCCGGAGACAGCCATGACCTACCCAAGGTGAGGGGTCAGGAGGTAACCCAGCTCCTTCCGACCCGCAGCGGGGCACCCTCGGTAAAGTGCCTGCAGAACCCACTTCCTGGGGCGGGGGCCAGCCCCCAAGACGGCCCCCCGTGATCCCCACCTCTTGGTCTTCACATCCATCCTTTACCCCATCTCCTGGGGTCCCGGCACTGGTCTGTGTGACCAATAGGAGGTGGCAGAGTGATGGTAAGTTGCTTCTGAGAGTCAGTTATACAAGGCAGTATGGCTCTGGCCTGGGCCTGCGATTCCCTCTGGATCACTCCCTCCGAGGTGGCAGAGTGATGGTAAGTTGCTTCTGAGAGTCGGTTATACAAAGCAGTATGGCTCTGGCCTGGGCCTGCGATTCCTTCTGGATCCAGGGGAGCCCGGGTGCCATATTGTGAAGACACGCGGGCGCCCTCGCATGGGGCCCACACGGCAAGGAGCTCAGGCCTCCAGTCAACAGCCAACAAGGAGCTAAGGCTGCCAACTGCACACGGATGGACACAGAGCAGACCCTCACCACCGAAGCCGTCCACGGAGCGCGGCCCCAGGGCATGCCGAGACCTGAGCTGGAAGCAGCCAAGCAAGTGACTCCAGATTCCCCACCCACAGAAGCCACGAGAAGATAAACGCGTGTTGTTTTAGGCTGCAGAGTTTGGAGGTAATTTGTTACGCAGGAATAGATAACTAATACCTCTGCTAACTATTTATTCTCAGCATTCAAGTTAAGGCCATCTCTGAGGCTCGTCTACCCTCAGATTCCTCAAAAACGTTTTTCAAAAAGCGGAAGATAAAAAGACATATTATTAAAACCCTGACTGTCCCTCGGTTTAGGCCCTTTGTTTAAGAAGGGACTCTGGAGTCAGTCTGTGCAGTAAGTACTATAGCCCAACTCCGACCCAAGTAATGACCTTGGGCTCATTACTGAAACTCTCTGAGATTCAGTCTCCTCTGCTTTAAAAAGGGGCAAACATTAGCATCTAGCTCAGAGAAGCCCGACACAAAACAAGTACTTAATAAACACTGGCTGTTGCGGTATTGGTTTTTTATTGGAGTTGGTAGGGTTAAGACTGGGTAAGAACGGAAAAAAAAAAATTATAAGAATCATTGCTACCTAAAGTATCTGTTTTGAGACTAAACCGAGGTTTGAAGTAAGATAAGTAAATCTGCCAATGCAATGACTGGCAAAGGGCATAGAGGAAAAACTGACTGTGTAAGGTACAGAAAATCACCCCAAATGGTGCTTCTGGGTGCCCCCACCTCAAACGCCCTAAGGCGTACTTCCGACATCAGGCCCGGATGCTGGCAGGTGGCTGACTTCCAGGCGCTGCACGTTGCATCCGAGCTGGACTCCTCAGGCCATAAAAGAAGTGAGTCAATAGCTTAGTCACTGCTGACACGCTGCAGAGACCGGATTACGAAAGAAACTGAGCTCAGAGGCAGAGCCTTCTCGGGACAGACCTCACCCGTCCCCTCTCTCCCTGGCCACCGGAACTCCCTGGCTGTTCCAGAGTGGTCTCCATTTCAAGAAGGGCAGGCAGGACATGGGGAATCCAAGATGAGATCGATCCTATGTTTGAAGAAATCCTAGCTAAGGGCTTCTTCCTAGTAGAAAGAATTAGGACTCCAGGGTCAAAACAGAGCTCAGTTCCAGCCACACACGAGCTGTGTGCGCTTGGGCGAGTCGCTTCCACATCTGGGCCTCGATTTCCTTGATGTAAAGTGGTGAGAGCTGATGCCTACTCAGCAGGATTTCGTGAGTCTGAAACAAGATCGCAGGTGTAAAGCAAAGTACCTAGCACACAGTAGGCCCTCAAGAAATGGTAGCGAGACATTTACCAGGGCTTGCTCCATGGGGATAATAAAACTGCCTTCAGGTCATTGCTATGAGGATTAAACAAGGTGACAAGCAGAGTATCGGGCACGCTCTGCACATAGTAGGTCCTTCACACGATGAAATTCATTCTAGCAGCTCCTAAAATCTCTCCCACTCCAGAGAGTCTTCCCAGACTGACCAGAGGGGTGGTAAATCTCTCCAGAGCTTCCAGACCAAATCTGAACACCCTCCGTCGTGATCAGTGAGGCAGGCACTGGCGAGCTGGTCACCACACCTGCGCATGACTGGACCACAGTTCCCGGCCTCTCTCGCAGTTACATGTGGCCACGGGACTGAGTTCCAGGCAAAGGATGTGGACGGAAGTGACGCGAGCCAGCTCCGTCCCGGCCTCGAAGCCCTCCCTCGATGCTCCTCTGCTCCCGCGTGTTCCCTCCCCACCTCCTGACCTCCCGATGGATGCCGAAGATTCTGGGGCCCCAGAGCGGAAGGAAGGGCCACAGGAGGGAAAAGATGTGGGTCCTGGCAGCATCCTGTGAACGACCAGCCCAGGGACCGGGAACACCCACGTCGACCCGGCACATAAGCGAGAAGTCGACTTCCGTGGCGTGACGCTGCTTTGTTTCAGCGGCTGGCATTACGGTCGGCATCGGGAGAATCCCATCCGAAGTCCCCCCTTCCCCCCACGAAGGGGACCAGATGGATAAAGGGAACGTGGCTGCTCCGGAGATCCGGGAGCCAGGTATCCCACCTGGAAATATGCATGCTTTGGACTTCTTTGCCACGTAAGAAAAGCTCGTGGGGAGATGCCACCCGTGACAATACGCAGCATCTCTGAGGGCTCACTGTGTGCCGGTCACCCCGGCGAGCACCGCGCATGCTTGATCCCACACGTGCCTCGTAGTACCCATAGGCAGTAAACGCTTTAAGTCCATTTACCACGGAAGGAACGGAGGGTCCATGAAATGAAGTGACACATTTTCCTTTTTACAGCGGAGAACTGGATCTGTGGCACGACGCGATGACAGCTCCGCTGTGTCAGGAGAGGAGACGGGAACAGGTGCCCCGGGAGCCCGTCGGGGACAGAAGGGGTCCAGGGGTGCTGGATATGAGGAGAGGAGAACCCTGCGGTTTCTGGATGGTGGGAAAAGACCAAGGGCCCGGGTAGAAGCACATACCCAGGTCAGCTCCGCCCGGTGCCACGTGGCTGACGTGGGCACTTCATGCGTCCGCTCCCGCATGCAGCCACAGCCGCATTTGTGGTTTTGGAAGCTTCCCCTCCCTTTTCAGGCCAACCGTTAAGCGGCTGTCTTTTGAACTCTCCACGCAATTCATCTGATTCTCTCGCTGTGTGACCCCTGGCAAATGACTTCACCGGTCTGAGCCTCCCTGCTTCCCTCCCACGCACCACACGGAGACGACGTATCCACGGCGAGTGTCTGGTGCGCCGCGCGGGCTGGGTCGGCGGGGTGTGCGCACGTACGCGTGTGCAGGCACGGATGCCCCGTCCGTCTGCGCATCCTCCAGAGATGACGCTAACTCCTTCGGGATCAGAAGAATGGGCTAACATGGCATATTCCCAGTCAGCACAGCACCCCGCCCAGAGACAACGCTCGCTCGACGAGTCTCAGCGGGTGGTGTTCTTCCAAGCCGCCCCCCGCCGGCATTGAGCCGAGGCGAAGGAGTCCCCCGTGGGGGTCCTACATCTCCTGGCTCGGCCACCGCAGCCCGTTGGGTTCATCTTAGGCGCCTCGGTCTATGTTGACTCAGGAGGATGATGACGCCCACTACAGGGATTTTTTAAAAGCTCTGAATCATGTATAAAAGGATTCTGTAGATGCCAATAAAACTTTAAAATGTATAGATTTCGAGTTATCTGGGGACATGTCCTTTACATTTCTTGTTAACAGGAAACTGATTTTGTTCCTTTAGTCCCCCGGTACCCAACATGAAGACGGGCACATAGTAGGTGCTCGATAAATGCTGAACAACTGAGTGAATAAAGAACCATGTGAAATAACGAGTTGATTATCTGGGACTGTTTTAAGCTTCCAGAACTCAGGAGTTTCGTCTCGGCTGCAAACTCCCACTGGCCCACTGACCCAGGGCGTCGAGTTTGATTTTCAATAACCACGACGAAGATCTTCCAAACCCGTTCCCATAAGCACGACAATAATAACAACCGAATGCTTTACTTTCGAAGCGCCTGTACATCTATCACTTCATTGTATTCTGTCAGCTCCCTTATAAGAGTTATTACTTTCATTTCGCAAATGGAAAAAAAAAAAATCGGAAGGCAAGAGAGGAAAGGCAAGTTTCCCAACGCTGCAAGCCAACGGCCTCTCCGGAATTTTCAGGAGAAAGGTCATTCTGGTTCTTCCTTCCTCTTCAGGGTGTCTAGATTTAGGAAGGTGGAAGCATGCCCTCGTGCCAGTGTTCCTCAGAGGTCATTCCAGGTCGGAGAGTCACTCTGTAGCTAAACGGCATCATCTTCCAAACAACTGTCCGTTTTGAAAATCTGGACATTGTCCCGGGCTCCTCACCGCCTCTCAATGGCTCTCCAATCGATACCCCACCCTCCCGCCCACACTTATCCGCAAACTCGTCACCAAGTCTGGAACCTTCTTGTCTACCTCCGCTACCCCCTCAGTAGACCGGCCATCATCCCTTCTCCACTCGATGACGTCGACTCTCTGATGGGCCATTGACCCCCACCGCTGGCCCCTCTGACCTTTTCCCTCAGGCCGAGAGATCTCTGAAACGTGTCAATTCATTCCACAGCCTTAGCTTAAAATCCGCTCTTCGCCATGACCCACCCTGCCCTTCAGGATCTGCCCTCTGCGTCCCCAGCTCCCTCTCTAGCCTCGTCCTCATCCTCATGTTGCCACCAGAGGGAAGTTCTTCAAATTCCTAGAGTGCACCTTGCTCTCTCCAGCCTCCGGCCCTTCACACACCCGTCCCCTCGTCTGGGAAGGCCTGCATCCACCCCACACCCTCTATTCTCCAAGACTTGACCTAAGCATCACCGCCTCGAGGAGCCCTCCTTGATCCTACAATCTCCTGTGCCTCCCTTGTCATTCAGGACACTAAGAGGTTATTTGCGTGGCCCCTTTACAGTCGTGAGAAATAAGACCGTTTTGAGTCACCGCTTCCCAGGGCATTCTGCTCCCATTCGAGGTCCTCCCAAAGACTCTGAATTCCAGGGCAGCGGAGGAACGTCACAGGCCTCCTCTGGCAGGCAGGAAGCTCAAGTTCAACAGCTTTCACAGTCAGAACCACTCTCGCCAACACAGAGGGAATGGTTAACTTTCCCACGGTGTTTGGGGGGTCCCCAGAGGGGTATCTCACGATGCTTTGCAGCAGCACACACAGCCTTCTTCCACTTTGCTGGAACATTCTCCACTCAGATGCCCCGACCACTCCCTCTCCCTCTCCCCTGCAAAACAGCTGAGCAAATCCTTAGAGCCTCACTCCCTGAGCCCACACAGTAGCCACGAGCCACGTGTGGCTACTGTGCGCTTAACATGTGGCTAGTTTAAATGCGGGATCTGCCAAAAGTATAAAACACGCCCTGGATTTTGAAAACTTCATTTGAAAAAGGAATGTACAATATCTCGTAAATAATTTGAATACGATAGTATCTTAGATAGATTCTGTCCAATAATTATTCAAAGAATTTCACGTGTTCCTTTTTAATTTTCAATGTGGACGCCAGAAGTTTAAATGTCATACGTGGCTCACGTTATATCGCTGTTGGACAGCATCTGTCTAAAGCCTCCAGCTCATCAATGGCAGCTGTCTGCTCAGGAGAACTCTCAGTAGCGGGTTTTAATATCTATCTCCCCTTCACATGCCATGAGGTGGAGACACTAAAGCTCAGAAGTTCATCTTCTCTGAGTCTTTCTCCAGTGACGAATTGAGGCGGTGGTGTGATTCATTTGACAGATGGTTCCAGAATCCCACAATGCACTGGCCCTGGAATCCGGGGGTGAATAAAATGTCTGGAACGAAAGGAACTTTACAGTCCCCTCTATCCCTAAACATCCACGTCACCTCAAATTTCTGATTTTCAGATGCACAGTCTAGGATTCCTCTACTTGGGGCCCAGACACGAAGGAGCCAGGGTCTTGGAACTTGAAAGATACTTTGCCATACAGACGGCATCATAAAATATTTAATAGAAGGTTCCAGATGACCCTCCACATACGAATGTGTCTAATCGATAAGTATAGTAACATCTACTCTGTACAAAACAGTGTGCATTTTTAGGTGTTGTCTCACTTAATTTTCATATCAACTGTGAGAACCGGACACTAATGTATTGGCTTTTCAGATGAAGAAGCGGAGGTTCAGAGAGGTTTGGCGCTTTCCCTAGTTTGCACAGCTAGCAAACGGCAAAACTGGTATTTGAACGAAGATCCGCGTAACGTGGAGAAGAGGATGAAAACCATGGAAGTTTCCGCGAAGCTAAGATACGAATGGACACGAAGGCTCCTCTTTCTTTCCCTCTGCTAGACCCTCCCCATTAGAACTTCTTGCCAAGCCCCTTGGAATTTGATCCAGAGCATAAAAGTTGGAAGGACCCTGAAATAAATGGGACCTGTTCAGTGACAACTTGCAACTCGCGAGGGACAGAAAACCCGGCGTACACGGGTTTCAGCCAAACAAAGATGGTGATGGAGTCAGGATGATCGGCTCGGCAATTTCAGAGTTCAGGGCTATTGGGCTTCAGGCGCAGCTTGCAGATGCTCAGCCCACCGTCTTCAGGACCTGGCATCTGCCCGTCTCTTTGCGACCCTCATCTCCTGAGCCCTCTCCAGGCATTTCATTCGGCTGAGCTCCTTCTAAGCGGAGGAACGTCACAGGCCTCCTCTGGCAGGCAGGAAGCTCAAGTTCAACAGCTTTCACAGTCAGAACCACTCTCGCCAACAGAACCACTCTCACCACCTCTCTCTTTCATTTCTCTTCCCTCCCCTGGCCACAGAAAGCTCCACAATTAACTCTGATTGGTTTTAGGGTCACATGCCTATCGATAAACAAATCGCTGTGGCCAGGGAGATCGAGTCCTCTGACTGGCCAAGCGAGGACTCATGCTCACTCTTGGACCTGGGGAATATGGTCAGTCCCACCCTAACCGCTGGCCTAAGATGAATAGAGAGTGTTTCCCCGAAGGGAATTTGCTGTCACCGGAAGAGGCGAAGGAACGCATGGCGGACAGGCAAAACCCACAGGTGTGAGCCATAGTCTTGATCGTCGGTGCCATGAAGGCGAATCTGCTCAGGAAAACAAACTAACCCTGATTTGTAACATCCGAAGATGCCGCTGATGTAAATAATCCCGCCGTGGCTAATTTCAAGCTACCAACAGTTGAACAAACCGCTTCCCAGATTCCCGAATGTTTACCAGTCTGTTCTTGGGAGCCAGGGGGAGCTGGCTTCGGCGCAGCCCCGCCCCCTGCGAAGGAGGAAGGGCAGAGGAACCCCCACAGAGAGGAGGTAGTTAGAAGAGCGAAGGGATTGTTTATCCCCTATGTATGTCGGATTTTATCAAGTACTAGTTGGAGTCTCCTATGATCTCGGAAGACGTCCTTCCTCTTATTCCCAGAGTCGGGGAAGAAGCAGAACACCACTCCAGCGACCTCAGGGTAGCGAGCTCTAATTCTTGACACACCACAGAAAGCTCCATCACCCATTTATCCGCAATCTCTCAGCAAAAGCACATATGGGCCAAGCTCAAGCTCCTCTTTCCACCTTAGGGTTTGTGTTTTAACGTTGTTGTCAAAACACCGAGTCGAAGGAAATTCTGCCTTCTGCAAACATCTGTTGTCGCTGATTAGAAACCGCTTAGAACCAAAGCATTTTCTATCTTGCCCAGTATTAACTGCAAAGAGGCGCCACGGCCAAGTTCTTCTAATAACCTGTACTAAACTGGGATGTTTCCTTAAATGTATATGCGGCAGCTAGGAATGCCAGAAAGCGAAGTGGCAAACATGGAAGGAGCTATGTTAGCCGGTTCTCAGAGGAATGGAACCAATCGGAGATAGATATAGATGTAGATGTAGATATAGATATAGATATAGATATAGATATAGATATAGATATAGATATAGATATAGATATAGACATAGACATAGACATAGACATAGACATAGACATAGACATAGACATAGACATAGACATAGACATAGATACAGATATAGATATAGATACAGATACAGATATAGATACAGGTATTTACTATAAGGAATTGGCTCACATGATTACGGAGGCTGAAAAGTTCAGGATATGCACTTGGCAAGCTAGAGATCCAGGAGAGTCAAGGGTGTAAGTGACAGTCCAAAGCTGGGGGCTGATGGTACAAGTTTCGGTCTGAGTCCGCGTCGAGGCAGAAGGTCGATGTCCCAGCTCAAAGTCAGTCGAGTGGAGAGAGAAAGGATTCTTGCTTACTCAGCATTTTATTCTAGTCGGGCCTTTGGTGGACGAGATGGGGGCTCGGCCACCCTGGGAAAGGCCATCTGCTTTACTCGATCTACCGATTCAAATGTTAACCTCACTCCGAAACACCCCCCACAGACACCCAGAAATGTTTAACCAAACATCCGAGCATCGCATGGCCCAGTCAAGTTTGCACATAAAATGAACCATCGCAATCACAATCTCTCCTATATTCCAAGTGTCTAGAAATATTCTGTTTGTCTGAGAGTTGATGGTCTACATTTTATAAATATAGGCATTTCTATAGACAAATATCCTTCGATTTCAAAATCCCTGACTTCCGCACGTTTAAGTCCCAAGTGAGTGAGTGGAGAAATTGTTAGGCTCTGCCACTGAGTATCAATCAAACATTCGATGTGAGGTGGACGTTTTCAAATTAGAAGGAGTCAGAAAAATCCTCCCGGTCCAGCGTTGAGGGCGGGCATCATACACTGACCAAGAACTCGGCTTTAGAGTGCAGATAGGCTTGGGTACGAATCCCATCGCCACCACCTTCTAGCTAAGCCTATTTCTTAAATTCTCTAAACTTCAGCTTCATACTCTAAACACTGGGAATAATAACAGTCCCTACTTCCCGGAGGAGAATGGTTTAGAAGACACAGAGTTTTAGCACTGAGTCCAGGGCTTCCTATCGATAGGCTCCCAAACAGGAACGAATCATTTTGTAATAGCGTTCGTAGGTCTGTATTGCTCCCTGATTGAAAATGCCCCACGCACACTAGGTGCTCAGTCATGGTGGCGACGGCCGAGAAATGCATGAGCTGTGTCTAAGGGTCTAGGAAAGATGTTGCTTCACAGCCCGTGTGCTTTCAGGAATACAAGACTTCCACACAGCTGAGTTTTGAACTTTCTTTGCTTCCATCGGCATGTATTACGCTGGGTGATGTAGGGCTCACGAAAGAAATAGAAGGCGCGAAAGATCGGGAAATGTCAAGACCCGTGTGTGGACGTCAAGCTCAGCTCCGCCACTTGGCAGCTGTGTGACCTCAGGTTGGTGGTTATTTAAACTCAGATGAAAGTCATCCCTGGGTATGACAGCATGGTTTGGAGGGCCTGCAAAACATCTTGTACCGACTTAAAAACGATGTGAGAGCTTTCTCCTGCCCACATGCGGGCGCTGATTTTCTGGAAGGGAAGGTAAAGATACACAGAGAAGCTTCCGTTTGTGTTACGTGGGCTAGGGATTCACATGTCCATCTGTCCTGTTCTTCACATGGTCACAAAAAAAGGAGGAAAGGTAGTTTTTCTGTCCCCATCCATGCTGGGACAAAGGGGACCTGCTGACAAAAAGTCAGGGCCATCAAGCAGTCGAGCTGAAGTTACTTTAGAAAGAAGAAAGAAAGAGGCCAGAACAGCAGAGGCACAAACAGAGGTGCCCCGAGGCTGGGCTCACTCGGGGGATCAGGCCCCTGAGGAGAAGCGCCCTGGGTCCCGCTGCCATTCAGCCCCAAGGAGTCGAGACCCCACGCAGCAAAAACAACTCCGGGGGTCCATTTTCAGGGGCAAGGCTGGGCCCGCCAGGGAGCCCTGGAAAGAGCATGGCCAATTCCTGGGCAGAGCAGGAGCGCCCTCCAGAGGGCGGAGGACCAACCCACAAAAGCAACCACAAGGATGGAGACCCCACCACCCCACACCACCCCACTCCACCCCCGAGGATGGCCTCTTCCTTGGTTTTCTTGAGCTGGTGGGGTTCTCATAAGATCTCAGTGGGAAAGAGGGCTGAGCCCCACCAATCAAGCCGGTGAGCCTCAGAGATCAGTTTGTTTCAGAAAAAAAAAAACATAATAATGGTGATGTATTTCTTGAAACTGCACGTCATTCACAGGGTGGTAAGAGCTTGCTCAAGACTTTCGCTCACGTCTGTCTGTCCAGCAAACATAATCAAGCACCAAATCGTCCACACCATCCTATGGGGCAGGCTCCCCTAATCCCACTTGACAGAGAAGGAAACTGAGCCTGCAGTGTGGTGAAAACTCGTTTTGGCGCCAGTTAGTGAGGGATGATTAAAGAATGTTTATAGCATCGACTACCGTATCTGGCGTGGAACCGCTGTTTAACGCACATTTGTCGGACTGATGAATGGATGAACAAAACAGATACTTTCTCAGCAAAGGCCGATGGAAATAGCAAAACTAGGTGACAACACTAGCCGACACGTACCGCAAGTGTTTTAGAAGTTTCCGACTCATCCGATCCCCACGGCAACCCTAGGAAGATACTCTGTCCCCATTTTACGGGTGAACAAACTAAGGCCGGGAAGCCTGAGACATTTACTCCTAATTGCATCTCTGAGAAGCGGCAGAACCGACGTTTAAACTCACGACGTCTGGCCGCAGAGGCCGAGTTTGTGAAGATCACACTCTCCTGTGTGTGAAGGAACAACCCCTGGACCTGGCGGTCCGGGCCTCGCTTTCGTCCTTCTGAGCCTGGAAAAGTGACCGCATGAAGGTTAAGAGCCCGGGCTCTGGGGAAAGAGAAACTTAACCTCAGACGCTAGCTAGCTCCGTGGCTTCTAACTCTGTGACCTCAGGCAAGTGACTTAGCCGTTCTGAGTTCTGAGCCCCGGAGAGATGGAGATGACAATAAAGGTGTCGATGACACCTGTGACGAAGGCGGCGGAGGCGGCTGCCAGGAAGAAGTGCCTTTTAAACTGGGTTTTAAAGACAGGGAGGAACGTCAACGTCAAAGCACAGAATGTCCCCAGGCCGGGCAGGGGGGGTGTCGGGGAGCACAGCACATCAAGAGGCACGGACGTAAACCCCGAAGCCCACTCCGTGCCAAGCACGTGTCAGACACTGAGAAGGGGCTGGGAGCCGAGCCCCAGACGGGGAGACGGGAGAGGCAGCGCTTGCCGACAAAGGCTCGGCAGCCCGAAGCCCTATAGCCATTTTCCAGCAAGTCTGAGGTTACAGCCCAGGTGACTTCATTGGGGACATCGGATGGCACGCGCCTTCCTCAGATCGCCACCAGATTGAATTTCCAGCCACATCCTCCAGACACATCCATTTTGGCGGAGATGCGGGGACCAATGAGAAGCGACTTCTTAAATGCAATTCCCCTAATCGGAGTGACTGCCTTCCGGTGCCCCAAGTGCCAGACAGACCCTCTTAAATCGGAAAGGCTAGGTGTGCCTGAAGCAGCTGAGCAGAAATCCAGATTTGGAGAACAATCTGCTGCTTACAAGGAGCCATCGCTCAGAAACGGGCTGACTTAACTTGAGAATCAGGCCATCGCCAGAAGCTCCTGCATCGCACCACCTACGCTGAATGACCTTGAGGCCTGAGCCTCCAAGATTCCAAGTCCGACAATTTCTGTTACTCAACAGAGACCCCCTTCCAGTGGGGCTAGAAGCCAGAGAAGCCTCAATGAGAGACCGAAAGCCATAAGGAGACAGGCTGGGAGGATCACGCTTCTGCCTCTCCCTTCCATCCACACCACCTCCACTCGTATTCCTTAGAGACCGTGGCTCCTCCAAGCTTGGTCCATGGACCAGCAGCAGCAGTGTCACCTGGGGGCCTGTTAGAAATTCACTCTCAGCCCCGCCCCAGACCTGCGGACTCAAAATCTGCATTTTAACCAGATCCCCAGGAGACTGCTGTGCGCATGGAAGTGGGAGAAGCTCTGTGAGAGGGGAAATCGCAGCCCCTCCACCCCCGGAACCCACAGAGTTAGAGACCCATCCCTCCATATCCAATTAAAGGCGAAGCCCACACCGCCATGAAAGAATCCTGCCGGCTACTGTTTATCAAGGGCCCCTGGCACGCCGAAGACCTTCTGCATCCCTTCGTCTGTCCATCTCTGCGCTTCACAGATGTCAGCCCTGAGATTCAGAGAGGGGAAGCAACCTGCACAGGTCAGCCACGTAGTAAGTGACAGAGCCTGACCGATTGCGATCAGCCCCCGAGTCTGGGGATGCGGTTCGCCTTCCAGAGCAAGCGGCCCCGGGCTCTACTGCTCAGGAGGAGCGGGGAATGTCACTTAGATGGGAGACGCAGTGTCGGCCATATCTGGGCTGGATCAGGAGAATTTTTCCATAGAGTCGCGAGGCTCGAGAAACTAGATTCAGTTCTCTGAGGAGAGGCCAGTCATCGGCTAGGAAGAGAGAAAATCTAAAGCCGGTAACGAGCCCTCTACTAGTCCCAGGGCACCCAAGTCCTTGTCCCAGCCCATAACTAGTCCCTAAATTGGCAAAGAAGGAAACTCACCACCTGAATCACATAATCTTATTTCTTCCTCAAACAGGCTCTGTCACCGTTCCCACTATATAGACAAGTAAACCGTGGTTTGCAGAGGTGACACCGACTGCCCACAGAAAGCTGGGACACGGATCCAGCCTGGTGTGACAGCAGAACCCAAGCCCTTTTGGCAACACGATGTACAAGATGACCAAGGACTGAACCAAGAGCGTGGCATAAGGCACGAGACAGGAGAGGCAAACGAGGAGACTCTGTGAAGGTCGATCGCCAGCCTGGGTCATCCTCTGGATGGGAGGCCAGGACGACATCAAAGGTCATTTCGAAATTTAAAGCTGCCTGCTGTTAAGTATGGTCCAGACACTCGTGGTCCTTATCGAAATAATAAAATGCTTGAGGGTTAATTCCCGAGTGTTCAAGAAAGATACTGACCTGTTCCATCAGAGGGCATCCTCCACCTCCATGCCCTTCTCCCTAATGCTCACGGTAATTTCCAGAAGGGAAATAAGCAAGACCAGAGGCAATGGCCGCTAAATAAAATACCTCTTGTGCATCGGGAAGGGGCGGCCGTGGGAGCCTGCAACCCCCCCGCCCACCAGAGAGGCCAGGAACGCCCCCTGGATGGGGCTCATAGTCACCTGACAGCCACACACACTTCCTCTTCCCATGTCACCATGTCTGC
The DNA here is from genome assembly GCF_000325575.1 of Pteropus alecto. Taxonomy (NCBI): domain Eukaryota; kingdom Metazoa; phylum Chordata; class Mammalia; order Chiroptera; family Pteropodidae; genus Pteropus; species Pteropus alecto. Next base: position 6,985,088 of record NW_006435763.1, on the reverse strand, counting down.
TCCTGTCCCCCATCATGGAACTGGCTTCCAGCTTAAGCCACAAAGGAATGCAGGGTCACCCTCCTACTTCAGCTCCCCGCTGGAGAATCCTCGTACCAAATAGTGAAATGTTAAAGACACACTCTTCCCTGAGCACATAAGTGTTTGCTAAGCCTAATTCCCAATGGAAGACGAATCTAGAATGAGTGCCAACATGTCCTCCCATGTAAGGGACCGCGACCAAGGCTGATGCATCTGCAGAAATCTAGAATCTCGGATGAAAACCTATGGCAATGGCCTCTTAATTGCTCATTCGATTCTCCATCGAGTGAGAATTCACAACCACTATGGCCTCACACAAACCTCTTTTGCACATGACTTGCAGAGTGACATTTTAAAAATCCAAATCTGATTATGTCAT
>NW_006435763.1:6978457-6984653 GCF_000325575.1 Pteropus alecto | reverse complement strand
AAACCTTTCAGTGGCTTCCTGTTGCACTGTGGATAAAATCCAAATCCCTCCACATGGGTTCCGAGCGGTTCTACGGGACTGGGTCCCTCCCTGCCTCCTTCTGGCCAATTCGCTGGTTCCTCTTTCCTCTTAGTTCAATAAGTCGGTACATCCCACCCTTAGGTCTCGTAAGGAGAGGGCCCCATGCTGGGCTACCACATTTTAGACCACCCATGTATCCCACATAGAGAAATAAATGCATAAAAGAGCATCAGGGTGCCTTAAGAACACTTGAGATCTGGCATTTGATGCCAGCACAGTGGGACCTGTATCCTACATGTCCACGCTCGGGACTAACGTGATTCAAGGCCCAGGGAAAGGCTTCTCTGCGTCCTTTGCTCTATACCTTTAAAACAAAGGACAGCGGCATTCAAATGCCACGAAGGATTGTCTACGACGCCCCTGCTGATTTTGGAAACAAACATTGCCTGCGAAGGCAGAGATTTCAACACTGAAAACACTTAGGTAAGAGAAAATACGAATTAATTAACTTGCCACATCCCTCCTCGCAGATAACACAAATGCAATATATTCTTGCAAAATGAAGCATTGTTTCCTAGTAATGTCAAGCAATCATTTTCTTGCTTCTCTTCGTGTTTCAATTTATGGGTCCAGGGATATTCACAAATTAGCATGGTGTTTGCAGTGGTTGGACATGGCAGCTGAGAAATATTTTGCAATATTAAACAATTTATATTACTCTGTAGTTTGCATGTGTGTAGATCTGGGTCCCGTTCATGACAAGCATGAAGTATGACATCTGCCCTTCATGTTGACAACTAGCTGAACTTTGCATGCTAAAATTATTTAATGAGTTTGAATTTAAGTCCTTCAAGCAGAAATAAATTTTAGATTTAGTTAAATAATTTTTTTTGATTTGGATTTTAACATTATCGTATTTATCTTAGTTTTCAAATTTAATAGATAACCGAAAATATTTAGGCATGAGACATGTGAGCCTTCATTTGCACCCTTGGGCCCTAAATGTGTTGGTGTTAGGGCTCCTCCATCCTTCCGATGTCATTGGAAATCCTTTAGTCCCTCGAATGTGCGGTGCTCCTTCTCACCTCGGGGTGTTTGCATGTGCTGCTTCCTGGCCTGGGTCATGCTTGCCGTTGGCACCTCGCCCCCCTGGATCACCCCTCCTCGGGCCTCACACCGCCCCTCAGACTTCACACCCTCGGGAGGTCTTCCTCGGGCCCCCAGCCGAGCCAGCTCCCCTGACTAAGAGTGGCAGCTCTCATCACACTGAATGGTAATTACTTGTTTAGGTCTCTCCAGTAATCCTTTGGTCCCATTTGGCCTGCAGGTGGGTAGGTTTGGTCTGCAGAATATTACCCACGCCATGTCTTTACATTTTTGAATTAACTGCCGATTCTTATAAACCAGGAAATTACACTTAAAAATCCAGATGTTCAGCTTCTCTTGAACAAACCAAAGCTTTGGCAACATTTAGGGGATCCCAAATAGTGATGGTCCCCTAAACGGAGACACACCTGCTCTTTTCAGAGAGCTCGGTTGTCATGACCACCACAATCCCGCCTGCCCCATCTCACTCACTTCCACTGGACTCCTATAGAAGAGACTGATATTCAGTCTCCAAACCTTTCTCTTCTTTTCCCTGAATTCAGGCCTAGATTAATTTCCCAGCCTGCCTTGCAGCTAGGCATGGCCACGTGACTAGGTTCTAGCCAATAAACTCTAAGAAGTGATGCCGGCCACTTCCAGTCCTAGCCCATAAAAAGCTTCCATGCAAGGTTCTCTCTCTCTTCCTTCCTCTTCAGCAGAATACTGATGACCAGAACCATCTGGAAGGCACACGACAAGGATGGAAAAGCCTTCATTTGCCTACGTTCCTGAATAATTGCATAGAGACCTTCCCACTTACACTCTGCCTACCAGAAACACCCACACCGGACTGTTTTATTAGAGAGTACAACATTCTTGCAGTGAAAAGCCACTGAAGTATTGGGTTTTGTTTTTTACGTCAGCTAACATTACCCTAACGCAGCCCACATTGGCATTTGAACTTGAGATCCCTGCACAAGCTCTGGGAAGACAGAGATGATGTCTTGCTCGCTCCTTCATCTGCAGTGCCTAGCATAGCTCTGGGCCCAAAGTAGATGCTCAAAAAATGTTTGTGGATTGAATGAACTGCAGGAACAGAAAAGATGCATGTAAGCCACAAGCAGAGCCCAAGAAGGTGAACTCTGCACCACTACCCCTGTCCATCGCCAGCCCCCAGCCTGTGCGGCAGACCCTCCCCAGCTGGATTTAAATTTCCCTCCTCCCCTTCACTCTCATATGCTGAGGACAGTAGGAGGTGACCCGTGGAATTGGTATAAGGGGACAGGCAGGAAGTCAAAGCAGCTACTTGGAAAACAAATTGCACATAATCACCTGCTATTCTAAGTCTATTCTCATGTGGAACCTGCTCTCCCGGTCCCTGCTTCTGCCCGCAGAATGCTCTGGAAACAGAGCTCCATTGGACAAGAGGAAGAACAGGACAGAATCTACCTTCACAAGCGTATGTCACCATTATTTATTATATGGCCAGTTTAGATGAGAGTGGGTGCTAAGCCATTTCTCTGCATGCCTTCTTGTCCAGAAATTTAGAATAGGAACAACGAATACTTAGCACGTCTTAAAAATCCCACTCACCTACATTATTTCATTTAATGCTCAAACATCCATGTGATATCCGCAGGCAAGACGGTAATTAATGTCCCATGTACGAATGACAAAAGTTCTCAAACTTTTCCATCATATGTTCTAGGCCTTGTGCTAAGGTCTTGACATGTATCATTTCATTCAAAGCTCACATCAACTCTATGAGGCACATTCTATTATCACTGTGCCTGTTTTAAAAAGATGAAGCGATTTTCTCTGTCCTATGAGTTAATAAGAGGTAGCGTTCCTGTTTGATCTCAAGGTGCTAACCAGTTTACTATGATACCTGTGAGCTCTTGGGTTATATTTGTTGTGCATTAGTCTGTCTCCTCTTCAAAGTATGAGCACCTCCAGGCAAAAATCAAGGCATATCGACAACACTGTCCCCAGCTACCACAGTGCCTGGCGCTTTAAACAGTACACATGTGATGACCGAGAAAAAGAGAGGTTCGATGACCTGTCCCCAGCCACAGATCTAGTAGTGACTCCCCGACTCAAGACTCACAGGCTGTTCTTCTGAATCCAAAGACTTTTCAAGAACAATAAGAATGATGATAATAACAACAGGAATAATAATACCAGCTATCATTTATGGAGAACTCATCTCAGGCATTTTTATACATATATCATTTCATTTCATTCTTGAAATAATCTTGTAAAATGGCTGTACTAATACCCTCCCTTTGAAACAGGGCTCAATGAGATGAAATAATCTGCCTAAAGTTGCCCAGCTAATTAATATCAATGATTCAGTTTGTCACATCTGGCTTACTTAATGCTTGCAGGCTTCCTCCCCTGAGAACTAGACCCAGTCTCTATATCTGCTCCAAACCAATTTATTCCTTCCCTCCCATATCCCAAACCATGACCCCCACGCATCTGACCGTGAGAACCCCACTGCTCAGACATTCCTGTAATGGAGCTCCGGCCCTAAACGAGGCCTCTTGGGTATGGGGGACACCGTCCAGAATTATACCAGGGGGGCTAAGAGCATGGGCTCCTGAGTCAGGCAGACCAGGCTCCGATGTCCGATGGTTGGAGAAAAGAAAGAAGGAACTAACTGGAGACTATTCTCTATTAAGCGAGGCCTGAGCTCCCTAACACATCTCATGCCCCCTACATATTCCAGGGTGTTCCATCCATCCACCCGCCCATTCCCTTTTAGATATCAACCAGTCCATCAACCTCGCATCCTTTCTTTTATCCATCCTTTTACCAATCCACCCTTCCATCATCTTTCCTTCTTCCTTCATTCATCCCTTCCTTTCTTCCTTCAATCCATTCATTCAATAAATACTTATTGGCTAATTACTGTTCCCAGCACCGTATTGGGCTCTAGGTTGACAAATAAGACACGGGACATGACGTAGTCTAGTGTTCAAGGATGCGGGCCAGCAAGCAGAGAGAACTAAGTTAACATCTGGGCACTGCCTACAAGCCGAATGCCCTTGGACAAGTCCCAAGCCTCTGTGAGCCTCACTTTCCTCTTATATAAAATGTAGCACAAAACTCACAGAGTTGTTTGTGAGAAGATACGATCAAGCGCACAGTGAGTGCTCCAAGCCCCTCAGTTGACAGCGCTATCATAAACCCAGTTCCTGCTCCGGAGGAACTCACAGTGTATTTAGAAGGCACATCTGTAAATGACTTGGGCAACAAGGCGAGTCTCAAAGGAGAGGAAGATCCCAGCTCCTTTTCTCATAAAAAGGAATCTCTCCCAAAAGAAGATTGATCGTGAATCACTTGATGACCTTGAGGCATTTAAAGGGCTTTCATGGATAATCACACCTTTCCTCCCCTTGATCAAGGTCTTTGCCCAAGTATTTTGAGCACTCTGTTCTGTGCCAATGTTCTGTGTCCGTTTCTGAGTTTAATAGATCTTCATTCACCCATATATTGCATCTAGAATGTCCTTGAAATGTAATCTATTTTAGATTCATCATAAAATTATAGCAGCAAAAAGCACCTTAGGTACCATTTACCCTACACTTCTGCATTCACTAGAAGAAGCCCAGAGAGGTTAAGTGACTTGTTCAAGATCACACAACTAAATTGGTGACTCAGTTGGGACCAGATCCGAGATCTTGTGATGCTGATTCCAAGGTTACCTCTAGCTTACCTTATTGCCCATTACTCTAACTTCTCATGCAACCTAAGACCAAGCTGCCACCCTATACTCCTGTTTCTGTGTATTTCTTTATCTCTTCCTCATCCATGGTGGGGTTGCAAGTTGAGAGCCAAATTTTCTTGAAGAAATTACTTTGCCTCACTACGTCTGTTCTCCCACCTGCAAAATTATGTTCATAAGACTAACTTCACAGATTCGATGTGAAGATTAAAGGAGAGACTTTAAGTAAAAGTACTTCCTGTGATGCTATCTATTCTTTAATCCTCAGAACAGCTTATAAGTGGGAGATTCGGGATTCAGACTTATCTGGATCTGACTGCAATGGGTATACACTTTGCACTGCATTTCTGGCACTTAGTATATATGCTTGACCAATAAAAGAAATTAGCTTCCGAGAAGGTCAAGTAGATGTACTTTTCCCCATTTCTCCTGCTAAGTACAACTAAAATCCCTGGATATTTTACATAAAATGAACATAAGTACGATGTCTACTTCTACCCGAAAGAAACAGAGTAGTTACTTTCTTACCCCGCCAGGGCAATGTCAGAGAAAACCAGCCCAAACCGAAGGCTTTACAAGACCCAGAGTTTCGTAACATAAGACAAGAATGTACAAGCTTCATTTGAAAATCACTCATCACACCAAGAACCAAAAATATTTCAAACTGAATGAAAAAAAAAATACAATTAGTAGATGCCAACACCAACTTGCCAGAGATGTTAAAATGATCTGACAAGGAATTGAAATCAGCCATTGTAAAAACACTTTAATGAGCAATCACAAACACATTTGAAACAAATGAAAAAACCGAAAACCTCAGTAAATAAATAGAAAGTGTCAGCAAACAGAAGATATAAAAAAGAATCACATGACATTTTAAAACTGAAAAATACAACTTCTTTAAATTCGTGGAATGGGCTCGACAGTACCATGGATGGGAGAGAAGAAATAATCAGTGAACTGGAAGACGGAACAATAGAAATTACCCAACCTGAGAGAAAATAGGCTGAAATAAGAGAAATAAACAGAGCCTCCAGGACCCATGGAACTACGAAAGATCTAACATTTATCTCGTTAGAGTACTAAAAGGAGAAAAAGAGAGTGAGTCTGAAAAAGTGCTCAAAGAATGGTTCGAAACTCCCAGATTTGGCAAAAAATAAAATTAAAATAAAATTAAATTAAAATAAAATAAAATAAAATAGACCTATAGATTCAAGACGTTAAGCGACCACCAAACCCAGAGAGATTCACACATCATAATTAAACTTCTGGAAATGAAAGACAAATGAAAAATCCTAAAAACAGCCAGAAAAAAAAAAAAAGACACTTTACCAAAAGGAAAAAAAAACCCAAAAAACA
>NW_006435763.1:6976353-6978066 GCF_000325575.1 Pteropus alecto | reverse complement strand
TTTCTTTGAAAACACTTTTTTCCTGGGTATGTGAATTTATTTAGAATCTTCGAAAATTTCATTACTTCACTCTTATTTGCTCCCTAAGGTGCCCATCCCAAGATCTGTTGTACATCACTTCTCCTTAATCAAGTCCCACTCAGGTAAAGCACAATGCATCCAGCACCAAGAAAATTCTCCTTTGTCTCTCTACACACTTTCCTTAAACATGGCTGAATTAGAACTCTTCGATTGCGAGTGACGGATACTCAGTTTGAACTAGCCTAAGGCAAACAGTAGGAAGATCAGAGCTGCTAAGACATGGCTGGAATTCGAGTCTCCAATGCCATCGGCTTGCCCTCCGCCTCTGTCTTATGTCGGCTGCCTCTCTCCGCACCCAGGTTCATCGACTTCTATCTGGGCTTTTTCTGAGTCTACCTTTTAACAGCCCTGGACCCAGAGTAGGAAAAGAATTATCTCCTCTACCTCTCATTTGGAAAAAAAAATCCCAATGATGGAGTCCAATTAGTCACTTGTGGGTCTTCCCCTCTGATCAACCTCTTAAACCTATGCCCACCCACTAGGCATTGGTCAGAGGGGAAGACCTCTTGGATGCTGGGCAAACAAAACCTGGAACCTCCAAAACACCTTTAAAAAGTGAAAGCAAAATAAGATTTGACTATTCTCCACCCCCCCCCCCACACACACACTATTTTTATCTTCATTAATTAAGAATCTTTAAGGAGTCCAATGAGAGTAAAGCGGGATTTCTCAGCCTCAGCACTGCTGACATTACAGGCCAGATAATCCTTCGTCGTAGGGGGCTGTCCTGGGCGTTGCAGGACGCAGGGCAGAGTCGCGTCTCTCTACCCACTAGACACCGGTAGCAATGCTCCATCATCCAGTCATGACAACCAAAAATGTCTCCAGACATTGCCGGGTGTCTCCTGTTGGAGACTGGACGGACAGGGAGGAGCTCCCTTGCCATGTGATGCAGTGTTATTGAATATTGGGTCCTGTAGTCGAGAAAGGTGAGATGGGAGGACAGAAGGCATTTTCCCAAAAGTTATTATCATCAATGGGGATGTCCTGGGAGGCAGGGAGGAGGGCGACGAGAAGGATATGGAGGAAGAGAGGGAGGGAGCGCATAGTGCTTCCAGCATCTTCGATACCATTTTCCCATGAACTTTTTGGCACCGGTGAATCGATCATATTATCTAGCTGTGACCTCGGAAGAAGAGCTAGAATGTCAGGGCGTCTGAAAGAAAATGAGGCACAGCAACTCTTTAGCCTGGGGGTGTGGGAGGGAAGGAGGGACTAAGAATTCAGACTCCTTAGTGAAGGAGGAAGATGATGCTAACCGAGCTGACGTGACAACAGCTGGAAGGGGCTGGACTGTGTTTCTTGTGTCTACAACCAGTCGTTATCCGTGTTAACGAGAGTGATCTCTCATAATTCAGAATTTCCACTGGGCTTTCTCAGACCCTACCCTTTTGTGTGTGTGTGACATCGGTTAATGAAATCCAGTAAGTTTCAGGTGTACAATTTAACAGTAAGGCAGATAGATAGATAGATAGATAGATAGATAGATAGATAGATAGATAGATAGATAGATAGATAGAGATAGAGATACAGATATAGATTTAGATATATATGCCTTACTGTTATATGCATATATATATTACATTGTGTGTTCCCCTCCCATAGTTAGATTTCTTCTGTCACCCACTCTCT
>NW_006435763.1:6957739-6975504 GCF_000325575.1 Pteropus alecto | reverse complement strand
CCTGTCCTGTGATGACCGAGGCTGCGTAAGAGGATGAAGACATTAACCACGCAGGTGTCTGGGACTCTGCATTACCTTCCTTAATCTCACACAGTACTGAGAATCAGTCAACGCCATCTCCGTTTCACAGGTGAAAAACCCTGAGACTTAGAGAAGTCGCTTGCCCGCTGTCACTCAGGCCGGGGGTGGGGGCGGACGAGCCGTTTTGTGATCATCGCTTTCTAGTGACTGGCTGAGGTGTGGGATGGGGGGGGGGGGGGTGGCACGACTCTGGCCACGAAGACCTGAGAAGTCTCAGGGAGTAGGGGCACTTGTAAGAAAGCTTTTCCTCACTGAAAAAAAGAAAAAAATAAGGGTGCAGGGGGAGAAGAAACGGCCCCTCCTTTGTGCGATTTTCACAGACTGGCTGCCACCCTCTTGCGAGCAGAAGAGAGAGGAGCACACAGGAGGTGAAAACCAGAAACGAAAACCAGAAACACCAGACATAACACAGCAGAAGAGAGAAATCGGAGCCCCTAGGGATGTCACCGGGCCAGCCACCGATCTACTAGCTCTGGGCAGCTCTGTCTCAGGACTGGTTTTCGTGTGAGAAGAGAAACCTTCCGTTTCATCCACTCGAATCAGGTTTTCTGTGACTTACAGCCAAAGGCATCATTATACCATCAACCAAAATAAGACCTCAAATACCGACAAGAATAAGACACACTGTAAACTGACTTCGTTCCAAATACTGGCCTAAGCTTCGCAGAGTTGATATTTCCGTCATTATTTTATTCCTACCACAAATGCATAAGGTAGATATTGTTATTAACTCCATTTTACAGGTGTGAAATAGAGTGGAAGAAAGAAAAACTAACATGTGTAGGTTGATGATACATAGCCTCCTGGGACACCAGGGAGATGGCTCAGAGCACACAGGCTCTTGAGTCAGACCGTCTCCACTCAGACCTAATTTTATCGCTCACTGGCCCTGTCATCTTGGGCAAAGACTTACAGAGTATTGTCTTCGAGCCTCTCCTTCCCCACCCTTAACATGGACATGATACTTGCATCCATCTCAAAGTGGCATTAGGATGAAATGAGATGCGATCGATCGACAACATCGTGCACATGACTTCACACGCCTCGTCATTTCGCAAGGTTGGAAAATAAGGCCGCCATTTATGTAAACGAGGAAACTGAGGTTTAAAGAGGTTAAATTATTTGCCAAACTCCACACCGCTAGTAAGCAGGGTGCTGGGATTCAAAGCCAACTAGGCTTCTTTTCGTTCCCAAAGAAATGGCGGTAGGCAAAGGACAGAGGCTGTTTGGGTCAGGGATGGGACACAGAGGTGGCAGGATGGATCGTGTCGAGGTCCTGAAGAGCTCTTTGTGCTTTGTCCGGGGACGGGGAGTAAGGGGGGACACGCCGGGGGACCTGAGGCTGGGGGACCGTGAGGGGAGGCAGGAGCGTGGTCTGGAGCTGGTGACAGGGAACAGGGAAAGACAGTGCTGCCAGCTGGGGGCCCTGACGCCACAGAAGAGCGGCTGGTCTCCTAGGATAGCTTTGGAACCCAGATGGCCTCATTAATGATTAGACTTGCCTTGTGATAGACACTGTCATTTATAATAAGAAATATGTATTTGGCCTTAGTCCCACTTCTGCACAGAGCTCCTAAAACTCTTGACATTTCCTAGGTTTGACAACAATAATGGCGTCTTGTGTTATGTTAACAAGGTGACTTTTGGACCACAGCTGAGGATGAGGGCTGGTTGCTAGGAGAACCAACCCTGCGATTAGAGGTTTGGACTTTTTCAGTCCCATCCTCTGACTTCCTTGGAGGAGAGAAGGGCTGCACTCTGAGTTCAATCACCAATGGCCAGTGATCTAATCAACTGTGGCCATGTAATGACGTCTCCGCAAAAACTCAGAAGGATGTGGTTTGACGAGCTTCCGATCTGGTGAACAAACAAGGTGCCGAGCTCAGGGAGGGCACGGAAGCTCCATACTTCGCCCTGTGCCCTATCTTCTTCCACACATGAACACTCAACCAGAAGGCTCTGGCCTTGAACCATGAACCAGGAAAGGAGCTCTCACCAGCTGATGCACCAGATCTGCCGCACACTGATCTTGGACTTGCCAGCCTCCAGAACTGTGAGAAACAAATGTCTGTGGTTTATAAGCCACCCACTCCCATGGTGTTCCGTAATAACAACCCGAACAGACCAAGGGGAAAGACCATGGAGAATATAATTGTAGGCATTTCTAGACCCAATATGGCAAGGGAGTTCCTCTCTGTCCTATCATTCCGATTACATCGAGGGAAAGCCTCCGGGGTGGAGGGAGTGCGGCAAGTCTTTAATGCATCCCTAACACGTGCTAGCCTCCTCTCCCAATACGGAATGGACAGGCCTCAGGCTCAGCCTTGGCAGGCTACCATGCTAGCCAGAAGTTTGATTACAGTGTTTTTCTGCCTCCATGATTCTTTAAATGGTTTCCTTCTTCACAGAGCGAGTGAGACTAGTTTGCCCATACGCGGTAAAAATTAATTTTTAAAATCAATTTTATACATCTCATCTTTCAAACAGAGGTATTGCTAAGTGAGTCAACTTAAAAGAAGTATCATATTAACAGCAATACAAGGGGCGAAAATCACACACGCGGTACTCCAATGGCTAAATTTCAGGAAATGCTGAATGATTTCTTTTATCCTAATTGCGACCCTCAGAGGTAGATGCCATTTTTATCTCTAGCTGTGACACAGAGAGGCCTCTTATACCCAGTTCCACCTGACACCAAAGTCTGAAATCTGACCACGCTGACAGATCAGTGTTTGTTTCAGAATCAGAAGCTGTCAATTTGGGAAAGCCTCATGTGCGTCTCTTAAGAAGGCTCCAGAGACCTGCTGGCTTTGGAAATTAACTTCCAGGTATGTGGCTCCCCCACACCTGCAAAAGCTTGGGCCAAGCACTCAATTCTCTCTCCAAGTCTCCCGCAGCTGCACCCCAACAGTGCCAGCTATAGAGAGAGGAGGCATGGCGTTAGAGCCCATCGTCGCATTGGAAATCAGCCTCTTAGATCATCAATGCAGAGTCGGCGGGACGACTGTTCCAGATAAGACAGCTTTCAGTGCACGGGTATTCAGGGCATTCTGGAACTTTCCTGAGCAGGACAGCTCATCGCTCCTCTGCCCCGAGGTATCCCAGCAACAAGACTGCCTACCCGCTGGCCTTTCTAGCTGCCCTGCTTCTGCCATCGTTCTGCTTGGCAAACCGGCCTTATCTGTACATTGATGAGTCATGCCTTCTGTACTTTCAAAGCTTTATCCCTGCAGGGAAGATTCTGGTAAGTACCTTCCCTCTCGCTGCCTCTGAATACCCCATGCCTCCCTCTTAGGGCTATTTCTGAGGCTCTTAAAGAAAATGGAACTTTTTGGCCGTTGGAATAGGATAGTTGCAAAAAGAAAAAGGCTCGGGACGGGGGCAGTGGTGTCACGATGCGGTGGCCGGGAAACATATTCCAATCTCTCCTCTTCCGGTTTGACGGCTTGAGTATCTGGAAGGTTCTAGGTGTCGTACCGTGTGTGAGAATTCTTGGACTCGGAAACTATACAAATCAAAGGAAAATGACACCTGGGAACTTTTGACACACACAGACGTGGTGCCACCTCTACCGTACCTCGTCTCTTCTGCAGTCCGTTCTCGATTGCACAGAGACTGGCACTCATCTAGAGTTGCAAACGCTGCGTTTGCGTCCCGGCTCTGATACTAATGACCGCGGACGGCGCACTTAACTTCTCTGGACCTCGACTCCCTCATCTGCAAAACGGGGGACCTGGGGGACTCGCCTCTGTGGGTCCCACCGTTCTCAAACTCGAGGTAGTAGAGAGACACTGCCTGCTCTCCCCCAGCCAAGGGTTTCCCACGTGCAAAACGAGCCAGCTGAGCCCCGGCCGCTTCACGCAGGTAACGAAGGAGATGATGCACATGCCTCCGCTCTGTTAAAGGTGACGTTCTACCAGATGTGATGTGTCACTGTTTTGAGGACGAAGACCACCGGCCCACCAACGCACGCTCTCGAGCTACTAGTAACAGGACCCTTCTCTGACTAACTGAAACGAACGTGAATTTGTTTTCGTTTTTGTTTTTCGAGAAGTACTCGTCACGTCTCTACAGAGCCTCATCTGGACAATCTTTATGTTTTTGTCTGAATTTTTAAAAATTATAGTGAGAACATTTACCATAAGATCTACCCTTTTAACAAAACGTTAAGGGTACAATACAGTCCTGTCAACTATAGGCATGGGGTTAAAGATAAGGTCTCTGGAACTTATTCATCTGGGTAAAGTGCTACGATTTATGTTATGTTTGTGCTGCTCTATTTCTTAGAGAAAAAAATTATTCCTTCAGCCCCCTTCCTCTATCAAAGAGTAGAAAAATGGAAGCTAGACCGAGAGGGCCAGGTGTTTCCAGGAAAATGGGAGACAGTGTATTTCTTTACAAAAAAAAAAAGAATGTACAGTAGTTCTGCACACTCACGTTTATTACCTGCCCAGGCTCACGGGCGTTAAGAGTTTGCAATCCCCTCTCCTCTGCTGTGCTCCATATATTTCTTTCTATTTAATTATTTGTCTATCTATCAATCTATCTATCTATCTAAGTTTTATCTCTGGACACCTACCTGCCACTGTTCTTGGCACTGGGGAAACAGCACGAGACAGATGAAGTCCCTACCCTCATGTCACATGGGGCCCACGAGACACTGTGATGGTTTTCTGCTGTAGACCTGTCCTTCCACGAGACTAAGCTCCCCCAGTGGCTGTAGCCAGACCGCCTTGGACCTAACCCCAACCAGATGGCCTCGGGCACGTTACCAAACTTCTCCGTGCCTTGGTTTGCTCACCTGGGAAACGGGGCTGATCACTGTACCTTCCTTCCAGCGCTAGCATGAGGATGAGATAAGCTAAGACACAGGCCTCTCACAACAAACCCCCAGTGACTGTGTGCCCTGCTCACCCAGCTCTGTACCCTAAGCAGGGCCAGCTTCGCGGTGTGTGACCTGTGCGGTCACACAGGGCCCCACGCTTGGCTTAATGCTCTGCTGCTGCTGCTGTCCTGAAATTCTTAATTTTTGAACAAGGGGCCCTGCATTTTCATTTCTATATCAGTGGCTAGTCCGATAAGAGTCTGTTCAAAGTATGAATAAGTGAGCAGATTTAGCCAACCACAGCTGTCAGCTTGAGTATGCCACTGTCCTGCAGGACTAGCCCAGTAGGTCAGCCCTTGAGCAAAATTAAACATACCCTGTTGTGGACTCCCCCTGCCCCTTTCCTGGCTCCAGAAGCCTGTCCTAGAACCTTGTTCTCATCCGACCCATCCACTTCCCAGGAAACCTGAGGTTCCCTGTGCAGCCCGCAGAGAACCCGGTTCAATTCCTCGCTCCAGGTCACAGTCTGCGCACATCCTTCACCCCTCTCCCTCGCTCCCCGCTGGGCATTCCGGGAAGAGGCTTCCTGTCTCCTTCATCCTCATGTTACAGATAGGGACATGGACGCTTAGAAACAATAAGGTCGATCAAGATTCCCCATGCAGCCCGGTAACTCTGCCCAACTCATTTTATAAAGAATCTCCAACTACAGCCCCGGAGTCCAAACCACACAGATCATTTTCAGAGTGGCTAGTCACATAGGATAATTACAGGCTAAATCTGAGATTGCGCTCCTCCAGCCCTAATGACATCCCACGTTCCAACGCTCTGGCCCACTAAGGCAGGCAGAGACAAACCCATCTCCCCGTGCCCTGCGTGCCCTGGTCAGTGGGCGCTGGGCCCTTCATTCTTCAGTGTTTATGGAGAGTCTGCAACCTGCAGAAGCCGGCGATGCCAACGGGAAGAAAGCAGACAAAAGGGCCTGCCGTTCTGAGGGGAAAGAGACAGAAACGAAATAAAGATATGTGTGGTATGCCAGTGGTGCTAAGCGCTATGGAGAAAGGGGGCAGAGGAAGTGAGCTCCTCCGGGGGGGAGCAGAGATTTCAAATCTAAATAGGATTGTCAGGCCAAGCCTCCATGAGAGGGGGACTCAGAAACGGGAAGGTGAAGCAGCAGGTTAACTCAGTTCTGAAGGGCCGAAGTCCCGAGGCTCTGTCCGTGGTTCTGAAGTGGGAGGCTCCCTGAATGGACTCGGCAGCTTCGCCCGATCCCATTCGCTCCCTCTCCCCAGCCCCGGTTTCTCGTCTCAGTTCAGCTGCCTGCAGACAAATCCAATGTATAGGTTTTCAAACAATTACTTATTGAGCCTCTACCATAGCACTGCTGTATTTATCAACGTACTGGGGTTTTCATTTTGTTTTTATTTGGGGTGGTCGCATTTAAACTACAGTTCGCTGCAAAATTTCAGTAGCTAATTTGGCTTGAGATATCAGACCCTCGTGCCCTAAGACCGCATGACTCTGTAATCATCCGTCCCTGTCGGGCCTACAGCCTAGGTGCTCAGCACAGACCTAGCCTGAGGCCGCAGAGCCGTCCCCCCATGTTTGCCCCACCCCCAATGCCTGCCTGGGGGCCCCAACAACAGTGGACACATGCCCCTTGTTCGGCATGAGGGGGTCTCATCCATCTTGGGAGACCTGGAAGAGGCTGGGGGAAGCTCACGCAGTTCCTTCTCCCCGGGAAATGGACGTGGGGGCGGGGCAGAGAGGGGTCTTAGGCTTCTCTGAGTCCATCACGTGGTCTTGCATTGGCAGGTGCCACAGCCTGGCCACCGATGCCTCTCCTTCCTTCTCATTTCTGCAGAACCTTCCACGCACATGCACACGCACACACACACAACCCCCCCACAAACACATGCACACACACACGCAACCCACACACACACACACAACACACACACACACGCACACACACAACCCACACACACACGCAACACACACACACACGCACACACACAACTCACACACACACACGCACGCAACCCACACACACACACGCACACACTGTCTTGAGCCTCAGACAGACTTCTCTCCTTTCTCAATTCTGTTGTGGCCCCCGTAGGAGCTGCATGGGGAACCCTCCACCTGCCTATCCTGAGGAGAAGGGGGTGCCCATTCACCCCAACTCCACGATAGCCTAGATCCCACCTGCTTTACCTCTCCTACCCTTCACACAACCTTCAAACACTAGATCGCCCCCAGATGACTCCCACGTGGGTTCGCGCGTGTGCGCCTGGGATGCCCTGTGACTGTGGTCTTTGTGCACGTTGATGAGGGTGCCCCGCATTGGTGCCTGTCTGGGTATGGGACGAGGGGGCCTCCGTCTGCCTGTGTGAGTGTCTGACCGCGCAGGCACGCCTGGGCATTGTGTGACTTTGTGTGAATGTGGGTGAGTGTGTCCAGGAGCCGCAACGTCCTGACTCCTGACAGAAGGACTCTGTGGCAGGCTTCTCTCGGCGGGCCTGCATCCCCTTCAAAGGCACCCCAGCTCACGGAGGGCCCCCTTTGGCCTCCCCCAGAGTCGACACCCACACTCAGAGGCGGACACGCTTCCTTTCAGGTCAGCAGCTCTTGAGCATCCTCACTCCGACAGCCTCCCCTCCCCTCCCCCACGCCCTAGGTGGAGAACCCCTTATGGAGATGGGCTGGGAGCACTGGCGAGGGGCAAGAGAGGCGGCTGGGGGGAGAGTAGAGAAGGCGACCTGAGGACACGCTGGAGGAGCACAGAGCCGCTGCGGGAGAAGCAGGTCCCACCCACACCACGCCCCTCCCGCAGGGGTGGAGACGGGGTGGGCTGCTCCCACCCGGGTCTTCCTCTGGGGTTCCCAGGTCCAACTCGTCTCCTGAAACTGGAGCCGGGAGAGGCAGCTGAGACCCCCTCCATCCGAGCATCCCACCCACCGCATCCAGGCAGTTGCTGATTGGCTGCGGGGAGCTGCGTCCCAGCCCCCCGGCTCCGAGGCGGGAGCCGAGCGGGTCCGGGGTGGGAGGCGCACACACCGGCTCCGGGCTCCGGGAGCCCCTCCCGAGTGAGTCCCTGCGCCCTGCGCCGTGCGCCCTGCGGAAGGGCTGAGCCGGACGCGAGGCGGGCAGGTGCAGAGGGAGCAGAGGGGACCACGGCCAACCGTAGCAGCAAGTCCTGCGGGGACAGTGGCGCTGCCGCTCCAGCTGCTGCCTCGGCCGCCGCCACCCGCGAGCCGGCGTCCGGAGCCGGGCCAGCAGGCCGGGCGGGCGCAGCGGGGAGCGGGGGGCGCGCTCATGGAGCACACGCACGCCCACCTCGCCGCCAACAGCTCGCTGTCCTGGTCCCCCGGCGCGGCCTGCGGCTTGGGCTTCGTGCCCGTGGTCTACTACAGCCTCTTGCTGTGCCTCGGTTTACCAGGTGAGGGGCGCCGGGGAGAGGGAGGGAAGCCAGGAGCCCCCGGTGCGGGGCGCCCCAACCCGGGAAGCCCAGGCGGGTCCACCTTCTCGGCGCGAGCCCTGGCGCCGCCTCGGAAAAAGTTTAAGCCTGAAGGGCAGCTGCGGACACTGCCAGGCTGGGGGCGAAGGAAGTTGCCGTGGCGTAGCGGGGACTCGTGGTGTGTGTGCGCGCGTGTGTGTGCCTGTGAGTGTGGGTTGGTGTGCGAGCGCGCGTAGTAATCGAGGATGCTGCCCAGTATCTGTGTGCGTGTCTGAGGGATCGGCGTCCGCAGGGTCCAGCAGGGGCTGCCAGTGTGACCTGACTGCGCCTGGGGACAGACGGCTACATTGGGGCTTCGCTTCTCCCATAGCCCCCTATGTGCACCCGGCCCTGGTACACCTCGCTCCCCTGCACCGCCGCGTGTCCCTACCTGACTGGAGATGAAGCTCGAGACCCTGATGCTGGGGGGGTGGGGTCCCCGGGATGGAGCAAGGGCTGAGCCCCTGCTGCCCTCTGAGCAAGAATGGCTCTCCAGGTGGGCTGGGAAGATTCGGGGGTGGCTCTGGGGTGATGCTCTGGCCAGGGCAAGAGTGCAGAGACACACACACGGGCTGCTGACACCCACCACCTCAGGGGGGTCACGGTCTCCTTGAAGACAAGCCTTGCCCCCTGGCTTGGCCTCCGGCCCACCCGCCCTGGGCAGCTCGCTGGCTGCTGCAGGCGTCTGGCTGGCCCCGCAGCTCAACATCCTCTGGAAGTGTGGCTGAGACTTGTGCTGAATTCCTGAAGAGAGCCGAAGCTGGCTGGGGAGGAGGGGGCAGGGGTGATTGCCCTGTGAGAAAGGGGGAGGGGTCTCTCTCCAGGGGCTCCTGCTTGAGATGGCCCCTTCTTCCAGACAGTCCCCGAGACAGCTCTGTGGCAGAAAGATTCCTAAAGATCACTTACAGGCAGACGCGAGAGTTGGCACTGAAAAATGTACAGCCTAGAACTGCAGCATCATCACCCCATCATCAACTTTGGCTTCCTGGGATCCCAGGAACTTGGAAGCTGGATTCCTGGGAGCCTCGTTGAAATTTCCTTTCCAAACCATTCAAGTCCGTGGCTAGAGCCCCCGAGGAGGTTAAATCCCCCGGCAAATTAGGCAGGTACAGAAAACATAAACTCACTAGTGCTGTACCCCGCCCTCCCGGCATGTGACCAGGCTTTTCTTTCTAATCGCTCCGGCTGCCCTGGGAAAGACGCTCAGCTTCGGATTTGCTCTGCTGGGGCGGCAGCACATGTCCGTGTCCTGTAATTACCTCGAGCCGGAATTGATTTCCAGCCAGTCTGCCCTCTCCAGCCTGAGCCTCTCCCAGCTCTCTTTTGGGAATAGAGTTTTTCAGAAGGTTGGTTATTGGTGACGCTCACTGAACCTGAGAAGTGACAGACCCCCTCTCACCTGTAGCCCTCACATCACGATGTACCTACCCCGCCTCTCGTCCCTCCATCTCCTCCGCTGACTGAAGTAGCCACTGGGCTTTTCTTCAGAAAACATAAAGATGGGGACAGGCTGACCTTCCAAGGGTACAGAGCAGGGACATGAGGATGGGGAGGACAGGGGCACCTCAGACTCCTCAAGGTGGAAGTCAAGGCACCTCACGCCTTCGCAGCATGCCTGCTAGGGCCTTCTCCACTTGCGACATTGGCACCTACTGTATGCCCGGCATGGTGCTAGGTGTGGGCTCATCAAGGCTGAGCCTCAGCCTTAAAGACTTTCGGGGGGGAAGGAGGGAGGAGCCTGGCTTGGGATTAGAAAGTAGAGGGCACTGATGTATTCATACATTCAACTAAGCATTAAGACCTGCTGCTGTGTACCAACTGCTGGGGAGGTTGCAAAGGGACTCAGAGACCCCCAACGTGCTGTCCCTGGGTTCCTGGAACTCACAAATGGGAGCTGATATTTCTAGAGGCAGCGACAGATGCAGAAGGACCCAGCATTCTGGAGAAGAATGACTGGAGAGGCCAGGCTTGTACGAAGGTCATGGGCTGACGACGGCTGGTTTTGTTAATGGCTAGCAAGGTGGTTCGAAGGGGAAATCCTCAAGTCATTCCTTAAAACCATAAGGGCAGGCAAGTCTGTCCTGGTAACTAAGTGCAGACGGTAGAATGAAGCAGAGCCGGGTGTTAATTGATAGGCCTTTTATATCTCTGTACTTCCGCCTCCACATCCGTAAAATGGGCTTTACGAGAGTAGCTGCCCCCCTGGACTCGTGCTGCAGAGTGACGATGCTGATGGAGATGATGGCACAGGTTAGGCGCTCGGCTCGGCGCCTGACACCCCGTGTACCGCTCGATGCCGAGCTGTTGCAGTCGTCACCAGGAAGCTGATTTGGTCGTGAGGAGGAGGGGGCTCCTCGAAGCCCCCCAGTGAGCCACGGAAGGGCCTGGGAGGCATTCAGAGGAAAGCACTTAGCTCAGCACTCGCTCCTCCAGCCAAGCTCACTACAGTCTTCCCCACCCCTCCCCGCCCCAGCCACCAGCAATTAGCAAACCCTCATCACCCTGCACCGACTGGGAGGCACGGCTATGCTGGGTGTGAAGTCACAGACCGCAGGGCTCGGTAATGCTGTTGAAAACTGAGATTTTAATTGAATCGCTTTTCCTGGCAGTAGACTCACCCCATTCCAAAGTCTCGCCATGGTGGTCAGAGATGCGGGCGGGAACGGAGGCAGGACGGGGAGTGGCTGAGTGGCTGACGATGGGGGAGCCAGGAACTAGGGGAGAGTATGGATGTCTCCCGCCACCTTTGATCTCTCGAGTGAGACGAAGAGCTTGAGGAAGGCTGTGTGTTTCAATCCCCTGCCTCCAACGGACCGATCGGACTGGTCTTGCGTGGGATGTAGGGGCTTCTGATGTGAGCGACGGGCGGAGCTCTCACCCCTCTCCGTGCCACAATTTTCTCCCGCTGCAAAGTCGGGGGAGCCGTAGCACCTACTACCCAGGCGGGTCGCGCATATGAGATACATTAATCTATGTAGAAATGGCTCAGCACAGTGCCCGGACCCGAAAGCACTTCCAGAGCCTCCCGCTTGGTGCCTTCTGCACACCAGGTCTGTGGCTACATGAAGGGCCTCTCTTGTCGCGCTTAATCCCCAGCACGTCCCCGGGGCCTGTGCCTGGCCCTGTGAGCTTCGGAGAAGCGGAGCATCTTGTCTACACACAGTCAAGCCAGCGCGCAAACACCTGCTCGTTCCGCGGCATCGCGGCGCCTTTGATTCTGCTGGCGAGGTCTCGGAAGGGACCTCGGCCCTTCATGCTGTGTGCTCAGCGGCAAAGTGGTGTCCCAGATATTCCTCAAACTCCACGTCTTTCTTCCTCCTTTTGAAGTAAGCACGATGTTCCTAACTTTTGGAAACATGTACAATAAGCGAGCAGAGCCAACGAGGGAGAGCTGGGGACACTCTCAGGACTGGGCCAGCTGGGGCAAGACCATGCAAAGCAGGAGACGGTGCAGGAGGAAAAGATGAGCCGAATGTCTGGGGAAAGAGCTCAGAAGAGAGGAGGGCGAGGCCCGTGGCCTGACGGGCAGTAAGTGCTCTGACACGTGGTCGGTCCTGGCGTTAGCCAGAGGTGGAAAAACGGTGACTGACAAGCTGGACTGAGGCCTCCACATCTGGTTTCTTTGGCCTGTCAATTTCTTTGGAGAAGAAACGTAGTAAACAGGTTAAGAAGTCTGGAGTTGGACCTCCTGGGTTCGAGTCCTGGCTTTGCTACTTTTCAGTTGGTGACCTCAGGCAAGTGACTTTATACTGTGTCTCAGCTGCCCCGCCCAGAAAGCACAAATCTTAATAACGGGAGTGACTTCATAGGATTGCTGAGGACACCGGCTTACTCTAATATCAAAACTACAGACCAATATTCCTCATGTATTTAGACATAAAAATCCTCCCCAAAATATTAGCCAATCGAATCTAGGAACATATAAGAAGGGTAAATACATCAAGACCAAGTTGGTTTTACCCCCAACATGCAAGGCTGCTTCAACTTTTGAAAATCATTCAGGGCGATTCACCCTATTAATGAACTAAAAAAGGAAACCCATACGATCATTCAAAAGATGCAGAAAAAGTATCTGACAAAATTTAACATCCATGCATGATAAAAACGAATCAAACTAGGAAAAGAGAGAGAACTTCTTTAAGGTGATAAAGGGCATCTATAAATAGCCTGCAGCTAACATCACATTTAGTGATAAAAGAGAAAACGCTTCCCCCTTAAAATCTGGAACGAGGCAAGGAGGCCTGTTCTCACCACTCCCATTCAGTCAGCATTGGACTGGAAGCTCCAGCCAGTGCAATAAGGCAAGAAAAAGAAATCAAAGGCATACAGGAAGGAAGAAATGAAATCGTTTCTATTCACAGATGACATCATGGTCTTCATAAAAAAATCACAAAGACGCCACCAAAAGAAGCTCCTAAGAACTAACAAGTTAGTAGAGCATCAGGGCACTGTTAATATGCAGAAACTCTATTGGATGTCTATATATTAGCAATGAACCATTTGAAATTAAAAATTGGATTCTTTTTAAAAAGTAGATTTCCAAGTTTCCTTGAAAAACCAGAAGAATTGGCATTAAGCTCATATTCCCAGAAGGTAGTAATCCGCTGGAGCTGAGGACGAGGGATGTGTGTGTGTGTGTGTGTGTGTGTGTGTGTGTGTGTGTGCACATGCACACACGTACATTAAATAGGTGATGACATTTATGTTATTCAAAAACCTAAAAATATAGTCGCACGTTGTAATTTCGACGCTCTCATTTTTTACCCTCCACAAAATGAGCACACTATACACACTGTCCTACATCTTGCTGTTTTCACTTGTATGTTAATCATCCATAGCGGTATCTATGAAGATTTTCATTCGTTTATGGAGCTGCATAGTGCTCCGTTGCATATTTGTGCCCTGATTCATTTAATAGCCGCCCCTCTCGAGAGCACACACGCACACCCCATCCGTAACAGTCCCTCTGTGAGGCCCCTCGTTCTGCTCTGCAACCTGTCCGGCCCCTCTTAATGCACCTTTGGTCTTAAGATCTCTGTCATAACACCTGGAGAAAGAGCACTGTGTGAGGAGCCCTGGATTCCAGGCTTGGCTCTGAAAATAACTCACTGGGTGCCCTTGACAAGTCATTCTTGATAGATCTGTCAAAGGCCTAGGAGAGCTGGGCTCTGCTTGTATATAGCTCAGTTGGAGACATGGCCCATAGATGGGACATGAGCACAGAACCAGTAGAGTACTGTGCTGGAGGCTGCCTGGCTGGCCTTGAGCTGGGGTCCAGAACAGTAGCTTTATAATCCCCACCCCTGCACTTTCTATAACAATCCCCTGTCATTTCTGCTTTGTGAAATTGATTGCGAAGTGCATTAGAACCCAACGAATATGGATTTGAATCCTACATCTTACCCTTGTTTGCTGCGTGATCTCAGATATGCTACTGCACCTCTCTGAGCCCCCGTTTTCGTTCGTAAGGAAGTGGACAGTCAAGTTCGGCAGTTTAAGCAAGTGGTCTCTGATGTCAGACTGCCTGGGTTTGAATCCTGGCTCCCCGCATGCTGGTCTGCGACCTTGGGCCAATGTCTCACCCTCTGTGAACCTCAGCCTCCTCATCAACGATATGAGATAATTATAACCTCTATCTCGTAGGGTTGTTCTGAGGATTAAATGAGATCGTAAAAATGCTCATTGCCATTCTTGGCATGCGTTTGCTCTCACATAGAGTAAGAGTTCGATAGATGTTATTAACCTTCTGTGCTCCGCATTGCTGCTGTGGCGACTCAAAATAAAACACGCAAAGGCGAAGACAGGCTACAGTCCCGTGCACGTCGTAGGAGCTCAACAGATCGTAGCTGGCACTGTTTTCAATGTCTAACGTGTCGGCGCGGTCGAGCCCTGTAACTCCCCTGGAGCTACACACTGCTTTCTGCAGAGGTCGTTCCCACAGACGCACCCACCAGAAATGAAACTCCACGCCCTGGGAAATGGGGATGGAGCGATCGGATGGATGAAGCGATAATTCTATCATAAGCTTAGGGAATTCGTGCCCCTACGCGAGGTGCCTGTGGTTCAGTGTAACCTGCAGAAATGGTGTCGGCCCGGAACACGAAATGGTCTTCAGCTAGAGCTGGTGGAGGCTGACAAGCACCAACAGAAGGGGTCAGGAACAGAGTAGGGGGTGAACACGGGTCCG
This sequence comes from Pteropus alecto, assembly GCF_000325575.1. Taxonomy (NCBI): domain Eukaryota; kingdom Metazoa; phylum Chordata; class Mammalia; order Chiroptera; family Pteropodidae; genus Pteropus; species Pteropus alecto. Next base: position 6,960,912 of record NW_006435763.1, on the reverse strand, counting down.
GCCAGGGAACCTCCCTGTGGGCCCGAAATATGTGGGCGGTGCTGCTAGAGGGTGCCAGCCCTGCACAGGACACCAGGAACCGCTGGGGGCGGGGAGGGTAGCTGTCTGGAACCCAAATACCTCCAAGGGGCACTAAGATAGTATAAATGAACAGAGTGGTCCAGCTTTAAATGTTTCACCTGCCCAAAGAATCATGCTTCCCTGCTGTTTTTCTGACAACCTGTTTCCCCTCTGAGACTGAGACACATGTTCCCAAAACACTGCGTTTTCCTCTTAACAACTGCTAGCTCTTAAGGAGCCCTTAGCACGGGCCAGAGCCTTCGAAGTGCTTCACATATGTTAACTCATTTCATTCTGATGAGAACCCTCTGGGGCATGTGTAATCATCATGCCCACCTTCCAGATGATAGCGCTGAGACTTACCCAAGGTCACACGGCTAAAAACTGACAGCACGATATTCAGTCCTGCTAACCATCTGTAGTATAAGAAAGTGGCAGCTTGCCCGCAATGACAGCTGACAACTGACCCTCGGTCTCGGTCGAGAGGTGGGGGCGACAGACCAGAGGGAAGAGTGGGGGACCAAGCAAAGCAGAAAGTACTACTACCACTCAGCTTTCCAGCCAATGGTCCAGTGTTGCCCAAGTGTTCAAAAGAATCTAGAAATCCTGATTTATTTTATATGAAATGTGGCGGTGTTTCAATGTTGGCGACTAATTCGAAAATGTTAAGAACACTATGCAAGCCAGCACGGCGTGAGCCAAATCAAACACGTCTGCGGGCTTAATAGGGCTGACAATTCACACAATTCCGGAGTGGGCAAGAAACACCAAGAGGGTCGCAGTGGGTGGAGGATGAAAACAAGAAGCTGGAGGGAGGAGTGAGAACTAATGGCGATGGAGACCCGTTGGGAAAGCATCCAACGCGGAAAACCAGGGACCTGGCACAAACCACAAGGAAAGCTCCAGGAAGCACCACGACCTGCAGCCGACAATGTCCTGGAACACGAACCCCCCAGGTTTTCAGGATAGAAAGAACCTTTAGATGCTGACGGCATGGGGGGTTAGACGCGGGGGCTCAGTGATCCCCGGACCCGGATTCCAATGCCAGCCTTGTGGCCCCCTATTGGTGGGGCTCTGGCAAGGTGCTTCGAGTCCTCTGAGCCTCTGTGTTCCTCTCTGCAAAATGGGAGTGACGGGGCCTTTCTCACAGTGTCTACGGTGTGGACAAAATGGGACAATCGGTGGTGGCTCGCACGGGGCACAGAGCCTGCCAGTCTGTGGCTGCTGTTTTTCGATGAGTCTAAACACCCCCAATTTTACAAAATGAAACTGTGACTTTACCCGAAGTCACAGAGCTAGGAATGGCAGAATCTAAACCCAAACTTAGTTTTTCCAATTCTTGTTTTTTTTCACTTTTCCACAAAATCACACTGCTAGCGGTGTCTTAGGAGGAGGCAAAGTGACAGGAATAAAGGAAAAAGAGGCTGTGGAATTTTGGAGCTCAGAGTGATTATCTGGATATTGGGGCGCGGGGCGGGGGGGTGTTGTTGTTGTTGTTGTTTTCTGTAGGATTATTTCAGGCTGGTACCAGGCTGCAGCATTCGATTCCTTTTCAATTATCTTAATCCTTCTGATTCCATCAAAGGGAAAGGCTCGGTGTGTCTCCAACACCTTTTCATACAGCTAAATCTCCTTTTTGAACAGACCTGAGCAGGCCTAGGGCTGACACCTTGGCAGGCAGCAGTACCTAGCTGGAACTTAATGGCACTCGCCTATCGTCACGGTGTTTATTTTAAGGCCACCTTTTGTTTATAGCACGGAGGCGGGGTTGTCGTACATCCGTGCTGTGCGATATAGTAACCATCAGCCAGCCACATGTGGCCGCGGAGCACCTGACATCTGATTAGTGCAGCCGTGGAACCAAGTCTCATTTCGTTCCGATCGATTTACCGTTAAAATCTGATACTCGGTTCAGTCATTGGAAAATCACCGAGCCCTTGGAACAACTTGGGTATGTGAATCTACTTCTTCAACTGGGCATTTTATGACATCTAAACAGAGATCAAGGATTTCCAGTGAAGATTAGCATCCATCTGGAGATATGCTGGAAGTATAAAATACATACCAGATTTTGGACATTTAGTATGAATCAAGTTAAAAATCTCATCAATAATTTATATTGATTACATTTTAGGTGAACGTAGTTAAATAAAATATATTGTTAAAATTTATTTCACCTGCTTCTTATTTTTTCCATGTGGCTGCTAGAAAAATTGAGATTTATGTGGCTCACATTAATTTTAGATGGGACAGCAGTGTTATATGAAATATAAATTCAAAAACAAGAGACGAAACGCTTTAAAACAAAAATGTTACATAAATAATAACATAGGGAACGCAAGAATATAGCAAAAATCATGTTGGTGGACCAGTCACTAAAATCTGGGGCATACTGACATATTACAATGATTTCAATGAGAAAACTGAGGCCCAGAGAGGGCGAGGACGTTCCCTAAGGTTACACAGCCAATTAGGGGTTACCCTGACCCCAAATCTTCTAGACTCCAAATCCAGTGTGCTTTGGCCACTGCAGCAGAGATGATCCTGCCCTCTCCACCCCCACAAGAGAAACGTAAGGAACGTAGGGTCTGGGTGTGGCAAGGACATGGCTGCCTTGGATCCTAGTGGGATTCAAAGGGAGAGAACTTCTCTGTGTGGACCATCCAAGGATCTTTGCTTTTCTATAAAATGGAAATAGAAAGAATGACTTGGGCCTTTCGTGAGCAAAGGCCATGACCAGCTGAACTATGCTGGGAGGATACTAGGACTTTTAGCCCAAACGTATGCTTTCATTTTGCCCGATGAAAAAAGATGAGAGGAGAAACCAGACAGCACAATTAGACAACTGCATCTGCCTTCACTGAATCACCCACCCACCCACCTATGTACCCACCCACCCATCCATCCATCCATCCATCCATCCACCCACCCATCCATCCATCCATCCATCCACCCACCCACCCACACATCTACCCATCTACATCCATCCACATCCATCCATCCATCCAATGAGGGGGATAATTTTACCCGCCCTACTCACCAGTGTCGTTGGGGTATTTGTCTCCCTTGGTGCACGTCCTCCCATCGTCCTCCTGGCTGTAGCCCTCCCGGCA
>NW_006435763.1:6943896-6956947 GCF_000325575.1 Pteropus alecto | reverse complement strand
AGTATTCATCCATCGTGCATCCATCCATTTATCCATCCATTCACCCATCTATCCATGTGCCCAGCTCTGGCACACACACAGACACAGACACGCGTGGCAAGTGAAAAAATACCCACATCCGGCCTTTGTGCTCGTGTGCGCACATACGCACGCACACACGCACGCACGCACACACACACGAAAGACTAGCCTGATCAGAAACCCGAATGAGCATCAATAGTCACCTATAAAAAGATCATGAAGGAGAGGCACTTGGCGATAGAAGAGCTTGTCACGGGGGGCCCTGCCCAGGTGGACAGGCCAAGGGAAAGCTCCCTCGGGAGGAACGACTGAAAGCTGAAGGCTGGGGCAGGAAGAGGGTGAAGGGAGCAGGCCGTGCGATGACCCTGCGGCAGGAGGGGGCCCGCTGCACGCCCATCGGGACAGATAGAGGGCCGGAGTCTCCGGAGAGCTGAAGGGTGGACGGAGGCGAGGGACGAACGTGGTGCGAGATGCGAGCAGGGGAAACAAGAAGCCAGAGCTTTATAAAACCCACGCTAATGGACCCTGGGCGGGGCCAACGCATGCTACAGTTCCGACCGGCGACTTCCCTTCCTTTCCTCCCTCATTTGCCAGACTGTTTGGCAGTCAGTAGAGCTGGGCGATTTGCTTTTCTGCCACAGATATTTCTTACCATTTTCAGCTTAAATGCAGAGCAAACTCTCAGCCACATCGGAGGGGCCTCTGCACAGACACACACAGAGAATGCACACACACACAGACACGGATTCGCGCACGCACGCACACGTGCATAGACCCACACACGCGCACACGCCTCCCACGGTCAAAGGCACAGAGTGGCCTGGTGATTCTATCCTGGCTGCAGCCCTTTGCTGTGAGCACTCTTGGTCTCCCGCCACTGCTCAGCTCCACGGAGCTGCGGACAAAAACCATCATCTGCCTCTCGAAAGCAAAGCGGCAGCTTCGTCGAAGGTGGCAGACCGGGCAGCGACTGGAGAGAGAACTCAAGAGCGGCCAGTGCCAGGAGGAGGCTGAGGACGGAGACTCCGTAAAGGAATCGCAGGGCCCACGGAGCATGGTCCCCTCATCATGTCCAGGCTCCATACCCAGGACCCTTCCAGAGCAAGAGCACCAGGTCATCCAGCCAAAGGACATCGGGGACATAACAGCCGTTTGGGAATTAGGCACGCCTGGGTCCGAGCCCTGCCACTGCACCTTTGCTCATTGTGAGGTCTCGAGCACGTGATTTCCCCTTTCTTGAACCTCGGTTTCCTCATCTGGGAAGGCAGGTGGCAACATCAACTTTATTCACTTACACACACACACACACACACACACACATGGTCTCCGCTTGATCCGCAGTTTCGCTTTGCACGGTTTCGGTGACCCGTGGACGACCGTGGTGTGAATATTAAATGGAAAATTCCCAAAAGAAACAAGTCGTACGGTTTTCGATCGTGGCCGTCCTCAGTCGCGGGATGAAGTCTCTTGCCCTCCCACTCCACCCCGCCCCCTGGGGACGTGACTCCTCCCTCGGCCCCGCGTGTCCACGCTGTGGATGCTCCCCGCCCATCGGTCACTTAGTCGCCATCTCAATGATCGAATCAACTGTCGGCGTCACGGTGCGCGTGTTCAGGTCACACTTGACTTAATAATGTCGCATTCACGTAACTTTTATGACGCTTACTGTGATAGCTGTTCTATTTATCATTGCTGTTGTTAATCGCTTACTGTGCGTCATTTATAAATTAAAGTTTATCATAAGTATGTATAGGAAAAGTAGATAGTACATATAGGGTTTGGTGCTCTCTGTAGTTTCAGGCATCCACTGAGGGTCTTGAAGTGTGTCCCCTAGCAGTGGGGGGACTGCTGTATACAGAGCCCCTGTCACATGCCAGGCACCCTTGTGGGCCCCGGGAGAGGAGCGAAGAAGGCTGCAAAGAGGCCTCCGCTCAGGCGCGCGCCCTGCCGGGGAGATGAGCATTAAATGCACAGAGGTGCATAAACGACACCCCCTTAGCTCCTGAAACGTGCCAAAGACGGTAAGGCGGGAGGGAGCCGCATCAGACAGGGTGCTCGGCAGATGTCCGAGCTGAGGCTGCCGTAATGAGAAGGAGCTGGCCGGGGGCGGCATGGGGGAAGGGCATGCCAGGCCGAGGGGCCAGCAGGGTGAGGCCCGGGGGTGGGAATGAGCTGGCGTGAAGGCAGATCAGTGTGGCTGGAAGGCAGAGAGCAACAGGGAGACTGGCAGGAGATGAGGGGGAAGAGGTGGGCTGGACTCCGTGGGCCTTTCGGTCTGCGGCGAGGGTTTCGGATTTTACCGTCAGCCTCCGCATGTGGAGGCTCCGCCTCTGCGGATTCAACCAACTGTAGATCGGAAACACTCCCTTCCCCGCAAAAAAAAAAAAAATTCCAGGAAACTGATCCCTAAACCAGAGTACAAGTATTTACAGAGCGTTTACATCGTATTAGGGGTTATAAGTAACCTAGAGATGATTTAAAGTACACGAGAGGACGTGTGTGGGTTATATATGCAAATACGACGTCATTTTACATTTGGGACTTGAGCGTCCGAGCATTTTGGTATCCACGGGGTGGGGAAGGGCGTCCTGGAACCAAGCCCCCTGAGAATACCAAGGGGCGACTGCACTCCACGTGTTGCAGTAAGACACAGGAGCCTTTCGAGCAGACGACACGATCTCATGTGAGCCTTTCGAAGGTCGCTCCGGCTGCTGTGGGAAGGGCGGATGGATGGCAGGTCACGGGCGAGGGCAGCAGCTGGAGGGTGAGGAGGCGGCTGCGGCGTGAACCTCAACCTCGGGGCTCTGGTGGGAAAGCAGGGGGCCTGACAGCCGGCGTGGGGGGAAGGGTCATGGTTACAGCCTCTCACTTCCTGCTCCCACCCCATCCTCCGCGACCTCAGCCTCCAAGTAAAACAGACGCAGCAAGAGAAGCGAGCAAACTAAGGATGTCCTCAGACGCCAAGGACATCTGTGCCCGGCTCGCCGGGAGGCCACAGACAGCGTCTACGGCACACGGAGAGCCCACGTCTCGGTCATGGCGGTGGACGAGCCCGGCCCAGGACCCAGCTGTCGGCTGCAAGAGCCTGGAACCGAGAGAAAGCCAGTGCTGAACGAGAAGCACAGGGTCACCTTCCGACTGTCATTTGACAAATGAACAGGACTGAGCTCTGGCTGGCATGGGGAAGGACACTGTCACCGTGACTGCGTGCGTTCTGGTGACCCAGAGTCCAGCAGGAAGAGGAAGGAACGCCCCGAGACGGCGTGCAGACTCCAAGCGCATCTGGGAAATGGTCAGAGAGAGACGGGGGCCGAGGGTAAGAGGAGGTGGGTCAGGCCTCCTCGACACGGCCAGGGGACAGCGGCTCTGGGAAATGAGGACTTCTTTCCTTACTCACGAGGTGCTGGTCAGATGCATGCTGGCTAATACCCTTCTCAACCACCCTCACTTGACTCCCTGCAGAGGCCCGGACGCATGTCGGAGCCAGCCCACAGCCACCTGGAACGCAGACCTTTCGGAATGCGAGAGAAGCCTGCTTAAGGTTTTCTTAAAAGCAGCGCCTTCCCTCCTGACATTCAGAGACAAGCTCATAAAACTTCAGGCTACCGGGAAATTTTATCCGACGACACTGCGCTCTCCTGGGCTGTGGCCAGGTGCCAGGAACTGCACAGCCACGGCCTCCTTCCCGTGGAGCTCGTGTTGCCCGGGCTCGCCACAGTCCCCACCTCTCCCTCCTGTGTCCCCAACACAAAAACCTTTTCCTTACACCTGCCCCGCATTTATGCTCCCCGCCTTGCCCCTGTGGGACTGGACTCTCTCGCTGTGCGTACTTCACTGCTCTGAACCTCTATCTCCATATCTGTGAAATGGGATGAGCGCCCCACCCCCGCCTTGTCGAAGGGGATTCATAGACAATGCACATGCTGTGCCTGGCACAGTGCTTAACCAACGGAAGAGGGTTTTTTCCTTAAAATGGACAAGAATTTCCTATCGGATCCCCACCTGGGCTCCCCAGGCTGCATTAAGGACGAGGCTTCATTTCTTGAGGCCCCAACAATGTGCCAGGGGTCCTAGGGGCTAGTGACGGGGAAAAGAGAAAGATGACCATGACATGGTCCTCGCCCTTAGAGAACTCACACTCCAGTCAGGTAGAAAGGGAGCTCGATCATCGGAATACAGCGTGACACCTACTGTAACGGGTGGGGGCGAGGTGTGTAAATCCCTGTAGGGAATCTGTAAGGGGCTTCCTAAGTACTGGATGGAAGAATGGATGGATGGATGCGTGGATGGATAGATAAACAAACGACTGCCTTCTTAATCCCATAAATGTAATTTCTACACTATATGAATGTGGAAGAGACCAAAGACAAAGCTGATCATAACTACCTTCGTCTTCGCCATCGTGAGCCCCCCCCCCACACACACACACACACCATGCATTGAGCATTTACTCTGAGCCAAGCACTAGATCGAAGCCATCGTCTCATGTTGTCCCATTTGATCCTCTCGGCAGTGCCTGTGAGGTGGGACCTCTGTCACCCCCGTTTGGCAGATGGGGAACTGAGGCTTCGAGAAGGAAAGTGACCTGGCTGAGGCAACTCGGCTACCGGGCAGCAGAGCTGAGGCGTGGCGAGCCTGTGCGATGCTGCTGTGCTCCGTGCTTGCCACTGGGTCCGTGGCAGACATTCGCATTCGAGTGTCAGAAAAGACAAATACTCTGTGTCCAGACCTCTGTCTTGGTTCATCCTCCCAGCCTGGTCTTGGCGGATGTTTGTTTTGAGGAACTAGATCTTTCTTCTCGATTGACGATTCCCCCGGCGTTGCCACTGCCCCTCCCCAAGCAGATGGTTTAATTACTTGAAATTATTTTTAAGCAAGGACAGGCAGGTGAATTCCCTCTCCACCCCACACCTCGCCTACGAAATGAAAATTGAGTTGCCCCCTTTTTTTTTTAAATAGCAGGTGGTGATAAAACAATCCCCTGAAAAATCTGTCGTCTTCCAAATCCCTCCAGGGTTTCCCTGATCAGCCATAAGTGGGCTCAATTTCGGGCAAGTGCCCAGACTTCCAAGTCCAGTTCAGGTAGTGAAGGTTTACTGACCACCTATTACGTGCCAGGCTCTGCTCCTAATGCTTAAAAGGCACCATCAATAACGGCCATCAATATTAATGTAGCGCTGGCCAATATGCAAAGTGAATTAAGATTTACAAAGGGCTTTCTCATCCATCATGAACCTGAAGCTCGTTGGAGTTAAACAGCTCTTCTCAGTTGCTGCGGGTAGGCCAGGCTGAAAACCGAAGCTCCACCCTCAGACCTCGAACCCTGAGCCCACTGTTCCACTGAATACACAAAGCTGTCAAGGGCAAGAATGACCACCTCCCCGCCCCCAAATGGAGTCGCCTCTTTGAATCCCGCTAGGACTTCCCATTCTTCAGGACACTGTCCGGTCAGAGAGATGAAGAAATGAGCAAGCTCGATGTGAAGACCAGTGTGTGATTATTGTACAAGGGAACCCTTGACCCTGGGCTGGGGGCGGCGCTAGGAAGGCAGGGGGTGCCAGCAGGGCAGGCTTCATGTCCCTGCTGTCTGGAACTCACCTTCGCCCTTTCTGGGACCCGGTATGCAATGTGTGGTCTGTTTCTTTGTCATACGCACACACGGAGCATCTCCTGGGCATCTGAGCCTTGGCCAAGGACTGAGGACAGGGGAGATGAATGAACTTGGCCCGTGCTTTCAAGCCACGTACAGTCCAGTGGGCGAAACAAGTAAACTGAAAATTATGAGGTCGTACCATATGAAACTGTCGACATTTCGCCATGTTTTACCTTCTAAAAAGACCGTTCCGTGTGGCTCAAACTTAGACCCGATGGTGTAATAATTTGCCGTCCGGAAGGAAAGCTCGGGATGACGCGGGAGCCCCAGACCAGCGGCCACTACGAGGGGCATTCATGACTCCACTCCCACTGCACACCCCCCACGCACAGCGGCAGCCACGGCCGAGAGCTGAGAAGCACAGTCGACAGTAGACACTAAGCTAACGGTCATTTACCGTAATTATAACTAACGTTAGTCACGCGCCTACGACCTGTTACGCACTCTCTCAAGCACGTGCTGCGAAGGAACCAACCCTTCTAGCCCCACGAAGTGGGTGCAGTTAATGCCCCCATTCTACAGATGGGGAAACTGAGGCGCGTGGTGAGCTGCGACGTGGCTCGAGGTCATGCGGTCAGTGCTACGGCAAAGCCAGCCTTCCGAGGCGACATCGGGACCTGGAGCCCGTGCTCCCATCTGCTCCGCAGAGCTTCTGCTCAGGACGCGTCTTTAGTTCCAAGGTCACCCAGGTGGCTGTTTTTCGTTTCTGTTTTTTTTTTATTAAAGCTGCGATCTCGTCCTCTGACATGGGGGACGTGGAGACGAGACAGCCACCGCGGACGGAGAGAATTGTCAAGGCTGCTCACGTCGGAGGGAGTCGTGTGTCCTCGCGAACCAAGTAGAGAATGTCCCCCCGAGGGGAGGATGGGCACGAAAACGGGGTGGCGCCTAACGCCCCCAACAGGTGGCCTGGGTTGGAGCCTTACTTTTTATTTTTACAATGGGAAGAGCCAGAGAGGACAGAACGGTTTTGTGTGGAGACTTTGGACACGAGCGGAGCCGAGCCGCGTGGGGAGCTGAGCACCCAGGGCGGCCCCGAGCGGGAAAGGAGGCCACTCCTCACTCAGAGGGTGGCGCTTCCAGGATGCTGGAGCCCAGGCTGTCACGGATGGAACCTTCTTCCCGTTCCGTTCCCCAGCCAGCCACCGCGGCTACATTGGGGGTTTTCTAAACATACCATTATGTTACCCACAAATAATAATAACGGTCACGCCTTTCTGAATAGCTCCATCTCGTATTTGAGTTTTCTGCCTCCTCATTTTGGCTTAACCACCCTAGGTTTGGATTATTTATTAGTAGCATTAGTATTTAGTAATATTAGTAAAATTAGCTTATCAATGGTATTTTATTAAACTGAGGAAAATGATCAAAGTTTTGAGCAAACTCAGACTGACAGCTTCAGGAACGGAGGGGCAGAGGCCGAAGCATAAGAAGTCCCTACAGTAATTCAGCTGTTATAGGATGACGTCTAGATTTGGATGCTACACCAAACAAATAGTCATCAAGTGCCTACTATGTGTCAGGTACTGCGCTAGCGACTAAGTATGTGGCCCAAAATGAGACAGACACAGACCTCCCAGAGCTCCCAGTGTCAGGATGACCACAGACACAGACCTCCCAGAGCTCCCGGTGTCAGGATGACCAAGGAGAGAGAAAGGACAGGGTGCATCTAAGAGGTATTTAGATGACGAATTAGCTGGACACGGTCTCACGGGTGGGCAGCACAAAATTACTGCAATTCTCCAAGCCTGGCAAGGTAATTGATAATGACCAAGAAATTGACTGCATTTGTATGAGCTTCTGAAATCTATGACAATCTAGTCATCTGAAAAAAAGCAGATGAGAGCGATGGAATTAGAATTTTTCATTTACGAGTGCTTTTGAGAAGGCGGATCCCAGAGAAATTAGCCGATATTTTAATTTTCTGCTATCTCGCTCCGGATACCATGCGGGCCGCCTCTGATAACTAACATGTGCCTCTCAATGCTCTTCCAGTTTGCAAAGCTGCCCCCCGGGCATTGTCTCCTTCGGTCCCCACCACAACCTTGGGAGTCCGCAAAGCAATTTCACAGAGGTTATCACACTGGATTCTTGAATTCTCATGCCTCATTTCCCTGCAGTCCGCACAGCCGAGCCTGTCATGTTACAGTTCTGCAGACACAGCAAGCTTTCACACCTCCTTGACTTTGCACGTGTGGTTCCCTCTGCCCAAAAGGAGCCTATCCCATCCTCGTTCGACCAGGGAGTACCCTACTCATCCCAGGAAACCCTGGGCAGGCGGCGAAAGGCCTTTGTTCCCTGGGGCAGCAGGGAAGGTTCAGGCATCTCTGAGTCGAGAGCACCTGGCCACGGTCCCCACGTCAGGGGGAGCACAGCAGGCCAAGGGGCACAGCTCTGTCCTGCAGCTGGCTCAGGTGCCACCGGAAGCAATGGTGCCCAGGCCTTCTGCTTTCGTACAGAGTGGAGCAGGTAACACTTCGCGGCTGGACCGACGCGAGTTCAAATCCGGACTTTGTGACTTATCAGCTATGTAACCTTGGGCGAGCCTCTCACCCTAACTCTAAATTCCCTCCTCTGCGGAAAGCATCTGATAATACCCGCCTTCAACGTAAGGGAAGCAGCAGTGACTATCAGTGCAAAGCACGTATCCAGATCTCTATAACCAGAGATTGCTAAATGGGAGCTATTATTTTTACTATTAAGACGACTTCTCTCATGACAGAACAAGGTATAGCATTCTTTTTCGCGTTGTCACTATTCCTGCTACTACTGCTATGATTATTTACATTTTTCCTTACTTCTAAAGGGGGTAAAAAAAAAAAACAAAAAAAAACACTTGCTTCTCCTACTGGCACTTTCCTTGTCGTCCCTTGGAAATGACCAGGGGAGGCGGTTCGTTGCCTCACGGGCGGGGGGACGGCAAAGCAGGGGAGGCACGGTCCTCACTGGCAGCTGGACCGGCGGGTTCGCGAAGGACGGACAGAATGGACAGGAAGAGAGACTTGACCAGGCGAAGGCCCGGAGGCTGGACAGGCTGCGGCTTATTCGGGGAGCTTCAGGCACAGTGGCTCCTCTTGGCTGGGACAGAGGGTAGGGAGGAGATAAACGGCACAGAGAGGGTGCAGAGGCCATGATTCCAGTGGGGCTTCCTGTCCAGCCCGCGCTCTTCTAAGCCCTCTCTGGCCAACGACGTATTTAGTCCTCACAGTCAGTCCCATTTTATAGAGGAGTAAATGGAGGCACCGAGAAGTTAGGCAATTTGCCCAAGGTCACACAGCAAGCTCATGTCAGATCCGCATCCAATGCCCGTGCTCATGACCACGGTCCCAGGAAGGCACTGCTTCTTTTTTCTCTGTGACATTCAGACAGGTGTCCCAAAGCCGGAAAAGAAACAGACCCCTCCAGAGTCACGAGGAAGCAAGCTGAAGCCAGCTTGGGTGGCCTGGAAGCCTCTCTCTCGCTCTCTCTCTCTCTCTCTCTGTCTCTCTCTCTCTCTCTCTTTCTCTCTCTCTCTCTCGCTCTCTCCCTCTCTCTCAATCTCTCTCTCTCTCTCTCTCTCTCCCCGCTCCCAGCGTGCAGAGGTGGATTTTTAGAAGTTCCTGAACATAAAACCATTTCCATATAATTATGCGTCCTTGACCTACATGTCATTTGGCTGTCGCATGGGCCGAAGGCACACAAAAACAATTTCTCCAATCAGACAAAATTGCTTCCCAAGGTCCCCAGGTGATCAGACATTGTCTTCTGGGCATGGCCTGTTCCCCGTCCAGCCACGTCCCCTGGCACAGGTGCTGGCCCTTGAGCCCCCCTCCCCGTCTGCCGGGAGAATGCAGGTCCCATGATGGAACAGGACGTCCGCCAGCCCTCGGAGAGCCGGCCACCAGCACCGTGCATCGGAGAACTTCCCAATGTTCTGGAACATCCAGATCCCACAGAACCTTCCCCTGCCACCCGAGGAGGGAAGCCGGTGCATCCTTCGAGAAGTGTCACCTCTCGGCATTTCGCTGGCTCCTGTCGAATTTTATACGTGAGCAAGGGACAATGCCCACCCCCCGTGTCTGAAAGCTTCAGTGAAGTGTGTAAAGGACCCTCTCTCTGCTCCTCACCCCCCACCCACCCTGTCTCCCATTGGGAGCCCCTGTTCCTGGTACAGAAATAATCAGCTGTCACTCAGTAAACCCTCTGAGGCTCAGAGCCCTGCGAAGACTCTCGGCCGCCTGAGGACAGAGAAGCCACACTGGGCCGCGCAGCCACCCGCCTGGTTAGAACCGGGTGCTGCGGCTTCTTTGCCTCTTCTCCTACCAGGCGCCCCTCCCAACTCTCTCTCCCCGCAGGGGCAGCCGATGACAGAAAAGAGCGAGGCCTGCGGGGGAACTTGCTGAAGTTAAGGGCAGCGCCATGTGGAAATGCGGGCCCGGCTTGGCCTCCCCTTCTGATTTGCAAAGGAAGCTCAGATCATCAATTGGACATGAAATCCTAGAACTTATAATTATGGCAACCGATTCAAAATAATCTTCAAGACACATGAGCGGCCCAGAATACACCCGTTCATCCTCTGGCCTGGGACCTTGATTCTCTGCTGAACTCCTAGCTGTTCCAACGGCGTGCCTCCTGGCCTCTGCGCATTCCGATCCCCGTCGTTGGCAGGCTTTGCTCCCAGTGTTTCCATGTCACTGCATCCACGCCACTTCCTCCAAGAAGTCTTCCGTGATCCATCATCCTCTAAGTGCTCCCATATCTGTCCTCTGCTGTTTGGGGCCTTCCCTCTGGGTATCTATCTGGCTCTGCCAAGCTAGAAGCTCCAAGAGGGAAGACACGGGTTCTTCTGGCTTACCGTGACATGGCAGCGGGTAGCAAGGTGCCCGAACACGGTCGGGAGTCGACCGCGGTGGCAGAAGGAAGGGAAGGGGCACTGGCCTGAGTAGTCCTGGTGAAATACAAAATCCTCCTCACCTGAGTCTCTGGGTTGGGCTGGTGAGCCACAAAAAATAACATCTGCTGAGCACTCTCTCCCTGCCAGGTCCTCTTCTGTGTACTTGCGTTAATGCCGACGAGAACCTATAACCCCATTTTACGGATGAGGAACGTTACGGCGTGGAGTGTTGAAGAAAATTCGCCAGGATCGCAAAGCTAGAAATGGATAAACTTCGGATTCAACCGCACAAAGTCTGGTGTCAGCATTGGCACTTCTCGCCTCTCTGCTTTTCAACAGAGAAACGAACAGTATTTTTGAGGACCTACTACATGCCTACTAGAGGGCCTTGATGAACCCGCCCGTCCGTTCATCCGCCAATCCATCCATCAGCCCGTCCGTCCGTCCGTCCGTCCATTCGTCTGTCATTCTTATCCCACCAACACCAACAGAGTGCGTACTCTTTGCCTGCCCTGTGATAGGCCTTCGAGGCTCCCAGAAAAGAGACTCAGTCCCTGCCTTCCAGAGGCCCCCAGGTAATGGATGATGAAGCTTTTGAAGGAAATCGTTACAAAGAACGCGTTAAACACCCTCGTCAATGAGGTTCTTAACTCAGCTCACCGAGATCGGGGAAGGCTTTAAAATGACAAGTCCGCCAAGCAAAGGGCTGGGGGCAGGGTGGGCGCTCCAGGCAGAGGGACAGCCGCTGCGGTGCCAAGAAGGTGAGCGGGTGCCGCGGCTCAGCCGCCGACTTGTGAGGCAATGAGCACGGTGCGTGCGCGTGGCGGCCAAGGCCGCGGAGGCGTCTGCTTGGCTGTGCGAACACGCCGGCTTTCGGCTATTGAGCAGAGGTCTCCCACCGGCGACCCACGGGCCACAGCGAATGTGTGTGTGTGTGTGTGTGTGCGTGTGTGTGTGTGTGTGTGCGCGCGTACACGCGTGCCCACGTGTTGCCTGCGGGCCTCTCTCGAAACGCTGGGGGGCCTGGCCATGGCCGGCTATCACTTTCTGCGGGGGAACCAGCAGCTGGAGCCAGATAGTCAACTGCCCTGTTGAAATAGGGTGTGAGCTTCTAGTTCACTGCAGCTGCCCACATGCCCGCCTCATGCACGATGTCACCTGCCTGCCTGGCTCCCGCTCCCGTTCGGCTTACAAGGCCTAGCACAGAGCCACTGAGGAGAGCAAGGTGGGGTTGAAATGATTCCTCATGCTGGGATGACTTATTCAGTGATGTCTGAGCACCCCGAACCCCGGGAATGAGTCTTGTCCTCCCGAGAGCCCGATCCAAGCTCAGCACAGAATTGGGCCTCACTAAACTTACGCTGAGCTGCATTGGATTCACATGGAAGATTCTGGCACAAAACCTTTTCTCAAGGAGCTGACAGTCTCAAAAAGATCTCTCTCACACACTGAACACTAAATTAATTTCCAATTAATTTCCAATTACCCTTGACCACAGTCCCTGACTCATTGTCTGCAGTAAACCGTCAGTAACTTTCAGTGTCCTCAAAACTGTAACCGGCACTTCGGCATGTCTGGATGCTGTGGTCGTCTATATTCGTTATTATTCATTCATTCATTCGCTCGTTCGTTCAACAGGTATTTATCAAGCACCTACTGCAGGGGAGAGGCCAGTGTAAGAGGTTGGCAACATAGTAATAATAATAATAATGATAATAAGCAACACAGATACACTTCCTGCCCTTCAAGACTTCTAACCCGCCTAACGGTTAAGATGGTAAAATTTATATAGCACGCGTGGCACCCGGCACTGTTCCGGGCACCTTTTAATGCTCCCCGAAGCCTGCAGTGAGTATTAGCTCATCACCCTCTTCGTAGATGAGCAAACTGAGGCATGGGGAGGTTGAATAAATGGCCCACGGTCGCACGGCTAGAAAGTAGCAGCGGCAGGTTGGAATCCTCATAGCCTGGCCCCAGAATCTGTCCTCTCTGTCACCTGAACTCCCGGGATGACCCTGGGAGCCCTGACGTGCCTCCTGAAGCACCAGGGTGGTGGTCACTTCTGGCGGCGTCCACAGCCACGAGCCCCTGGGCTGGGAGATTAACCATAACGTGCTCTGAAACTGGTGTATAGAGTAGCTTTATTTTTCCTCTGATATCGCGTTACTGCTTTTTCTTAAGTTGGAGGCACGTGATGCAGGAGTAATACTAGAAGCAGCTAGAGGTGCAAAGTCAACAGCCGACGGCTGTAGTTTACATGTGGTCTTAGCTACAAGGCAACCAGCTCTCTCTGGGAAGAGACGCCTCACGGATAGAAAGACAGCGTGGGCCTCCTTCGCCCATGCCGCTGCTGGACCATAGTGTGCCCATCTCCATCATCCCTTGCCTGCCTCTGTGCAGCCTTCCCAGGCCCGGTGCCGGAAGGCATTGCCACGTTCTCTCCATGGGCCCAAGAAAATGCCTGGACCTCCTGGTCACACTCACTGCTTGGACATGCAACCTCT